>NC_041387.1:463105690-463209534 GCF_002162155.2 Triticum dicoccoides | reverse complement strand
GGTGTGGGATTAAGTGCGCGCAGGACCCCACGCCCCCCCACGATTTACCCCACGAAGTTACTGCCGCAGTAACAGTGTGGGAAACCCAACCGTCCGCACGGCCACAACGGATCCGTTCGCATGCAGAGGCACGGTAGTGGCGGGCCCCGCCTGAGGGCCCGTCCCGTCGCACGCGTGGGTAGGCAGACTATCTTCGCCGCGTGGCGCCGCGCGATAGGACCATGGCGGGCGGCCGCGGGGAAGCGTATCAGGCACGCCGCCTTGTCTCCCGCCACGACTTTCGAGCTCTCTACGGGGCAAGACGGCCCTCTGCGAATCCGACTTCAGACAGTCGGCCCGAAGGAAGGCAGCAAGCGAAGCCCAGTTTCCACCACCAGAAGAATGAAACTGTTGAGGCCCCACAACCTATCACTCTTGGAGCCTCACCAGCTTCGGGGACTACTGTCGGAGTAATGGGCCACGGGTAGGCTAACCCGAGCCCCAGAACCTTTCAAGACATTGGGACAAGTAGCGCCGCTCATGCCGAGTCCCAGGGACGATTCCCAGATATGCCGAGTCCCAGGGACGACTCCAAGATAAGCCGAGTCCCAGACGGCGGCTCCAAGATAAGCCGACTCATGGCCGGTGACATCCAGAGAGGCCGGCTATAGAGAGTCGGCCCGCGACTGCACCCTCGTCTCGAAAGGCGAGGCGGGGTACGGCCACGGCGTAGCCTTCCCCCCTGCTTACAAGGGGCTGGCATGGCTACAGTAAGCCGTATCACTAAAGATCTCCGGCGTGGCGCGGCACTGTTGCCATGCCTGCCCGGACCTCACCCACAGTGGGAGGCGCACTGTGCCCACGACGCCTGCCTATACGACCCAAGGATGGCGGGGCCGCCTGTCAGCGGGCACACAGAAGACGGCACGAGCGCCCTGGAGACGGACCCATGGGAGTCGGCCCCCTGGAGTCGGCCGACCCCTCCTACGGGCCCCGCATGCCATTAACCAGACAAGATGGGGAATGGCGACAGTGAACGCATTCCAGATGGCGGCGTTGTTGCCATGACCACCTGACCAAGCCAGCGTCATCAGGAGTACCACTATAGTATCAGGCCTGTCCGCGAGGCCCGCCAGTCGGCGGGCCCCAGTAGTCGGCAGAGAGGACGACGGCCTGAGAGACAGACGGCTGGGACCCACGCCTAGCCAGATTACCATTGTACCCCTGGCGGGTAGACCTATATAAACCCCCCCGGGAAGCCCATGCAAAGGGTTCGGACCCAGATAGAGATAGACCTTAGAGCATAGGAAGGGGAGAGCTAGCCTTGCCCTCTTCTACCTCTAGAAACAGCTCCAGGAGCACGATTGTACCCACTTTCCCATAGTGACCATGCGGAGACCCCACAGAGCAGCAGTAGGGGTGTTATCTCCTCGGAGAGCCCTGAAGCTGGGTAAGTTCCGCCAGCGTGCATGTCTTCGCCTCATCCCGCTTCCGGGCACCAGCGACGTTCTACTCTCTCCCACCATGATAAGCCATCCATTGGCATATGTCGTACCCAACCCCCGACAGCCGTCCATGACGGAAAAAACCGTGGTAGAAGCGAGGGGTAGGAAAATTTCGGGGAGTTGCCGGTTACGGTCGGAGATCGGGGGTGGAGTGATGCGCGTTTCTCTCGTACGTACGCGCGTGTGTGCGAGGCGTTGGCTCTAACTGAAGCCGAGCGAGGCATTCGGCTCTAACTGAACCCGAGCGATTGCACTGCAGGCTACGCGTTACTAAACCCAAGCGATCGATCGATGGCTGTTAACTGAACCCGATGGAGCGATTCCTTCGCTACTGCTGCTAACTGAAGCCGATCGATGCTGCCTCTAGGATGAACAGTGAGCGTTGTGGGGGGGGGGGCTGTTTGGATGAACAATGAGCGGTGGTGTTTCCTCTGGATGAACAGGAACCCGTGGTGTGGACGGCTGGATGAACAGTAGCCGGTGGAGTAGCGGGCGGTGGAGGCTGGATGAACTGGAGCCCGTGGAGGCTGGAGGAGGTCGACGGTAGCCCGTGGAGGCTGGAGGAGGTCGACGGTGGAGACGAACATTATCCCTTGGAGTCCCGTTTTGCGGTACGCCACACCCCGCCCCCCCTCGTTTCGACCGTAGCGCACCAACACAAGTCCGTTTCTTCCGTTTTGTGGTACGCCACACCCCTCCCGATGAACAGGACCCCCGTTTCGACCGTAGCGCTCCAACACAAGTCCGTTTCGTCCGTTTTGCGGTAAGCCACACCCCTCCCGATCAACAGGACCCCCGTTTCGACCGTAGGAGGTCTGTTTCCTCCGTTTTGCGGTACGCCAGGCCCCTCCCGATCAATAGGACCCCGTTTCGAACGTGGCTGGTCGAACACAAGGCCGTTTCCTCCATTGTGCGGTACGCCAGGCCTAGTTTCCATCGCCTGTTCCGTCCAAGCCCTCCCGATGAACGCGACCACGCATTCCGTTCCGACCCAGCCGGTTGGCTCCCCATGAACACGACGACGACGCTGTTTCTCCGTTCCAACCCAACCATGTATGTATGCGCGAGTAGGCGTTCGAGACCCTACCCGTATGTACGTACGTGGCCGTATTTTCCTTCTTGCACCCTCGCCGATGTATGTACGTGTACATGCTACGTGCACCACTACGACGACACGTGCGCGCCTCTACATCTATGACACGTGCGCGCCTCTATATCGACCAGTATGTACGTACACATTCACGGCTAGAATGACAACGCTACGTACGCTTCGACCAGGTGGGTCCCGACTATTAGGCACTTCCTTGCGTGCGAAGACGTAGCTGGTGGGTCCCAATAGTCAGGGGGAGAATCATTTTTTTTTGCCCAGACGCACTTCCTTGCGTGCGAAGGTGTAGCTGGTGCGTCCCAGCAGTCAGGGGGGAAACTTTTTTTCGCGAAATATGGTGGCCCGTCCAGTGGGTCCCCGCTGTCAGGTGGTGGAATAATTATTTTGCGCGTAATAAGGAGGCACTTCCTTGTTGCGGCCGTGGACCTAGCTGTCAGCCTCTCCACATACAGTCCACGTCCGATGGAAGCCGTTCCTTCACCATGTTGACCACGCCGTGCCGAGAGCACCAGGGCGGTGGACGATGGTGAGGCCTAGGAAGTGGACGACACAGAGCCGGGGAAGACGCGGCAGTGGATACCCACGCGTAGAGGAGTACGAGGGTTCACTGGTTCGCTATGGTGTAAGGCTGCCGTCGTCGCAGAATAATAGGGGGTGTGGGTGAGTAGAGGGATGGCCTGGCCAGCGGTGGGAGTAGTAGGGGGTGGTGAGGCCTCCGCCACATCGCAGCCGGCCATGGGAGGCAGGAGCACGAGGCAGGACCGGCGCTGGTTTGGGCGGCTGGAGCAAGAAGACCAGAGGTTGAAGAAGCACTACGGCCGTTGGATGGACATCGTACGGTCACTGGAGCTAGAATCGTGCATATTGACTAAGTTGACAAAGCCCTCCGTCCCCGTCAACTTAGTAGGCCCACAAGTCAGCCTGCCACTATACTGGGTCCCAGCTAACAGGGGGAGTATTCATTTTTTTGTGCGTAGGCACTTCCTTGCGTGCGAAGATATAGCTGGTGGGTCCGAGCTGTCAGCGGCGGTAACATTTTTTTCGTGAAATACTGAGGCCCTTTCGGTGGGTCCCCGATGTCAGGTGGAGGAATCATTATTTAGTGCGTAATAAGGAGGCATTTCCTTGCGTGCGGCCGTGGACCCAGCTGTCGGCCTCTCCACGTACAGTCCACTTCAGATGCATGTTGGTCGTTGACCACGTTGACCAGGCTGCGCCGAGAGCACCAGGGCAGTGGACGACGGCGAGGCCTAGGAAGGGAATGACACGGAGGCAGGGAAGACTCCGCAGTTGTTTCCCACGCGGAGGGGAGTACGTCTGAACGAGGGTTTGCTCGTTCGTCTGCCGTCGCCGGAGAATAACAGCAGGTGTGGGTGAGTAGAGGGATGGCTAGGCCAGCGATGGGAGTACGGTGGGGCGGTGAGGCCTGCGCGGCAGCACAGCCGGCCGCGGGAGGAGGGAGCAGGCAGTCCGCTGGCGCTTGTTTGAGTGGCTGGAGCAGGAAGAGCAGAGATTGAAGAAGCACGACGGTCGTTGCATGGCCATCCAATAGTCACTACTTGTGCGTCGACCATTTTTTTAGGAAAGCCTCAAATCTGTGGAAAACAGCATACAACCCATCTGCCATTATTTCTAATAATTTACAGCCCATTTTCTAATTCTTAAGGTTTTGTTTGGAGCCCATATTCTTTTTGTTAGCATTACAACCCATATTGTGGCCACGGTTAAAAATTTATACGAAATTTTACATATTTCGGTGCGTTCCGAACTATTTTTAATCCTGAAATTTTGACTCACATTCAAACTGATTTTAAAAATAAATGTATATCAATATAAAATCCAACAAATTCTCCATGCAAAAAAATTAATGTAATTTAAAATATCGAAATGAAAAAAAGATATTTGAAACTAATTGCCGGTTTGATGTGTTTTAAAAATGTACGGCCCATTTCTCATTACTGATAGGCCATTTTCTCGGCCAGCCAAATGAAGCTCTCCTTGTCTTGAAAGATTTGCAGCCCAACAGGCCTGACAAAGCGACTTACTTGGTAAATCACAAAAAACTGGGCTGTGGCCTTGGACCCAGCTGTCAGCCTCTCCACGTACAGTACTCTTCCGATGGAAGTCGGTGGTTGACCACATTGACCACGCCGTGCCGAGAGCACCAAGGCGGTGGACGACGGAGAGGCCTAGGAAGGGGACGACAAGGAGCCGGGGAAGACGCGGCAGTGGATGCCCATGCGGGGAGGAGTATGAGGGTTCACTGGTTCGACTGCGGCATGAGGCTACTGTCGCCGCAGAATAACAGGGGGTGTGGGTGAGTAGAGGGATACCCTGGGCCAGCGGTGGGAGTAGTAGGGGGCGGTGAGGCCTCCGCGGCATCAAAGCCTGCCATGAGAGGCAGGAGCACACGGCACGACCGACACTGCTTTGGGCGGCTGGAGCAAGAAGACCAGAGGTTGAAGAAGCACTATGGCCATTGGATGGACATCGTACTGTCACTGGAGCTAGAATCGTTCATATTGACAAAGTTGACAAAGCCCTCCGGCCTCGTCAACTTAGTAGGCCCACAAGTCAGCCACCCACTATGGTGGGTCCCAGCTAGTAGGGGGTATTCATTTTTTGGTGAGTAATAAGGAGGCACTTCCTTGCATGTGAAGATATAGCTGGTGGGTCCGACCTGTCAGCGGGAGGACGTTTTTTTCGCGAAATACAGAAGCCCTTCCCACGTACAGTGCACGTACAGTGCGTAATAAGGAGGAACTTTCCTTGCGTGTGACCATGGACCTCGTGGGTCCCAGCCGTCAGGCTCCCCACGTACAGTCCTCTTCTGATGATTCGTATGTTGACAACGCCGTGCCGAGCGCACCGAGGCGGTGGACGACGACAAGGACCTAGACTGGAACGATCCGGAGATGGGGAAGACGCAGCAGTTGAGTCATAGACGGATAGGAGTGGGAAACTTGACTGGTTCGAGTGAGGGTGGGCCTACACTCGGCAGAGAATAACAGGAGGTGCGGAGTGGAGGGATGGCCTGGCCGTCGGCGGGTAGCGTTTTGCTGAGGAGCGCAAAACAACGCCGCTGGACGCCGAAGGCTGGAGCAGGCGGTTCCGGCAGCGCTCGGGGTAGAAGACGAGAGGTTGAAGAAGAATGTCGGCTGTAAATCCAACGCCTTCTTAGGCTTCGACCTACTGGCCCACATGTCAGCCAGTCCATTTGTTTTTTTAGTCCATTTGGTGGGCTGGGTGAAACAATGATGTAGCATCTATGCATCCCGTTTAAATCCCATTTGCATTTTTCTCGAAATCCGCGGACTTGTTGGGCTGGGTGAAAATATCATGTTGGGCTAGACGGAGAAATGTTATAAAAACAAAAACACATGATTGCACGTCAGTAAAATCTTTGCAAGCTTATGTACGCAATCACTAGGAGTTAACTTGGCAAGTTATATATAAACAATTATTATTATTATTATCAGCGAGCCAGATCCTTGTCTTCCTTCTTCTTTTGCCCTTGTGTATTTCGGGCGTAGCCACATGTGGCTTTTTTAATTATCTTTCTAATTATGTAAGGCAATTAATCGTCCTTATCTTTCTGTGGAAGATCAATGTTGCAAGGCTGGAATGAAGAAAACTCTTGCTGTGGCGACCCTAGCATTGCTGTTCTTCTAGTTGCTGTTGGGCTTCCTTTAGTTTCCTGGTTTATTTTGATGTAATAATCGGTTTAGGATGTGGATTGTGTCATTGGTTGTGAAATGTTGGGTTCTAGCGCGGATGTTTGGCCTTTGTTGGCCTCTTGGGATGTTGCGATTTCAATCTGGTACTCCCTCCGTCTCATAATGTAAGACGTTTTTTGACACTATACTACGGTCAAAAAGCGTCTTATATTATGGGATGGAGGGAGTAGCTTTTAGTCCTTCATGTTAAGCTGGAGTTGTGCTGAACTTCTTGTGAATTGTGGTGGGTTTCAGTAATGAAAATCAGAAGGGGCAAGCCCTTCTTTGATAAAAAAATCGTCCTTATATATTCATCAGTCTTGCTATAAGACGCAATAGATGCTATATAGGTCCGTCGGATCTTACATCAAGATCCGTGCTGTCAGATTTTCTTTTTTCTCTCTTAAATCTCAGTCGAGTGAGACATAGCCACGCCATTAAACAGAGGATTGGGCGCTATTAATGGAGACCTTGGGAGAGAGGTGGACGGCAGATGGAGGTCAAAGGGCTCTCCTCCCGGTAAGCACGCGCAGGGGTCTGATCGCACGCCTCTCGTACTCAAATAGCTACCCTGCACGGCGCCTCCTAGCTAATAAAAAATCGGGACACGCATTACAGGGAGCTCCTTAGAGGAGGATTCAGAGACAGATGACCAGTCCTATATCCACCTGAGGTGTATGCGCTAAGTTGCAATGTTTATATTTCTCATATGATGCATATGGTGTCTTGCATTGCTTAGTTTAGACATCATATGCACAATATTGAATTCTATCTGCTTAGTTTAGAGATCATACATGCGAGTGCCAGCTGCTTAGTATATGAATCAATTATGTCAATTATATCATGCCATCCTGTATACTTAGACAACATGTATGTGAATTATTTCATCCCAACCTATTTTAGAAAGACATCATATAGTTTTGTCATGTCATCCTGTTTAGGTACTCATCATATGTTGAATTACGCCATTATATCCTGTTAAGTTATCCATCATATATCTGAAACTGTGTCATGCTATCCTGTTTAGTTAGGCATCATATATGTGAAATTATGTCATGCTGTCCTGTTTGGTTAGACAACATATATGTGAATTACCACATGTGTCTATCATACAATGTCTGTACGTTCAATTTCTTTTCTTGTTTATCAGCCATTTGAATTGGAGGGGGTGATGGCAGTATCTAAGGGAGAAAAACCCGTTCTTCACAAAAGACAGTGCTACCCATTGATGCAGATAGAACTATGGTTGTACTGGCCCACAAACTAGCCCCACCACACATAATCGAGACTCTTCCAGATTGCACACTTACACCGTTGGGCAGAGAACAAGCTACAACCCATCTAACCGCAACCCCAGCGGATAGTAACCCACTTATAGTTGACAAAGCACCATGTCCACCGTAGAGTACCCCCAGACGAGCAGTTTGTAAAGCTACTGAAGTGCCCAAAGCACGAAGACCACCACCGCTAACCCAAGCTCCACGTTTAAAGCAGAAGAGCAACTGTCCTAAGGTCAGATTCCGTAGCTATGGTCCATAATCCTTTGTTGTTGCATCACTGTATTTACTCATACCAAGTACTTTCGAATTTGAAGGATCCAATTGAAACTCCAATGGCGCAACAGGTATGTTTTAAACTTATTTATTTAACTAGATTGCTGTTCTAACTTCTTGCTCTATGTTGATTTCAGTTTAAGTTGTATAAACAGTTATGTTCTCATGTGATGCACATTACAAGTGCTGCCAATGTTGTGTAGTTTCTCACACTTATATTATGTCTATGCTGTTGTGTCTTAAAAATATATGAGTTGAACTGTGTCTCTATCTTGATTAGGGAACATAAACTAGAATGATATGGACAATACAGTGACCATAGTACATAGATATATGTTTGGTTCATGCTGTTATCCTGTCCACCTTACTACTGAACCGGTTTACCAAAATGAGTTTGGTATACTACAAGCTAAACCTATGATGTGTCTGCTTGTTTCTCTTGTAGTATGCAAACAGAATATTGGAGAAGAGCACCCCACTATGCAATGGTAGAGAAAGTAATGCAGAAAAGGTTCAAGATAGTGAGACAACCCTGTTGGTCTCCAAGAAAGGTGATAAAAATGATCTTGTAGACAGTGAGAAAACCCAAAGTCCTGCGTTGATGTAGTGTTCGAGTTACTAGCCAGTATCGCTGGCACAAGCTCTTCGAACTCGCTGCCTAAATCACTTCGGCTTCTTCAGTCTCAGCTACAAGATGAAAGGCATCAGTCATCTGTGCTGCGGCAAGAAGCCAGAGGACTGAGGAAGTCCCTATAGAATTCAGATGCGTACTTTCTTGTGCAACAGCAAGCGTTGGAGGATTTAAGCGCCAAACAAGAGAAAGTTAATAAGCTTGCTAAGCATCTTGCCAGCATTATGGGTACCCAGGATATTGTTTCTAGAACTCTTCTGAAGTGGTTTCAGTTCTGGACTTGTTTTGCTCCGGCGTTTATATGCTGTTGTGTTCCCTATATTTGCACTGGTGGTGAACTTTGATGCCCAATGGATGTAATATGTGTAATAGCCGTAATAGCCTAGCATAAGTTGCTTGCTTATTTATTTCCTTGTTGTCTTGTTTATTTGTTTGCTTGTAGTCAGTGCAGTTCTTTTTTCGTGGTTTGCTAGTGGCTGCAATAACCTATTTTTTAAAACTAGGCCACAATAACCATGGGCTAATATTTACTGTAGCGACACTAGGCCTCCTATGGGCCGTAGAAACAGTGGGCCTTCTACGGGCCGTAGAAACAGTAGGCCTTCTACGGGCCGTAGAAACATTGGCCATTCTACGGGCCCTATCATCAATGGGCCTTATACGGGTCGTATGATAAATTGGCCAAACATGGGCCACTAACAGGCCGCATTATGGCCGTAAACGGGCTAGAGTTGGAATCATCCGTTCATGGGCCGACCATAATGGGCCATTGTTAATAGGCTGTATTTGATGACGCTATGAAAACAACCCAATGTATTAACGGACCACAAACGGGCCGACTGTAACCACGGACTGAATTTGGCCCACAAGCAGAAAATTACAGTAACGGGCCGTAAGTAAACGAATGCTCGAAATGAGCCCAAGAATAAATGGGCTCTGAGAAGGCCAAAAGATAACATGGGCTGGAAACGGCCCAACTGAATAACGGGCCATTAATGGGTATAAAGTGATACACTGTTCATTATGGGCCAGTTTCACCACGGGCCGTTAATGGGTCTAAAGTGATACACTGTTCATTGCGGGCGAGTTTCACCACGGGCCGTTAATGGGTCTAAAGTGATACACTGTTCATTGCGGGCCAGTTTCACCACGGGCCGTTAATGGGCCAAGAGTTACATAGGGCCTCATATGGGCCGAAAGACTTCATGGGCCATACATGGGCCAGAAGTGAAAACGGCGTGGAATCATATTGGATGTCCTAGATGACGCTACTGGGCCTAATTCGGGTAGGGCGTAACGGGCCTTGGGTTAGCGGGCTATAAATGGGCTATATGCGAACATGCCGTTAACAGGTTTTCCATGGGCCGGCCCGTCGCCTTTTCACCAAGTCAAAAGGGCTGGCCTTTTCATAGGAATGGGCCTCTGTTGGGCCGGGCCACATGTCGACATATCATAGGTGCCTTCTGTCCAATGAGTGGATGACATCTGTCCCAACAATGAGTCGACACGTGTTTCCTCCAGCCAATGACGATTTTACACGTGGAAAATCCCCATTGGTCGGGGCTGTTAACGGGTTATCGGAACCAAAACCCGACCCGATAGCTTAAAGGCGTTCCGTTACGGTGGATGCCACGTGTCGGTCACCCTTGACGAAAGCACTTCTGTGACGCGCGATTTATCATCATGGAAGTGGACACTTCCATGATGATAATTTTGGTAATGTCATGGAACACTTCTACGACAGCACATGTATGACTATCTTGATTCTGTCATAAATTTTTCATTTATGTACATGCATGACAAAAAACGCGACCTACTGTGACAAACACGTATCATCACAGAAGTGTATTTTTTTGTAGTGTGGTGGACAATGGCGAGGCATAGGAAGGGATTGACCCAGAGCCGGGGAAGACTCGGCAGTTGTTTCCCACGTGGAGGGGAGTATGAGGGTTTACTAGTTCAGCTGAAGTGTGAGGCTGCCGTTGTCGGAGAATAACAGGAGGTCTGGGTGAGTGCATGGATGGCCAGGCCAATGATTGGGAGTAGGGTGGGGTGGCGAGGCCTGCGCAGCAGCACATCCGGCCACAAGAGACAAGAGCAGGCGGCACGGCCGGCGCTGGTTTGGGCGGCTGGAGCAAGAAGACTAGAGGTTTAAGAAGCACGACGACGGTTGGATTAACATCCAATGGTCACTTGACCTAGAATCATATGTTGACTAAGTTGACAAAGCCCTATGTACGTGTCAACTTAGTAGGCCAACATGTCAGCCTCCAAATCTGGTGGGTCCCAGCTAGCAGGGGGGATCATTTTTTTACACGTAATAAGGTGGCATTTCCTTGCATGCGAAGATGTAGCCGATGGATCCCAGCTATCAGCGAGTGGAAACTTTTTTTCGCGTAATAAGGAGTCACTTGCTTGTGTGCGAAGATGTAGCTATGTGGTCAAGGGGGAGAAATCATTTTTTCGCATAATAAGGAGGCAATGGCTTGTGTGCGGCCATGGACCATGTGGGTCCCTTGTCAGCAACTCCACGTACATCCCTCTTCCAATGGATGTTTGACAAAGTTGACCACGCCGTCCCGAGAAAACCAACATGGTGGACGATAGCGAGTCCTAGGAAGGGAACAACCCACAACCGGTGAAGACGCAGCAGTGGATGCCCATGCGAAGGGGACTACGAGGGTTCACTGGTACGGTTGGGTGTCAGGATGCCGTCGCCGGAGAATAACAAGAGGTGTTGGTGACTAGAGGAATGGCCTGGACGGCGATGGGAGTAGGGTCGGCCGTGAGGCCTACGTGGCAGCACAGACGGTCGCAGACGACGGTAGTAGGCGGTACCACCGGTGCTAGTTTGTGCGGCTGAAGCAAGAATATCCAAGATTGAAGAATCAAGACAGTCGCTCGATGAACATCCAACAACCACTACTGCTAGAATCGTGTGTTGACAATAAGGTGAAAAGGCCTTGCGTACGCGTCAACTTTGTTTTTTTACGTTTGCGTATGCGTGAACATAGTAGGCCCACAACCGATCATGACATCTATGGCAGAGAGCATATAGCCCATTTGCGATTTCTAATAATTTATAGCCCATTTCTTAATTCTAATGGAATTTACTACAACCCATTTACTGCTTGTTAACATTACACACCATTTTTCTAGCCAGGATAATGGTTTATAATTTCAATGAAATTTCCCACATTTTGATGGGATCATATATTTTATTTATCCCAAAATTTCGAGCCATATTAAATCGAATTTCAAATTAAATTTATATTAGGTAAAAATTCAGCAAGATTTTGCACGCAACAATTAATGAAATTAAAATTAGAAAATCCAAAAAATGCAATGCGGGATCTCCCCGCCCTCTCACGAAGTTCTGTAAAAAAATCCACAAAAATATAGTACTGAAACTAATTACATTATTTATAATTACATCCTGTTTATTATTTTTAAAACCCATTTTCTTGGCAAGCCTAATGCATCCCTCGTAGGAAAGATTTCCATCCCAGCGAGCCAGAGAATAACAAGTTGGCCTGGGTTGGGTATTCCTCAAAAAAATGTATAGCTGGGGTTGGGCAAGTCATTTTCACCTTGAAAAATGAATATCTCGGCTGCATATTTGATCGACATAAAATAATAGCCTGTGCTGGACGAGCCACAGCCCGCCCAATTGATATCCTACTCCTCTGAACAACAAAAACATTGCTCAAGAAAAACTCTGCTCACACCTCAAAACAAATACTGCTCGAGTTGTTGGGTCCCAGCTGTTGGCCGCTCCTTGTGCAATTCTCTCGTTTATTGACTATAAAGGTTGACAATTGTGTGGGACCATGATGTCAGGAAACCAGGAGGTAGCAATTTTTCATAGTTGTAATTTAGGAGACACTTGCATATGTACGACTATGGCCCTGGTGGGTCGGTACTGTCATCCTCTCCACGTAAAGTCATCCCCTGATTCCTCATGTTCGTTGACCATGTTGATAACGCGTGACAGCGGCGCCACGACGAGCGCAACAATTCGAAGGACAACGGAGAAGGCCTTGTGGGCCATACGGATGGTCTGATACAGCGCCTGCTGCTCATCCAGGAAGCCAGGATCATCGGCCAGCATGTCCGCGACAGCATTGTAGGTGGTTATCTTCTCGGCCACGACATATTTTGGGTGTATATGAGGGGTGCCGGTCGGCCCAGGCATTTGACACCCGTTTGAGGAGCCCGTCTGGGTCATGTTTTGTGACCGGGCCGTCGCCCTGTTGTTGGAAGCGGGTTATGGGTGTCCGCCTGATGCTCTAATTTCTAAAAAGAAAAGGTGGTGGTAGATACTCTTACGACTGCAAGGGCAGAAAATTTAAGTTATACCGTACATTTATATTTTATAACATAGGTTATGAATGAAACAGTAAGAATTTTTGAACACAGTACAGACGCAAGCGCTCTTAGATACGCGCGTACACTCATCCCTATGAATGCACACACGAACACCCACCCCTATAAACACCTTCCAGAGACTAAACCAGCACGAAACGGTAAGATGATGATTTGGTCGGAAGATCATATGGTTTCACCTCTAGCTAGCCTACCTGAACTAGTTGTCATATAGGCTATGAATGAAACCTAAGACGATGAACTTCTTAAACACAAAAACAATAGAAGAGGATGACCTTCTTAACATGCAAATCACTGGCATTAGATTAACATGCAAAACAATACGAAGCATTATTCTCAGGAGGCATGTGATATCTCTCCAACGTACCTATAATTTTTTATTGTTCCATGTTGTTATATTATCAATCTTGCGTGTTTTACAATCATTTTATAGCAACTTTATATCATTTTTTGAGACTAACCTATTAACATAGTGCCTAGTGCCAGTTACTGTTTTTGGCTTGTTTTTTCCTTCGTAGAAAATCAATACCAAACGGAGTCCAAACACAGCGAAACTTTTTGGAGATTTTTTTTGGACAAGAAGACACACATGAAGGGCCAAGGAAGTACCAGAGGGGGGCTCCGACGCAAGTACAACCCATCTGGGCGTGCCTGGGGGACCAGGCGCGCCCTGGTGGGTTGTGCCCACCTCGGCCGCCTCTCGCACTGCCTCCTTGCTCTATAAATACCTAGAAAATCCAAAAATCCTAGGGGAGTCGACGAAACACAATTCCAGCAGCCGCAAGTTCTAGAAACAACATATCCAATCTAGACACCATCACGGGGGGTTAGTCATCCTCATTGATGCCTCTCCGATGATGCGTGAGTAGTTCATTGTAGACCTTTAGGTCCGTAGTTAGTAGCTAGATGGCTTCCTCTCTCTCTTTTGATTGTCAATACAATGGTCTCTTGGAGATCTATTTGATGTAACTCTTTTTGCGGTGTGTTTCTTGGGATCCGATAAACTTTGATTTTATGATCAAATCTATGTTTTTATCCATGAAAGTTATTTGAGTCTTTTGATCTCTTATATGCATGATACTTATAGCCTCATATTTCTTCGTTGAATCTTTGGTTTAGTTAGGCCGACTAGATCGATTTTTCTTGCCATGGGAAGAGGTGCTTTGTGATGGGTTCAATCTTATGGTTATCAATCCCAATGATAGAAGGGGACATGACATGCATGTATCGTCGCTATTGAGGATAACAAGATGGGGTCTATTCCTACATGAATAGATCTTGTCTACATCATGTCATCATTCTTATGGCATTACTCTGTTTCTCCATGAACTTAATACACTAGATGCATGCTGGATAGCGGTCGATGTGTGGAGTAATAGTAGTAGATGCATGCTGGATAGCGGTCGATGTGTGGAGTAATAGTAGTAGATGCAGGTAGGAGTCGGTCTACTAATCTAGGACGTGATGCCTATATAATGATCATTGCCTGGATATCGTCATAATTATTTGAAGTTCTGTTAATTGCCTAGTAGTAATTTGTTTACCCATCGTATGCTATTTTTCTCGAGAGAAGCCACTAGTGAAATCTATGGCCCTCGGGTCTATTTTCTCATCATATATTTGTCGATCTATATTGTTATTTGCCTTTTCTATTTATTTACATCTTTTATTTCTAGATCTATATTATCAAAAACCCAAAAATACCTTGCTGAATTTTATTTGCCGTTATTTGTATTTATATAATCTACTACAATTTTATGTGTCTTTTTACCCGGGACGGATTGACAACCCATCTTACACGTTGGGTTGCAAGTATTTATTCTTTGTGTGCAGGTTCCGTTTACATAGTGTTGCGTGGTTCTGCTATTGGTTCAATAACCTTGGTCTCATCACTGAGGGAAATACCTACCATAGCTGTGCTGCATCATCTCTTCCTATTTGGGGAAATATCGACGTAGTTCAAGCCGCATCAACACGTGGAATAGCTTGTGATGTCGCGTGCCACAGCACTCCAAGCTAAACTTTGCAATCAAACTTACAAGGCCTGGCATTTTATAGACAACATGCAGAACAAACACTTAAAATACCATATGTAAGTCAACATTCATGATTATGCATCTCATTAGAGCCAACATTTACTTCTGAACTGAACACACGAATAGGAAAAAATGTTCGACGCTGATCATGAAAAAGGGCAACCATTCGAAAATATCAAATGCATGTCTTCTGGCTAACAATGAGAAAATTTTGACAAAGTTTTCCAATTCGAAAATATCAAACGAATGTCGTCTTGCTAACATAAATGATTAAACTTTGACAAGCTTTTCCCATTCAAAATATGTAATGCCTATGATTGTGGAACGGGTGGGGTTTGTCATCAGTTTGCACATTACAATGGAACATGGAGCTAGATTAACCAGCTTATCTTTTTGTGCAGTTCAACTAAAATCAAACAATGTCTTGCGTAGCATGGTGGATTTCGTATTTATATGTTGCAAGGCCTTGAAGGCATTGGCAGCTCCATTAAAGTAGATAGTCCAGTGGCTCAAGGTGACAACGAATGATTAGAGAACCATTTGATGTATTATGCATTATGAAGTATTAGGCAGGACACAAACCATCTGAACATTTTGTGCAGCTCCACTGAAATCAAGTTGAGCATCCCGGTCTGCATAAATACAGAAAAAGTTGATTAAACATACACTCACAAATATAATTTTCATTATCTTAATAGGAAAAGATAGTATTACAATAGCTTCAATGAAACATTTATTCATAACAATACAACAATATAATTAGCACAACACAACAAAGCATAACCATGTGGATGAAGGCCGATACTGACCTCGTTTGTTATAGCTGCGTCGGCCACTTACTTGGTCATACCTTTTCCTTGTGGAGTGGATTTTGCACTCCACATGTTGTTGAGTTTTCCTTGGTCTCTGCAGACTAGTCATGTCACCAGTGTCTACTTATACTCTAAAGCTTCTCGATCATTCCTTTTATAATGTAGCGCAAACAGTGACCGCTTCTTTCTGCAAAGTGGAAAGACCAACTGGACCCACTAATGCAACAATTTGCCTTAAACACACTGGCTCCTTTTGTGCAGTTCAACTAAAATCAAAGTGAAAATTGAACCGAGCAGAAGTTTTGATATCGCTATATGCACAAATAGGTATAATGCAAACAACTACTGAGAAATAACGGTTGATGACTTATACTCCCAGACGAAAAAACATCTACCTTATATTAATGGGAAACAAAGCAGGACAGTAGCAATTCTCAAATAGTGTGTTTCATTCATATTAACTGAGACATTATCTTAACAATACCTTGCTTCAACATGTATAAAGAATGACAAAGTAGGAAAGTACCATTCCTAAAACAGTGTAACTGATTCATATTAAAAGAGACATTATCTTAACAATACCTTGGTTAAAGATGTAGAAAGAACTACATAGCAAGATAGTACCATTTCTACCTTATCTTGATGAAAAAAAGTGTTGTTGTTTTGAACTAAGATTCAGCAGTTAATTTTAAGAGTGGCATTGCTTAATTTTACCAGTGGCATTAGATTAACAGAAAAGCATAGGCAGTTGCAGGAAGAGTGGCTGCAACAGCACCATGTGCTTCCATCGACTTATAAAGGGGGTGATGCAGAGTTTTGTTGTAACAAAGAAATAGGCATCATGTCTGGGTTGGTACCATTTTTGTTCACTTCATGGTAAATGACAGTAATTCAATAGCTTTGATTCCACATTTATTTAAAACAGCACCAATACAAGTAGCACAACATCTGAAAGCACACTGCACGATCATGTGGATGAAGTCCGGTACTGACGTTTCATGACACGGTCAAGATCAAATACAAATCTACCACCACGAATAGGAAATCCAATCTCGTTTT
Organism: Triticum dicoccoides; assembly: GCF_002162155.2. Lineage (NCBI taxonomy): Eukaryota > Viridiplantae > Streptophyta > Magnoliopsida > Poales > Poaceae > Triticum > Triticum dicoccoides. Next base: position 463,192,749 of record NC_041387.1, on the reverse strand, counting down.
GTGTAGTTCAACTAAATCAAGAAAATTCGCTGGTGTGACATTTAAGTTGAACTGCACAAAACACTCTTAAAATGAAAGTGTTTCACATAGCAAAGCAAAAGGTCGCAATAGCAACAAATTGAATAGATATCCCTGGTTTAACAGAGTCAAAAAGGGAAACAATTACTGGCCAATAAAGGAGGATGAAACATACGGCGAGAAAAAGAAGCTTCTACCTTATCTTGATGGAAAACAAAGTAGGACAGTAGCATTTCTAAAACGGTTGCATTGATTCATATTAACAGAGACATTCTCTTAAAATAAGAATCGTTAAAAATGTAATTTACTTTTAACAGTGGCATTGCTTTAGTTTTCCAACGACATTCTTAGATTAACAACAACAAAATAGTTGTATGGAACATGGGACATGCCAGCACCATGTGCGTCCACACGTATAAATGGGTGATGCAGAGTATGTTGCCAAGCAGCATATCTGTGTTGGCCCCATATTTGTTCTCTTTGAACCTTTTCCCTATGTTAGGGCAGCAAATCTAGTCCTGGTTCAACAAAGATATCGGTTCCTTACAGATGTGTCTATACTACTTTCCCTCCATCCTTTCCTCATTGAACCATGTCCTAGATTCATGTTCCACCCCACCCCCCTTCTTTCCTCTTTGAACCAAGACCTAGATTCAACTACAAAATAAAAAGAGATATGCATGCATCTAGAGCAGTGATGGTTTCAAAGAAAGTTATACCTTAGGGTCGTCGGGATGTGGCTAGGCATGCGGCGAGAGGCCGGATCTGCCCACACTATGTACAACAGTAAGGAAGAAGGGGTCGAAGGCCCTGCCGCACAGGCGCTGGGTGCAAGAGAACAATGCAGCTAGCAGTGGATTTCCTCCCTCGCCGAAGGCAATAGAGTGAATGATGCATGCTACGTCTTGAGCTTGCATTGGTTTTCCTTGAAGAGGAAAGGGTGATGCAACAAAGTAGCGTAAGTATTTCCCTCAGTTTTTTAGAACCAAGGTATCAATCTAGTATGAGGCTCCTCAAAAGTCCCACGCACCTACACAAACAAACAAGAACCTCGCAACCAATGCAATAAAGGGGTTGTCAATCCCTTCATGGCCGCTTGCGAAAGTGAGAGATCTGCTAGAGATAATATGATAAGATAAATATTTTTGGTATTTTTATGATAGAGATTGGAAAATAAAAGATGCAAATAAAAGCAGATGGAAAACTTATATGATAAAAGATAGAACCGGGGGCCATATGTTTCACTAGTCGCTTCTCTCAAGATAGCATAAGTATTATGGTGGGTGCACAAATTACTGTCGAGCAATTGATAGAAAAGCGCATAGCTATGAGACTATCTAGGCATGATCGTGTATATAGGCATCACGTCCGTGACAAGTAGATCGAAACAATTCGGCATCTACTACTATTACTCCACACATCGACCGACTCCTTCCTGCATCTAGACTATTAAGTTCATAAGAACAGAGTAATGCATTAAGAAAGATGACATGATGTAGAGGGATAAACTCATGCAATATGATATAAACCCATCTTTTTATCCTCGATGGCAACAATACAATATGTGCCTTGCTACCCCTGCTGTCACTGGGAAAGGACACCGCAAGATTGAACCCAAAGCTAAGCACTTCTCCCATTGCAAGAATGATCAATCTAGTAGGCCAAACCAAACTGATAATTCGAAGAGACTTGCAAAGATAACTTAATCATACATAAAAGAATTCAGAGGAGATTCAAATATTTCTCATAGTTAAACTTGATCATAAACCCACAATTCATTGGATCTCGACAAACACACCGCAAAAAGAGTTACATCGAATAGATCTCCAAGAAGATCGAGGATAACTTTGTATTGAGATTCAAAGAGAGAGAAGAAGCCATCTAGCTAATAACTATGGACCCGAAGGTCTATGGTAAATTACTCACAACTCATAGGAGAGGCCTTGGAGATGATGTAGAGGCCCTTCGTGGTAGATTCTCCCTCCGAAGGCTCCAAGATGGAACCTCGCGGATACAGAAGGTTGCGGCGGTGGAAATAGTTTTTCGTGGTGCTCCTGGATGTTTTCGGGGTCCGTGGATATATATAGGAGGAATAAGTAGGTCGGTGGATGCTTGAGGGGCCCACGAGGATGGGGGGCATGCCCACCCCCAGGGGGCACGCCGGGCACCCTCGTGGCTGCCTCCTCTGTTGCTTGACATCCACTCCAAGTCCCCTGGATCACGTTTGTTCCAAAAAGATCGCTCCCGAATGTTTCATTCCGTTTGGAATCCGTTTGATATTCCTTTCCTTGGAAACACTGAAATAAGCACAAAAAAACAACAATTTGGGATGGGCCTCCTGTTAGTAGGTTAGTCCAAAAATGATATAAAAGTGTAGAGTAAAGCCCATAAACATTCAAGACGGGTAATATAATAGCATGGAACGATAAAAAATTATAGATACATTGGAGAAGTATCACTGCACCTTCTCCCCTTCCCGATGCGACGGGATCTGGACGGCTCCTTCACCAGTTGTGAGGGGGATCGAGAGAGGCCAACACGGTCTTGTTTAGATCTGATGAAGAGGGTGAGAGATTGTGAATAGAGCAAACCCTTGCAAAGGAACACCGAGCCTCCAGCGTGTGTGTGTGTGTGTGTATATATATGTGGTGTCGCGAGAGTATGAAGAGTGCAAACCCAGGCGAACAAGTGCCAAGGTTACATCTTATATAGTACTCGTATATATTACTAGTATAGTGGAGTGGTTTTCTTTTTCTCTCACATTCGTTTTAAATTGCATATGAAACGAAACTGTTTATTTAACGTAGTACGATTGAAGAAAACTCCGATCAACTAACGATCCACACGTCCTGGTCGCACTTCGTGTCATTGACGTATGGTAAACTACCCTCCGTTAAGTGAACAACCACACACACGCCAAATTATCGGAAAGGTGTGAGAGTGTGTATAAATAAAGAAATTTAATTTCAATTATTTTGTATGTACAGTTTACCCTCTCTCAATAATTTGGTTTGTTGTGTTCGGCCTAAACTTGGTCAAACTTTACAAAGTTTGACTTCAGTCAAATCTAATATGGAGAGTACATAAAAACGGAGGGGTACTACCTCCATCCGAGTTTTTAGTCCACACCATATTTTTAATAAAAGTCTGACCACATATTTAGTTAAAAGCTGGACAAATACAACTACAGGGTAGCTGAAGACAATGTTGTGAGAAGTCTTAGAAATCGAGACAAAACTTTTGTTCTTAGAACCAACATCGATGCTTCTTTGAGGAAATATTTGGTTCATATCCAATTGTGCAATAAAATTGCACCAACATAAACCACTGCTCCAAGATGAACTTATGATGGATATCGTCTTCGTGGTAACAAGTAAAGAGCACTGATGGAAGATAGCATGTTCTTCATTGAACATCGATCATCTTCACTAGCCGATGCAACCATGAGACGCAACCATGAGCATCGATAGGTCATCATGGTGATGCATAATCGATTTTGGCATCAAGTTTCGGTCACACATCAATGAAGTTTGACAATCCTCACTGTGGTTTGTTTCTTCTCGGTAATCAAGATCGAGAAAGGAAGAAACACTTGGCAGAGGACAGTGAGGCTGAGCAACAGTGGCCATCCAATTTTGTGCAGTTCCACTAAAATTGAGAAAGACATGCCCGAGTATGGAGATACGCATCATATTCGCAAAAATATAAAAAAATGATATTTAATTAGCGTCATTACTTTGTTTTATCAGGGGAATAAGATTAATAGCGGCATCTTAATTGTCAATGAGAATTAACGAAACGTACACCAACAAATAGAAGCATCATGATTATCTTGATCGGAAGTAAAGCAGGATACCAAAAAAACTAAAGAAGGACAGAAGCATTTATCGATGCCTCTACATGGGCATTGCTTCATTTTACCACTGATAGTTTTAGATTAGCAGCAACAATTGGAGCATATGGACAATGACCGCACAACCAGCATGTACTTTTTGTCAAAAAAATGTATACCTCCACCGATGCATAAATGATAAACTAGAACAACGTTTGGAGTGGCCTTTCCTCTATAATAGTAAAAAATAGTTCATGTTGGAACAGCCGACGAACCCTAGCTACTCCTACATGGGGAGCTGGGGAGTAGTAGTATAGAAGAAAAACCGCATGTAGAGTACAATGAAGCATGAAATCCAAAAGAAGTTATACCTCAGGTGGGAGAGATGTGGCTTTGGCGGGCGGGCGGGATCTTCCCACACGACGGCAGCGAACAAGGGCACTGAGGACCTTCGTCCATGCCGGCGCCGGCTCAGAGAGGACGGTGCGCATGGGCTTCCTCCATCACCGACGGCGACAACATCAGCGCTGGACCTCCTCACCTCCCATAGATGACAGAATCCGACCGGATCTCTAACCACCGGTGATGAGAGAGATAGAGTGGACACTACCATCTTGTTTAGATATGGAGAGGGTGAGAGAGCGAGACGTGAGAAAACCTATCAAACAAGAGGCTATATATACAATGGAGTAAAAAATCTCTCCATAACAGTGGTTTTAAATAGAATATGTGTGTTCCCAGAAAAAAGAAATGAAAACTGGCGGACAAATATTTTTTTTAACATACCAAGAAAGAAAACTCGATCAATATAACACGTCCCTGCTTCCAGGTTGCATTTTGTATCACTCACGTGTGGTCCCCGACCCTCCATTATTAAGTGAACAAATTAAAGGGTCAAATTATTACATACGTACGCTACCTCTTCGTGTACAAATGCGCTCCATCGTGTACTCGTGGGTATGTCGGAGGTAGAGTGAGTACGTGTACATTTCTTCTTGTATGTAGTACTCCATTTATCCCACTTCACATTGTTTCCCACTCCTATGATATTCCTATCCTAGGAACAAAATGAGGCGGTACTAAGTTTGCGTGTGTGTAGGGAGAACGAGACATCGATGATGTGTATGAGTAGTCGCGAGAGTCGTCACTATGTGTGTGTGCGCGCACAGCCACATAAACATGCATATCTGCGTTTACGTAAAATTCTTACTTTCATCTCCATCTCCATATCCAATCATATTTGTCCAAATGGCACATTATTTACATTATTAATTATGCAACCGTATTTACATATGTCCAGCATCTCTCATTTGTGGGCATCCAGACCGCTGCCATGCCCGCTCCTGACTGCCCTGGCCAACTCGAACCCTCTTCATCACCATGAGCGCTTCCCGCCCGAAACGGTCAGTTCCGCATTCATGCCCGGCCAGAGCGTCCACAATCTCTCACTGGAGCCGGCACTGAAGTGGCGTGCCGGCCGAGAGAGCGCCGCACGCGCCGCTTCCCAGTGCACGCGACTGCTACGCGTTCAAACGTCACCACGGCTGGCCACAACATGCATGTAAAAAAATTCTTGGGAGTCCGTGCTACATCTAGCTGTCCTCCCCCTCCTCGTCTATCTCTTCCAGTACTGCTAGTACTACATGGCGCGATCCATCGACAAGCAGGCGGGAAAGTTTGCGTATACTCGTTTTGCGGTGAGTGGCATGTCGAGCGACCGTGTGGGGTGGAGAAGGGTGAGACATGAACGCGACAGATGTGATTTAAATGTTGGTTTTGCTCGATGGCGTGATCCAATGAAACAAAACGTTGGTTTCCCAAAGAATACTATATTGCATGAGGGAGAAGCGGATTCAACGAAGAGTGATGGTTTGCTTCTTCCGTCCAATTAACTATCGGGTCTATGTGATTTGACGGCAAATTGGTCACTATTACTGTGGCGGTAGAGCGTCATAGAGTGTCTGCTCTCTTATTTATTTATTTATTTATTCAGTGATAAAACTAACTTTCTCCACTCTTACACCAGAGGAGTACGAAACACGCCAGCCCAGTGACTACATGTCATACCTCCCATTATCACCATATTCCTTGGACAGCCTGCATGCCAAGAAAAAATTATACACCGGAGTGTATAGACTATTTTTCCCCTAGATTTTCTTTTGAGGAAATATTGGGTAGTTACGCACATGCAAAGTACTACACAATTCTCGCAAACAATTACTCCTCTCTCCATCTCTCTAGATCTATCTACATGCAGCTCTCTCTCTCTCTCCGGTTTTGCATACATGTGACTCTCTCTCTCTCTCTCTGTGTGTGTGTGTGTGTGTGTGTGTGTGTGTGTGTGTGTGTGTGCAAGCATGCTTTAAGCATGGTTAATAATATAGACAGTTCATGGCTAACATGTTGCCATGTCCATGTCATCTATAGCCAATGTAATAGTCAACATGTAGAGCATGGTTAATAGTATAGCCAGCTGTTGGCTATATGGTCATGCCACGTATAGCCAAGCTTATAGTCCGCAAGTACAATAGTTGCATGTAAATATGTATACTATTTTTTTATATATGGCCCACCTCCCTCTCTCACAACATGCCTAGGAGCATGTGTTGCAGCCAGCTGTTAATCAATAGCTTGCTTCCCTTCTTTGTCTTTATCTCTCTCCTCCAACTCATCCATAATATAATATTTAAAGGCTTACAGGCCGCCTACGTCATCCTATTGTACTTGCTCTTAATAATACAACCAACTGCTGGCTATATAAGATGTTGCCATATCATCTATAGCCAACACATATAGTCACTCATACAATAAGGTTAGCTATAAGGTTGGCTATCAGATTAGTACTACTTTTTCTCATCTTCTCTGTATCTCTTTCCTTGCATTTATTGCATCTATGTTGGAGCACGCATATAGCCTACTCTCCTTGATTTTTCAATGTCTCTTTCTTCCACATACGAAAAATTGCCATGTAAGCAGGCTATAAGCCCACTATTATACTTGCTTGTATAGTAATGGTCTACAAGAAAGTACTATTGCCTCGATTACTGCTAGTGGCCTTGTATAGATGCAAAATGTATTTTTTTGTAGTGGCCATGTAATAGTCAACATGTATAGTAGTATGGGCTACAAGAAGTACTACATTTTACCACATGACCCACCATACACGCTCACATACTACCTCCATCCTGGTTTATTAGTCCCCTATGTAATTTATGCATGATACTAGTATATGATACTCCCCACTATGAGTATCCTTATACGCATAAAAATGGACCGGAGGGAGTATGAAGCTTTCTCAGATTTTGTTTCATGTATGTATCCTGACTCCAAGGATGCCCCGTTACAACATTCCATCAAATACAAAGGAAAACTAACACGCATGCTGATGCATCTCAATGATTCACAGATCATAGCCAATATTTACTTCACAACTAAAGAAAAAAGTTGTGAGAGTGTGTACACAAAAAAACTTACCCGGCTAGGTAGAACATGTCAAAGGAAAGAAGCCTTCCCCCCTCGGGTCATACGATGCTTTTGTGCAGTTCCACTAAAATTGAGTTGAGCATCCCTGTTGGCAAAGATATTGAAGAAGTGGGATTGTAATAATAGTAGTGGCACTAGTTCATGAGACACAAACTCATCACAAATAGAAGCCGCTACAAGTAGAGAAAGATCCACATGGAGATGGTACGTGGGGAGCTGGAACAGTGGAGCAAGCCGGCTCCAAAAGGAAGTTGTACCTGGGACGTCGTGGTGTAGCTAGAAGGGCGGCGGGAGGCGGCACCAGCCCATACCGTGGGGACCTCCGATCGGCAAGCATCGATAGTGGGTTTTCTTCCTCGCCGCTGTCGACCGCGTCTACGCAGAACATCGTCCGCTTCCCGAGAGGCAGGATCAGACCCGATCTATGACCAGCGGTGTGGCCACCGTCATCTATGCTTGTGAAGAGAGCAACCCAAGCAAGCAGGCTTGTAGCTTAGGCTCCTGTTAGTGTATATATAGTGGAGCTATTTTCTTTTTCTCTCCATATCAACCTTTTTACATTGCGTACATGTCATTGAAGAGTGAAATGATGGTTGCTTCGTTCGACTAACTTACTTTGTTACTTGACTGCTCCTGAGTGTCTCCTGCACGTACTCCCCTATGTGTATGAACGTTCCTGAGTACTTATCTCTAATTTCTTGCATGAAACGTAGACAGGATGCGCATGGAGGAATTTTGTTATTGCACGTTGTTACATACCTACTCCCTCCTTCTGGTTCACTACCAGTACTACCTCCGTCCTAGTTTATTGGTCCCCTTTGTTCTCAATTCATGGGCTTGTTTTCCTCAAGAAATTGTCTTTACGAATGTATTAATATAGGGAATGCATGCGTGAACAACGAATGATTAAACCTTGCATGCAACATTTTCACAAAGCATTGATAGAGGAACAAGTGAATGATAGGGACTACAACGTCGTGCCTGCATGCAATAGTCACACGTACAGATACATGCAAAAACGCGTGCGATGCCTAATGCATGGATGTCCGACCACACGAGGGAACACACACGGTCACGCTCATGTGTTCAACCTACACTTGCATGCACACACACATACTCAGCTAGGGTGAACTAGTGACTATATAAACACCGAAAAATGTATATATTGCCCGCAATGAGCGTATTATGAAGTCCACTGACCGTATTTTTACAAATATACAGTGACAACCAGTGTATTTATCTCGTCTCAAATTAAGCCATACTGTTAACTGGAAAGGATGAAGTATGGATTGGCATTACTTTGTTGTGTCCCGTCAACTTGTAGAACAAGGAGAAGCTTGCGCGCGGTGGCTCACGGGACAAGGAGAAACTTTTGACTAAGACTAGCCACAATGGAGAGTAACATACACTAGTACAATACACATATCCCTAGACTATGTTACTACCTTCGTAGTGGGTAGTAACATAAGTGTGGTGTCATGCAAAGCTTCATTTATTATGTTATAGACTCATATTCCATTAGGACATGTGATGTTACACTAACTAGCTAAGTTACTCAAACTACCTCTCTCCTCATTAATCATTGTCACATAAGCAAATTTGCTGAGTTGGACTCGATGTTACTGCAAGCTCTCCCTCGCTCAGGCGTGGACGCAACCGTTAATTTGGTGTCAGATTGCCAGAAGCATACACTATGATGGTACCATCATTGTTTGACTTCCCGAAGAGGCGAAGAGCTAAGTGCAAAGTTTACTACAGTTACTTACTAGTATACAGGTACTACTAGGAACCGCATGGTGGAGCGTCAGCACTCTTATTTCAGTTTAATCTGTGATAAAGCAATCTTCAACACATTCGCTTCTCTTTGAGGGTTCTCGCATGTGATAATTTATGTTGATTTCATGGAACACTCGCCACAATTCTCGCTTAATTCTGGCTCCTATCCTGTTAGAAATAGGAGCGCTTGGCGATATTTTCTCTTTTTTTGTTATTCAGCATGTAAACAGGTCAGCAAACCTTTCGGCGCATCTTTGTGCGAACCCTACTTGGTGTGCTTAGAATGTGACTGATAGCTAGCTTGATCAAACACCTCGCTTCCTTTTCTTGCGGGGTACCTCGCTTCCTAGTGACCAGTATCTTGGCTGATTATCCTATAAGAATGCTTATATATGAATAAAGCTCCCTCACTTACCTGCAAAAAAAAGTCATATTAACCGGAAAGGAGGTAGTATCGACTAGCACTACTTTGGTGTGTCCCATCAACTCGCAGAACGACGAGAAGCGTGCAGGACAAGGTGAAGCTTGCTTATGCCCTCTACGTCTACCTCAAGCGCGATGGCTCGCAGGACGAGAAGAAGCTTTTGACTAATGCAACCTACCCTTGCCCAGGGACTGGCGGTGGATGTGCAGCAGTTCATTCGGTGTCAGATTGCCAGAGGCATACACTATAATACCATCATTGTTCGACTACCCGAAGAGGCAAAGAGCCAAGTGCAAGGTTTAGTAGTTCGAGTAGTACTACTAGTAGTAGTATAGAGGTACTAGGAACCGCATGCTGGAGCGTCTGCACTCTTATTGCATTTCAATTTGTGATAAAGTACACAATTATTCGGGAGAAGTGTGGAAAACGGCAGCCCAGTAGTACTACTCCCTCCGTCTTGGTGCATTAGTCATCTTATTACGAAAACCAGATAATCCCAAAATGCTGAGGCGCGAATCATTTATTTCTTTCCTCGTTTACCTCCCCACCTCATTGACACTTTCCCTCCTATTCCGGTTCATAGTGTGAAACATGATTTGCATGGTGTGCATGCGAGGGATTAAAGCCAATTTGCATGTTGTGATTGGTATGAGGGCATGCATGGGTTAGCTAAACAGTCATCATATTAATTAGAGATTTATTGCTGATTTATACACAATTTTAAGAGGGACAAAATGGGGCGTGATTGGTTCATGCCTTGGTCCAATTTTTGCTCCATGCCCAGTCACCAAATGCCTTGGTAATGCACCAAGACGAAGGGAGTATTAAAAAACAACGAACATGCAATGATGACATTGATCAACCATGCTCTAATATTTCTTGGCCTCTATGCGACACATAGCCCATCTATGTTCTTTCTCCTTGTCTCAGCTTCAAGGAGCAAACATTTTGCTGTAAATTGAGATAGGTTTGCTGACACTCCGGTCCCACATGTTAATGATATGCCAACAGGAAGCGCGTTGACCGACAGGCCATACGCGCACTTGGTTTTGCACCTTCACTAGCAATATGCCCGTGCGTTGCAATGGATCCAAAGTAGAATAGTACTTTGTTCACAAACTAGAAAGGAAACACTCTTGTTTTGATATACATTTAGCAATAAAAATATATTATGTTTCACTCAAAATATATTTCTTGGCTGTTTTGATGAGGTGAGGAAGGGATGTGGTTGCTTTCAAGATAATAAGGGGTTTTCTGCAAATTAGAGTAGAGATATGGGATATTGTTGCAAAAATGCCACAACTTACCTCACAACCGTTAGATGCAGATCTAATGGTCAGAAATGATAAATGGCAGACACACCATCATCACCAACTGAGTCTTTTATAGGAGTAGGGAAGTAGAGATACTAGTATGAGCGGTTTCAAAGAAGACAGTATTGATGGTTGCTTTGTCCGAGCATGTGGGAATGGTGGGGCTTATGATTTGACTGCTCATTACTCACTATTAGTGCACCACAATGATCGGGCTGAGTCTCCCATATGGGTCGTGCACTCTAATTTGGTGCTTGGCACATGGACCTGGATGCTCAATTGCTTCTGGCAATGCTATCAAGCTTCCAGAATTTGTTCACATAATTGATGTACAAATATTTTTCCAGCAACATGAAATTGTAAAATGCTTTGAAGCTTTCATCTTTTGTTTCATGCATGTGTCTTCCCAGCTGGAAGGTTGTCCCATTACAACATCAATCAAATACTAGAAAGGAAACTAACATCCATGCTCTTTTGGAAAAAACAAAATAAACTAACTTCCTTGCTAATGCATCTCAGTGATTAGCATATCAGAGCTAATATTTACATCACAACTGAAGACAAAGTTGTGAGAAGGTGTTAAAATTAAATTGGTCCATGCTTTCATTGGCAGCAACTCCCCCACAGCTCTATCAAAATCAACAAGGCATGTTGGGAAAAAAAGAAGCTGTCAGGAGCATGGAACATTCCGATCATTTTGCGCAGTTCCACTAAAATAGAGCTGAGCATCCCAGTTCCAAATATATTGAGTAAGTGTGATTACAATAATAGAGGATTGTTGATGAAACAATAAACACATAAATAGAAGTCGGTCATCTTTGCAGTCTCTCTTAAGACTGACTAGTTGGAGAAGATTAGGCTCGGAGTTGGATGAGGAGGATAGAACAAAACCAATCTCCCTTTGTGCAGTCCCACTGAAATGTAGAAACTTTGCCCATGTGACATTTCATCAAAACTGCACAAAGCACTCTTAAGATGAAAGTGATTTGTGTAGTTCACCAAAAGGTCACAATAGCGACAAGGTGAAATGGATAGCCCTGTTTGCAAAAAAGAGGTAGAAAGAAAACAATTACTGGCCAATAATAGTTTATGATACATATGCCGACAAAAAAGAAACATATTCATTGTCCTAAGGGAAGATAGCAGCATAGTTGTTTATGTAAAACGGTGAGGACGATATTGCAACATGGAAAGTATGCCGACCGAGCTACGTTTTGGGAAAATAACTAGGGGAGGTCCACATGTAGCAACGTGGGAAGATGGGCAGTGGAGCAATCACATAGGAAGTTGTACCTGAGGGTCGTCGGGATGTAACTAGGAGGACACCGGCGGCCGGGATCTGCCCATACAACGGCAGTGAGCAAGTGGCGAAGGCCCTACCGCGCCGGAGCTTGGTCAGAGAGAACGACGAGTACCGCAGATTGGGACGTGCTCCCTCGAAGCCATCGAACGGGGAACTGATGCACATCCCCCCTTTCCATCAGCATACAGGATTCGGCCAGATCAGTGACAAACAGTGAGAGAGAGAGAGGCCACTACCGCCTTGTGTTAGATAGTGTGACGAGAGACAAACTCCGGCAGGCAAGCTCCACTGTAGTATATAGTGGAGCGGATTTTTTTCTCGATAACAATCATTTTATATTATGTACTCGCCATTGAGGAATATAACTTTATTTAAAACTAACGCGCAATTTGAACTTTGTTCCATGTACGCGTGGTACACGACCCTCCTTCGGTTAAACAACCGCTCCACGCGTCAAATTATCAGGTGGGTTGCCTTTTCGTATATAAATAAGCTACTCTGTGTACCCACGCGGGTGTGCCCAGGAACGAGACGTGAGTACATGTGTCGTGCATGCACCTCTTCTCTATGTGCAGGTACCCCACGTACGTGGGTTTGTGTGAAAGAGATGGTTTTTTTACTCAAAAAATATGGTTTGTGAGAAACAAAGGCAATGTGTCAATGATATCTCAAACAAAAAAATGTAACATGTGCAATGTGTGTGAAACAGAGGTCTGGATATATCATATATAGAGGGAGCGATCCATGAGAAGAGAGTGGAGGGATCATCGGCATGAGATATCAATAGAATCAAAGAGAGGGGTGAAGTGTGTGGGTGCGCGATCGATAAAGAGTGCCATCGAATTTGTGTTTTCCCATGTCAAAGATATAGGGCGGCTGGCCTACTGGAATGTGAGAGGGGAGAGGTGATTTTGTCTGTGTGGCATGGTACCTACCTACGGCGTTCGACTATCGTTGGGGGTGTAGAGACCTAACGATAGAGAGGTAGAACGACTGGTATATGTGTGGAGAAGCAGAGAGACCTAGCTATGTATTGAAGGAGATCGATCGACATCCATGCATATGTGTAGCAGAGGAATAAGGTTCGGAGAGAGACCAAGCTAGAGTGCCGGAGGGTTGGTGGTGGAGTTGCTTCTCACAAACGGCAGGAAAAGCCTGCTGGACAAACGGAGGTATGACGACAATATCAATAAGAGAGGGGATGCATGCCTGTCTATGCACGTGCATGTGAGAGATGGGTCGGGAGGCATGCAAGCATGATGAGGGGGACGATATGGCTAGGGGCGATATGGTTGTGGTAAGCAGGCGTAACTATATAGGAAGATCAATCATCGTCTGTCGGAGAAAGGGAGAGACATAACTAGTGATCAGGTACGTCAATCGGTGCATGGGGAAAAAGAGTTATAATCGACCTAGCTATATGTAGGGAGATCGGTAGGTATACATGCATGCATGTGTTAGAAGCAAATAAAGCCCGGAGAGACAGATAGAGTGAGAGGTATACAACTAGCAGGAGGTTGTGAGAGAAGCCGACCATATCGAGGGGGAGGAGTGTGTGAGTATGAGATCGATGAAAAGAGGGGAGGGAGTGTGCAGGTGCGTGGAACTGTATTAGACAGAGGAGGCCATGGACGGTGAGAAGATAAGAGGGAAAGTGTGTGTTTGTGGTAGGTTCGCCTAGGTAGAGAGGTATATCGATCGGTGTGTGCTGGAAAGAAAGAGATGGAGGGCCTACACACATCATGGGTGAACGACCTAAAGAGAAATAACAAATGTGCACGATGGCGAGAATGTCGAGGGAGGGTGAGAGGGAGGTGGGCATGTGCATGCACGAGCGAAAGTTAGCGCTAGCTACAAAGAGAAGAGGATTGTGTGGGTGTAAAAGACGATCAGATATCATAATTCATTATAAAAGTGGATTCAGATATTTGAACCAGAGATCATAGTGTTTTAAATCGATGCATATGCATGAATATAATGGTTATAAGCATGGTGTGGTCATGAACATGTTATACTACATATAATATTTTTTTTCTGAATTTGTGATAATGTGTGGCTTTTGCAGCCCAGGGGAAAATACTTGTCATAATGTATGGGGCGGGGCACTATACTTTGTGTGATAAATACAGTGTACATATGAAACATGTTTTAGATTATGAATATCTAGCTAGTACTTCAAATGTACTATTATTTAGAAGTGACATCAAGTGTATTCAAAATTTTGAATTCGAGTTCGTATATATAGTACACATAGTTCATACCTAACTCTATAGTAATCATGTGGTGTGTTATTAAGATAATAGACAAATGATGGTTTAACTTGGCAACAATCATGATTGTAGATTCTTACTCAAATAGAGAAATGAATTCAAATATAGTTTGAATTGTAGCAGTAGTATATACATTTGGAATGCACTAAAATGTTCGTATGAGTATGTTACATGCATTATAGAGGTAGCAAAAAATTTAATCTCTACTCCTATAAAAGACTTAGCTGTTGATGATGGTGTGTCTTCCATCCGTTATTTCTGACCATTAGATCTGCATCTAACGTCTCTGAGGTAAGTTGTGGCATTTTTGCAACAACAGCCCACATCTCTGCTCCAATTTGTAGAAAACCCCTTAGTATTGTGAAAGCAGCCACATCCCGACCACACCTCATCAAAATAGCCTGATAAATATATTTTGAGTGAAATATATTATATTTTTAGTGCTATATGTATATCAAAACAAGAGTGTTTTTTTTCAAGTTTGTGAACAAGTACTATTCAACTTTGGATCCATTGCAACACACGGGCACATTGCTAGTTCGACAAAACATGGATTCATAGTTTTGAATAGCATTTGTATAGTAAACGGGACAAGACTCTCCCTTTGTGTGGTGCAATTTTTTTTGTTTTTTCATCGAGGGAAGTGCGAATTGATTTGGTACATACATTATTAAATGTTAGGCTTGTCTCGAACTTTCAACCCGCGCCTTGTTATGCCGAAAATTGAGATATCGCTTTGTCTGTTTGTGCTCCAAAAACTCGTGCCTTCACAACCCACGCCTTGCTATCCTAAAATTACAACACCCGCGAAAACTCCCTCCAGCTGCCAAATCCTGACACGCGGAATCCCCATTCTATCCCTGAGCCGAAACGGCCGCTAGTTCAAATCGGTGGGGGTACTTTCGTGACACAGCCTACATTTTGGACAAGTGTGTCCCTAAGTCATGGTTCCCCCCTCCCATCACCTCCTTTTTTCCATTCGAAAACCAAGGCCACCATAACCTCTCTGTTCCAGCCGCGAAACCCCACCCTCCGCCGTCCGTCACCCCACAACGGCCCAGCCTCTTCCCCGGTGACATTGTCCACCGCAACAACTTGACATCCCTCATCCACCGCCCCGGATGAGGATCCATCGGCAATCTTGTCGTCCTGCCGGTTCAGCCACCCCGTCCTCCACCTCCAAGGAGGTGCTCCGACGATCACCTCATCTGTCATGACTGCTCCATCCCCACAGTGTCGCCTTAACCTGCTCCACCGGAACCGCATCATCCTCACCGACTCCTCGGACGAAGCCGAGGCCTACTCGGCTCCACCAAATAGGTTGTACACTCATCGCATCACACCTTCTTCTTAAATTGACCTCCTGGCGCTGCCGGTGCTCATTCCCGCTCCCTCATGGTGCGGCTACCTCGTAGTCGGTGTCGGTGTCAAAACCGGCGGATCTCGGGTAGGGGGTCCCGAATTGTGTCTAAGGCTAATGGTAACAGGAGGCAGGGGACACGATGTTTTACCTAGGTTCGGGCCCTCTCAATGGAGGTAATACCCTACTTCCTTCTTGATTGATCTTGATGATATGAGTATGACAAGAGTAGATCTACCACGAGATCGTAGAGGCTAAACCCTAGAAGCTAGCCTATGATTATGATTGTTGTTGTCCTACGGACTAAACCCTCCGGTTGATATAGACACCGGAGGGGGATAGGGTTACACAGAGTTGGTTACAGAGAAGGATATCTACATATCCGAATTGCCAAGCTTGCCTTCCATGCAAAGGAGGGTCCCATCCGGACACGGGACAAAGTCTTCAATCTTGTATCTTCATAGTCCAACAGTCCGGCAAAAGTATATAGTCCGGCTATGCAAGGACCCCTTAATCCAGGACTCCCTCAGTTGCCCCTGAACCAGGCTTCGATGACGATGAGTTCGGCGCGCAGATTGTCTTCGGCATTGTAAGGCGGGTTCCTTCTCCGAATACTACATAGAAGATTTTGAACACGAGAATCGTGTCCGGCTCTGCAAAAACAAATTCCACATACCACCGTAGAGAGTATAATATTCCACAAATCTAATCTACCGGCAGCTTTTTATAGCATGACATCATGCCATGGTCCGGTCATTATTCGAACCGTTTTTCACAACCAACTACTGCACGTAATGCGAGGTGGTTTCCTTAACACGTCTTGTCAAAGCAGAGATCGTGTCCCCTTATCGCGGGATTCTCATCAATACGGGCATGGGTAACCCAACCGCGCCATCAATCATGGCGTTTGGGGAATAAGCGATTTTAACAGGCAAGTGGGGAGGCGCACAATTTCTACCGCCTTTATAAAGAGATAGGGATTCTCCTCTTTCACCCATGCCTTCTTCTTCCCCCGTTCATCCATTCTCGCACGCTCGAGCTCCAGCGCCCCAGTTCTCACCTTCTCCGTACAACCATTTCAAACATGTCCAGAGCGGGAGGCAAGTGGATGGCCTCCTCCGTCATGGAGGAGGACATTACGAAGCTCCGAGAGGCCGGATACTTGGCTGCACACATCATGCACCGGCTCCCAGACGCAGGGCAGATCATTCCGACTCCACAACCCCACGAGAGGGTTGTGTTCCTCGCCCACTTCGTCCGCGGACTGGGATTCCCCCTCCACCCATTTGTCCGCGGGCTCATAATTTCATCCTCAACATCTCAGTGTCTATCCTCGTGTGCAAGGCCTTCCTCCGCATCAAACCGCACTTTGGTCTGTGGCTGAAAATCTTCAACGTGAAGCCGAAGATAGTGGTTGGCCAGCAAGCGGATTGCGGAGGCGCTATGGTGGGCAAGATGCCCAGCGTCACCTGGCTCGAGGGCTCCTATGTGGAGACCATAAAGGGGTGGCAGTCGGCGTGGTTCTACATCACCGAGCCGCGTGATGCCAATTGGGCAGTGGCCCCCAAATTCCGATATGGCTTTCCCATGAGGCTCACCTCCTAGAAGAAGAAGGGATTAGCCTGGGGTGTGTCAGCAGAGCTGACCGGACTCGAGAACTACGTAAAAAATATGATAAGCTAGAAGGTCAAGCTTGTCAACATGGTCCAAGTCATGCTCTTTCGCCGGATCCTCCCATGTCAAAGACGGGCATTCAACCTCTAGGAGTTTGATTCGGCCAAACACCAGACGCTGCGAGAGCTCTTCAACACGATGCACAAAGACATCTGGAAGGTGTTGTTCAAGGCTGCCGAAGTACCTCCTCCCACCACCGAGGACCGCAGACTCAGCGCAAAGCGCCACGCCAATTTGATAAGCACTCTATATTTCACCAGATGTGCCTTTCCTCAGTATATTCATGCGTGGAATCTAAGCCATCATACTGATTTAACAGGACTATGTGGCGATAGTGGAGCGGATCGACTGTCCAGCTCCATTGCCTGAAGATCCAGCAACTGATCTCCTGATGGAGATGCTGTTTCCGCGCCCTATGAGGTGCCAGAGAAGAAGGCCACGGGGACCAAGAAAAGTCTCCGGCGCAAGGTGGTGTCAGACTCATCGTCCGAAGATACCAAGGCACACTCCTCCAACGACAACGAGGAGGAGGAAGAGGAAAACCCTCCCCCCAAACCAAGGGGAGAAGAAAAGGAAGGCCACCCCTTACGGGGAGGCCGACGGGTCCAAGAAGAGTCTCCGGACCACTCCACCACAGCCGCCTACAGCGACGAGGAGTGGCTTCCTAGGGACAACCCCTGGCGAAGTCATAAGTATCCGGACACCATAACACTTCTGGCCTGTTTAGCTTTATGGCTTCTTTATCATGTCCAAATATATCTGTGCAGTCCATCAAAAGCCCACATCGATTTATCCTCCTCGGATGGGTCCTTGAGCTCGTCGGAGATGAACAGCTATTCGATCCCGACGGCCTCCACTCCTCCGCCCGCGGATGACACCAAGGTGTTATCTCAGAGGATACCGGGCCAGGGAGAGATAGTTCTGCAGGCGCCTCAAGGTGAAACCCCCGATGCCGGGCTCATGGGGGGAAGATCCCCATGGATTCTGATGAGGGGGGACGCAGAAGGCTTGGCCCCCAGACGGATATTGCGCCGGAACCTCCAGTGGTTCTGGATTCAGGCAGGCAGCCCTTCGCCAAGGGGGGCGAGCCGCCTGTGCCGATGACCTATGTCCATCCAGAGGCATCGGATAACTTGGTGGAAGCGCTTCAGAGTGCTTCCCTTGAGGAAGGACACCGTACTCTTATGAGTACTGTGATTGTGAAGGTTCAGTCCGCCAAAAACAGATTGATTGAAGCCTGCGCCAGCCTCCTAACAGGCTTTGAGGTAAGTAATTCAGATTATGAGAAAGTATCACAATATAGACAGTAGTCCCTGATCCTCTGTTTGGTTTTCGGAAAGAAAGGCTGAGCAGAGGATCAAATATTATTCCCAGGAGTCTAATCATATTATGTCTATGTGAATGAGCAGGCGTCGCTGCTGGCTGCTGCTGCCGCCACTGCGGAGGTCTCCGGACTGAGGCAGAACCTGGGGCGCGCCAAGGAAGAGCACGGCCTCTTGAAGAGGCAACTCGAGGAGAACAAAGGTAATTGATACCCTGTTTGAATGTTATATAAAGGAAAAAAAATCATTGATGCTAATAGAAGCATGATGAATTTTAATAGCGGCCACGACCGAGGTGGCGGCCCTTAAGAAGGCGTTGTCCGAGGCCGAAGGCAAAGCGGCCAGGGAGCGCACCGAGCGCGAAAAATAAGAGGCTCGAGTTAATGAGGTCCAGCAAGAGCTCTAGGATTTCGTCAAAAAATTTGAGTCCTTGGAGCGTGACTCCAAGACGCAAGAGTCGGAGCTTGCGAAGGCCCGTCAGAGCATGCAAGACGCCAAGGTAGAAGCCCGGAAGGCCCTCCAGGAAATTGAGGCGGCCAATAAGATAGCTGCGGGTAAGGCTTTCATTATGCAAAGCAAGCATGTAAAGGTGACTTTCCTTTTACTTGCCCGAATTCAGAGCTCTCCAGTAGCATTCGCAGATCTGCCGTGCATCATCTCTGATGCCGCAGAGTTCTACCAGGCTGAGGAGGGGAGCTCGATGGATAAGCTGTTTTGGTCCCAGTATATTGGGGCCGAGCATCCGATGCCCTTGAGCGACCAGCTGAAGCAACTGGTCGAACTTCACAAGGCAGCCAAACTGGCCATGAAGGACTTCATAGTCCGTCCGTGGCCTGGCGAGCCCATGCCCAGTAGCTACTTCGACCTTGTCAAGCGGATGGTAAATGCATGTCCGTGACTTGAAGTCGTTAAGCGGTCCATCTGCATTGAGGGTGCACACATGGCCTTGGCCCGTGCGAAAGTGCACTGGGGGAAGATGGACGCCGAGATGCTGGTGACAGAGGGGCCGCCAAAGGTCAAGGAGCATCGCCACCCCAAACAGTACTATGACAATGTCATAAGGGTGCCCGCCTTGTGGCGGATGAATGTACTAAGGATGTAATATTCGAATGAATGTACTCGTGTCATCCTGTAATATGAAAACCAGTTCATGTGCGCTATACGGCGCTTGTTAATTTAAAATATTACCTTCTATGCGGCCGTCTATAAAATCTTGAGAGTTGGCCAGTCGTCGGCTTCTACCCGCATGTAATGGTACTGGGGTGTTCGGGATAAATATAAACACTCTTTATCCAAAAAATTTGTCCTTTTAAGGAGGTGTTTAGCGCCGCGAACGAGGCAATCGGACTATACGGCTTTATCGCTCTCACTTACCCACAGAAGTCTACAATTTTAAATTTTGGCGAAGCCCCTAGTATCCGGAAGGCTGGACTCGGGGCGCTATACACGCCTAAATCGGACGAGGCCGATTCCTCGCATGAAGCGGAAAAAATCTTTAAGGATTTGAGACCTCTCGAACAGCGACCAGCTCTCGCCTTATCATGACAGTCAGTTTTCGGCTTTCTCAACTAAGGTGCTCGTCCAGAAGAACCGGGACACAATCGCAGTAGTTCTCCCTGCCCTACCTTAGTCGATATAGCGGAACGTAAGGTACCAAAACACAGGAGCCGGGCAAACCCAACTATTGACCCAAGACATGATTCGGAGCTGATGCATATGGTGCTATAAGTTCGGGGTGCCGTGCTGTCAAAAGTGTTCGGACTTTTCTTGCCGGGTTATGGGGTACACTGAAGCCCCTGGAAAACTGCTCGTGCCAAAATGCACGGGTATAATAAATAAGCAGTAAAGGAAAGGGGTACATAAACGTAATAGCAAGCTGATGCTGTACACTATTTTCCCTTGTTATTCTAGTGATACATCAAAGCGTACATATACAACTAGTGCGATAAGCAAAATAGGACTGTTTGACACATCATGACCAGGAGCAGGCTGTATGCGGGTATGTAAAACAGGTATAACGATCGTTATCAGAGACCACCTAAGGATTCCCTTGTATGCCAAAGCTTCTTGTCCTCCTGGTTTGTCCGTCCCGCTATGTGTCCGATAGCCGGTCTTTCGAAAGAGACTCCTGAAGATAGGGACCTGAAAGAAAAAAGGTGCAAAGATGCATGGATCCCGGGGCGGTCGAACCGCATTGTGGACCGTGTGATGGTTGTGCCTCCGCCTGTGCCTAGGGTATTTTAAGTGCGTAGTTGTGTACGCGCGGCCCAAAGTTCGCCGCTTGACTGGGACTAGGATGGAGGCCGGATTGCTAGTCCAGCTCTGCACGTGCCGGATGATCCTGTTGTGGAGTACTCCGGACTCGCTTGAAAGTGTCCGGGTTCTTTATCACCGAATTGGCTGTTTGCCTAAGAAGGTTGTTTTGTACTTCCGCCGCGAGGGCCGCAATGTGCTCCTCCGTGCGGAGCGAGCGCTCTGTGTTTCCATTAACTGTAATAACCCTGCGAGGTCCTGGCATTTTGAGCTTGAGATATGCATAATGCAGTACCGCATTGAATTTGGTGAATGCGGTTCGTCCGAGCAGTGCATGATAGCCACTGCGGAAGGGGACGATCTCAAAGATTAACTCCTCGCTTTGGAAATTGTCCAGAGATCCGAAGAACACTTCCAGTGTGATTGAGCCCGTGGAACAGGCCTCCACACCAGGTATGACAGCCTTGAAGGTGGTTTTTGTGGGCTTGATCCTTGAGGGGTCGATGCCCATTTTGCGCACTGTATATTGATAGAGCAGGTTCAGGATGCTGCCACCGTCCATGAGGACTCGTGTGAGATGGAATCCATCGATGATGGGGTCCAGGACCAATGCGACCGAACCTCCATGATGGATACTGGTAGGATGGTCCCTGCGATCGGAAGTGATAGGACAAGAGGACCATGGGTTGAACTTTGGGGCGACTAGCTCCATCGCATAGACGTCCCTTAGTGCATGCTTCCGTTCCCGCTTGGGAATATGGGTTGCGTATATCATATTCACTGTTTTCACCTGGGGAGGGAGTTTCTTCTGTCCTCCTGTGTTCGGCGGCCGGGGCTCCTCGTCATCATCGCTATGCAGGCCATTTTCCTTGTTTTCAGCATTCAATTTGCCGGCCTGTTTAAACACCCAACATTCTATCTTGGTGTGGTTGGCTGGTTTATCGGGGGTGCCATGAATCTGACATGAGCGATCACGTATGCGGTCCAAACTGGACAAGCCCGGATTGTTTCTTTTGAATGGCTTTTGAGATTAAGTCCTCCCAACTGCCAATGGAGCTTGTTGGCAGGCTATTCAGCCAATGCCGAGACGGTCCTTTGAGATTAAGTGGTAGGTAGTTTATGGCATGTAAGTCATCGCCACAGGCCATGTGAATGTGGAGGAGAAAATCTTCAACCCATACCGTGGGGTCTGTTGTGCCATCATATGATTCAATGTTTACGGGTTTAAACCCTTTTGGGAATTCATGATCCATAACTTCATCAGTGAAGCATGGGTGGTGTGCGGTGCCTCTATGCCGGGCTACATCCCGACATAGTTCAAATGAATCTGGTCTGTTGTATTTGGCCCGGCCGAATTTTGGTTTATTCTATCCGGCGTGACGGTCATCGTCACATCTTATGGTGCGCCCCCGTGATCCGTAGATCGATCTTGATTGTCCTGCTTTGTTTTCCATTACATCTCACAGGTCCTTCGTGTAGCCCCGAGCCTTAGTATTACCGTTTGATTGGCGATGGGGTGCGGTCTGGACTTCGGGCCACGGGGTGGCCGGTCAGCCGCATCATGCGCTGGTAGCGTGGGCTTTCACGCCTTGATAACTCACAAGTTTAGGGGATCACAACAGCTTTCGAGGGTAAAGTATTCAACCCAAATTTATTGATTCGACACAACGGGAGCCAAAGAATATTATTGAGTGTTAGCAATTGAGTTGTCAATTCAACCACGCCTGGATAATTTAGTATCTGCAGCAAAGTATTTAGTAGCAAAGTAGAATGATGGTAAAGGTAACAGTGGCAAAAGTAAAGATAATAGTTTTGTAGGAATTGTAACAGTAGCAACGGAAAAGTAAATAAGGGAAGCACAAGATGTGAAAAGCTTGTAGGCATTGGATCAGTGATGGATAATTATGTCGGATGCGATTCCTCATGTAATAGCTATAACATAGGGTGACACAGAACTAGCTCCAATTCATCAATGTAATGTAGGCATGTATTCCAAATATAGTCATACGTGCTTATAGAAAAGAACTTGCATGACATCTTTTGTCCTACCCTCCCGTGGCAGCAGGGTCCTAGCGGAAACTAAGGGATATTAAGGCCTCCTTTTAATAGAGAACCGGAAGAAAGCATTAGCACATAGTGAATACATGAACTCCTCAAACTACGGTCATCACCGAGAAGTATCCCGATTATTGTCACTTCGGGGTTGTCGGATCATAACACATAAAAGGTGACTATAGACTTGCAAGATAGGATAAAGAACACACATATATTCATGAAAACATAATAGGTTCAGATCTGAAATCATGGCACTCAGGCCCTAGTGACAAGCATTAAGCATAGCAAAGTCATAGCAATCTCAGAACATAGTGGATACTAGGGATCAAACCCTAAGAAAACTAACTTGATTACATGGTAAATCTCATCCAACCCATCAACATCCAGCAAGCCTACGACGGAATTACTCACGCACGGCGGTGAGAATCATGAAATTGGTGATGGAGGATGGTTGATGATGACGACGGCGACGAAGCCCCCTCTCCGGAGCCCCGAACGGACTCCAAATCAGCCCTCCCGAGAGAGATTAGGGCTTGGCGGCGGCTCCGTATCATAAAACGCGATGAAACTTCCTCTCTGATTTTTTTCTCCGCGAGACAGAATATATGGAGTTGGAGTTGAGGTCGGCGGAGCCTCAGGGGGCCCACGAGATAGGGGGGCGAGCCCAGGGGGGTGGGCGCGCCCGGAGGTGGGCGCGCCCCCACCCTCGTGGACAGGGTGTGGGCCCCCTGGTCTTGATTCTTTTGCCAGTATTTTTTATATTTTCCGAAACTTGCCTCCGTGGATTTTCAGGACATTCCGAGAACTTTTGTTTTCTACACATAAAACAACATCATGACAATTCTGCTGAAAACAGCATCAGTCCAGGTTAGTTTCATTCAAATCATGCAATTTAGAGTCCAAAACAAGGGCAAAAGTGTTTGGAAAAGTAGATACGTTGGAGACATATCAACTCCCCAAGCTTAAATCTTTGCTTGTCCTCAAGCAATTCAGTTGATAAACTGAAAGTGATAAAGAAAAACTTTTACAAACTCTATTTGCTCTTGTTGGTGTAAACATGCAAAGCCAGCATTCAGGTTTTAGCAAATATTATGAACTAACCATACTCACAATAACACTTAGGTCTCACAATTACTCATATCAATGGCATAATCACCTAGCGAGTGATAATAATAAAACTCGGATGACAACACTTTGTCAAAACAATCATAACATGATATAACAAAATGGTATCTCGCTAGCACTTTCTGAGACCGCAAAACATAAATGCAGAGCACCTTTAAAGATCAAGGACTCACTAAACAATGTAATTCATACCTAATATAAACCAATAATAATGAATGCAAATGACAGTGTGCTCTCCAGCGGATGCTTTTTAATAAGAAGGTGATGACTCAACATAAAAGTAAATAGATAGGCCCTTCACAGAGGGAAGCAGGGATTTGTAGAGGTGCCAGACCTCGATTTTAAAATAGAGATTGAATAACATTTTGGGCGGCATACTTTCACTGTCAACACAACAACTATGAGATGGCCGTATCTTCCATACTACATGCATTATAGGCAGTTCCTAAACAGAATGGTAAAAGTTTATACTCCCCCACCACCAACAAGCATCAACTCGTGGCTTGCTCGAAACAACGAGTGCCTCCAACTAACAACAGCCCTAGGGAGTTCTGTTTAATTATATTGATTTGCATTGATCTTTTTGCATCATGGGACTGGGCATCCCGGTTACCGTCCCTTTCTCGTGAATGAGGAGCGGAGTCCACTCCTCTTGAGAATAACCCACCTAGCATGGAAGATATAGGCAGCCCTAGTTGAAACTTGAGCTGCTAGAGCATACAAAACATAATTTCATTTGAAGGTTTGGAGTTTGGCACATACAAATTTACTTGGAACGGCAGGTAGATACTTCATATAGGAAGGTATAGTGGACTCATATGGAATAACTTTGGGGTTTAAGGAGTTTGGATGCACAAGCAGCATTCCCGCTTAGTACAGGTGAAGGCTAGCAAAAGACTGGGAAGCGACCAACTGAGAGAGCGTCAACAATCATAAACATGCATTAAAATAATTCACACCGAGTACAAGCATGAGTAGGATATAATCCACCATGAACATAAATATCGTGAAGGCTATGTTGATTTGTTTCAACTACATGCGTGAACATGTGCCAAGTCGAGTCACACAATTTATTCAAAGGAGGATACCATCCCATCATACCACATCATAATCATTCTAATAGCATGTTGGCACGCAAGATAAGACCATTATAACTCATAGCTAATCAAGCATGGCACAAGCAACTATAATCCCTAAATGTCATTGCAAACATGTTTACTTCATAATAAACTGAATCAGGAACGATGAACTCATCATATTTACAAAAACAAGAGAGGTCGAGGTCATACCATCTTTTCTCCATCTCAATCAGTTCATCATATATTGTCATTATTGCCTTTCACTCGCACGACCGAACTATGTGTATAATAATAATAGTGCACGTGCATTGGACTAAGCTGGAATCTGCAAGCATTCAACTCAAAAGAGGAGACAAAGTAATATGGGCTCTAAGTTAAATAAACAATCATGCATGTGAGAGCCACTAAACATTTTCAATATGGTCTTCTACTCTCGACCCCCAAAGGAAAGAAAAGAAAATAAAACTATTTACACAGGAAAGCTCCCAACAAGTAAGAAGAAGAATGAGAAATCTTTTTGGGTTTTCATTTTAATTTCTACTACAAGCATGGAAATTAAACTAACTATTTTTTTGGTTTTTCTTAAGGTTTATCAAACACACAAGAAGAAAACTAGAAAAAGAAAATAAAACTAGCATGGATAATACAATGAAAGAGTATGAGCACCGACGACTAGAATAGTGTGTGAACATGAATGTAAAGTCGGTGAGAAATACGTACTCCCCCAAGCTTAGGCTTTTGGCCTAAGTTGGTCTAATGCCACGGACCGTGGCTACTCTCCCCGGTATACTGAGGGGTGTAATCAGGATACCACTGGCTGGCCGTCTCCTCCGGATCCCACTGGTAAGATGATGCTCGATAAGGGTCAAGTGCAGGTTCCGGCTCAGGCTCAGGTTCTGGAGTGGATGCTTGGCCTCGATGAGCGTACACTGCTTCCGGCGTGACAAGAAAATTATCTGCAATCAAATCAAACAACAGAGGCGCAGGGAAAATAATAGTCTCATTGTGTTTCTTATTAAATCTCAGGTTATACAGGAGCATCTTATCTTTGTTATCAACAATGAACTCATGTGCTACCATGCTCTTGTAATCTAAAATGTAAGGAGGCAATTTTGTCTCCTCTTTCTCATGGTGCCTAATAGGTATCTCAAAATGTCTAGCAAGACGTGAAGCATAGATACCTCCAAAGATGGGGCCTTTTGTATGATTCAGGCTTAGCCGTTTAGCAATGACGGCACCCATACTAAAACTATTATCTCCAAACAAGGCATGGTGAAGAATAATAATATCAGGAACATTGAAGTTTCCACTATTTCCACGACCAATCAAGCATCTACTAGCAAATATGGCAAAGTAGCGTAAAACAGGAAAGTGTATGCTAGAGATTCTCGCATCGGAACCCTTCTTTGGATCCCCTACAGTGATAGTGTTAACAAAGCCATCCACATCCTTACGATGTGGTTCATCTAATTTTCCCTCAAAGGGTATCCTATATACCACGCAAAAATTACGTAAAGACATTTCCCTGAATTCATCATATAAATGAAATGATGCTGAAGGCGGTGACTTCTTAGGATAATAATAAAAGTTTTGCATGAAAGTATTGGTGAGTAAGAGATACTGCTCGATCCGGTCGTGGAGGAAATCAGTGAGGCCTGCATTCTCGATCAAAGGATAAAAGTCATCATAAATTCCAGCTTCTCTCAAGAAACTATCGCATGGCCATTCACACGGCCGTACTTCCGCTATGCGAGGAAGATTATACTTGGCTTTTTCCTTCTCTTTAGCTTGTTTTTCTTGGGAGCCTTGGCTAGAAGAGCCCCTCAAAAATCTCCTTAACATTTTCTAAAAATTTCTGAAATTTTGGTAACTTCAAAATAAAAGTCAATGAAACTGAACAAGATTGATAGCAACTACTCCTACAAGTGCCTAGAGCCTATATCATGCATTAGAATTACTTGGGACCTCATAAATTTAACATGCAAGCTCAAGAACAGGGTCATCTATGCAGCAAAAATTTGCAATGAATAAAGCACTAGAACAAAAACTAATTGGACCAATGGACGAATAAAGCACTAGAACAATCTCTCAAAGCAGTTTTGTGAATGGAGCTTTGAGCAAGGAGATCGAAAATCATAGCAAAACGAGCTAGAACTCGTGCTTGAGCTGGATGGGGCTTTTTTGGGAAGAAGATGTAGTGTGTGGGTGTTGGCATAAGTGGAGGGGGCCACCAGGGGGCCACGAGACAGGGGGCATGCCCAGGGGGTGTGGGCGCGCCCTCCACACTTGTGGCCTGGTGCTTGCCCCTCTTGCAGTGATTTCAGTGCCTAAAACCCTCAAATATTCCATAAAAAATCATACTAAATTTGCAGGGCATTTGGAGCACTTTTATTTTTGGGATATTTTTTTATTTCACAGATAATTCATAAAACAGACAGATAATACTATTTTTGCTTTATTTATTCTAAATAACTGAAAGTAAAAAGAGGGTACAGAAGGTTGTGCCTTCTAGTTTCATCCATCTCATGATCATCAAAATGAATCCACTAACAAGGTTGATCAAGTCTTGTTAACAAACTCATTCCGAATAACATGGAACCGGAGAAATTTCGAATAACACTAGGTTACCTCAACGGGGATATGAAAATCCCCAACAATAAGAATATCATACTTTTTCTTGACAGTAGGGAGAGGAAATTCAAAACCTCCAATAATAATAGTTGGAACTTTTCCAATAGAATTGATGCTATGAACTTGAGATTGTTTCCTCGGAAAGTGTACAGTATGCTCTTTACCATTAACATGAAAAGTGACATTGCCTTTGTTGCAATCAATAATTGCCCCTGCAGTATTCAAAAAGAGTCTACCAAGAATAATCGACATACTATCGTCCTCGAGAATATCAAGAATAACAAAGTCCGTTAAGATAGTGACATTTGCAACCACAACAGGCACATCCTCAAAAATACTGACAGGTATAGCAGTTGATTTATCAACCATTTGTAAAGATATTTCAGTAGGTGTTAACTATTCAATTCAAGTCTACAATATAAAGAGAGAGGCATAACACTAACACTGGCTCTAAGATCACATAAAGCAGTTCTAACATAATTCCTTTTAATGGAACATGTTATAGATGGTACCCCCGGATCTCCAAGTTTCATTGGTATTCCACCCTTAAAAGTGTAATTAGCAAGCATGGTGGAAATTTCAGCTTCCGGTATCTTTCTTTTGTTTGTAATGATATCCTTCATATATTTAGCATAAGGATTTACTTTAAGCATATCAGTTAAGCGCATACGTAAGAAGATAGGTCTAATCATTTCAGCAAAGCGCTCAAAATCCTCATCATCCTTTGTCTTGGATGGTTAGGAGGAAAGGGCATGGGTTTCTGAACCCATGGTTCTCTTTCTCTACCGTGCTTCCTAGCAACAAAATCTCTCTTATCATAACGTTGATTCTTTGATTGTGGGTTATCAAGATCAACAACAGGTTCAACTTCTACTTCATTATTTTTTGCTAGGTTGAGCATCAACATGAACATTATCATTAACATTATCACTAGTTTCCTGTTCATCACCTGATTGTGTTTCAGCATCAGAAATAGAAATATCATTGGGATTCTCAGGTGTGTCTACAACGGGTTCACTAGAAGCATGCAAAGTCCTATCGTTTTTCTTTTTCTTCTTTTTAGAAGAACTAGATGCCTCTAAATTATTTCTGTGAGAATCTTGCTCGATTCTCTTAGGGTGGCCTTCAGGATACAAAGGTTCCTGAGTCATTCTACATGTTCTAGTAGCCACTCTAACAACAAAATCAGGTTTATTATTTAATTCAGCAAGCAAATCATTTTGAGCTTTAAGTACTTGCTCGGCTTAAGTAGCAACCATAGAAGCATATTTGCTAATGAGTTTAAGTTCACCTTTAACTCTAGCCATATAATCACTCACGAGTCCTATGTCGAAAGCATTATTCTTTAATTCTCTACCAACATAAGCATTAAAACTTTCTTGTCTAGCCATAAAGTCATCAAATTCATCTAAGCATGGGCTATGAAATTTAGTAGAGGGAATTTCAACTTTATCATATCTATAGAGAGAATTTACCTTTACTACCTGTGTCGGGTTATCAAGACAATGTGGTTCTTTGACATGCGGTATATTAAGACCATGTATTTCTTCAATAGGAGGTAAATTCTTAACATCTTCAGCTTTTATACCCTTTTTCCTTCATTGATTTCTTTGCCTCTTGCATATCTTCCGGACTGAGAAATAGAACACCTCTCTTCTTCGGAGTGGGTTTAGTAATAGGCTCAGGAGTTGGCTCAATTGGTTCAGGAATTGCCTCAGGAATTGGCTCAGGAAGACTCCAATTATTTTCATTAGTCAACGTATTATTCAACAACAATTCGGCTTGATTAACTGTTCTTTCCCTGAAAACAAAACCAGCACAACTATCCGAGTAGTCCTTGGAAGCATCGGTTAGTCCATTATAAAAGATATCAAGTATTTCATTTTTCTTAAGAGGATGATCAGGCAAAGCATTAAGTAATCGGAGAAGCCTCCCCCAAGCTTGTGGGAGACTCTCTTCTTTGATTTGCACAAAATTATATATTTGCCGCAAGGCAGCTTGTTTCTTATGAGCAGGGAAATATTTAGCAGAGAAGTAATAAATCATATCCTGGGGACTACGCACACAACCAGGAGCAAGAGAATTAAACCAAGTCTTAACATCAGCCTTTAATGAGAACGGAAATATCTTAAGGATATAGTAATAGCGAGATTTATCATCATTAGTAAACATGGTGGCTATATCATTCAACTTGGTAAGATGTGCCACAACAGTTTCAGATTCAAGGCCATAAAAAGGATCAGATTCAACCAAAGTAATAATCTCAGGATCAACAGAGAATTCATAATCCTTATCAGTAACACAGATAGGTGAAGTAGAAAAAGCAGGGTCAGATTTCATTCTAGCATTAAGAGATTGCTGCTTCCATTTAGCTAATGATTTTTAAGATCATATCTATCTTTGCAAGCAAAAATAGCTTTAGCAACTTCCTCATTCATAACATAACCCTCAGGAACAACAGGTAATTCATAATCAGGGGGAGAACTTTCATCATCACTATCATCAGTAATAGCATCTTCAATAATTTCATTTTCTCTAACCCTGGCAAGTTGTTCATCAAGAAATTCACCTAGTGGAAAAGAGGTATCACGCACAGAAGTAGTTTCATCATAAGTATCATGCATAGCAGAAGTGGCATCATCTATAACATGCGACATATCAGAACTCATAGCAGTAGCAGGTTTAGGTGTCGCAAGCTTACTAATAACAGAAGGAGAATCTAGTGCAGAGCTAGATGGCAGTTCCTTACCTCCCATCGTAGTTGAGGGAAAAATCTTGGTTCTTTAGTCTTTCAAGTTCTTCATAATAATCAGCAGATATAAATCCCAACTGACTCAAAGAATAGAGCTATGCTCCCCGGCAACGGCGCCAAAAATTAGTCTTGATGACCCAGAAGTGTAGGGGATCGCAACAGCTTTCGAGGGCAAAGTATTCAACCAAAATTTATTGATTCGGCACAAGGGGAGCCAAAGAATATTATTGAGTATTAGCAGTTGAGTTGTCAATTCAACCACATCTGGATAATTTAGTATCTGCAACAAAGTATTTAGTAGCAAAGTAGTATGATAGTAAAGGTAACAGTGGCAAAAGTAAAGATAATAGTTTTGTAGGAATTGTAACAGTAGCAATGGAAAAGTAAATAAGCGAAGCACAAGATGTGAAAAGCTCGTTGTCGGTGTCAAAACTGGCGGATCTCGGGTAGGGGGTCCCGATCTGTGTGTCTTAGGCTGATGGTAACAGGAAGCAAGGGACACAATGTTTTCCCAGGTTCGGGCCCTCTTGATGGAGGTAAAACCCTAATTCCTACTTGATTAATATTGAAGATATGAGTAGTACAAGAGTAGATCTACCACGAGATTGTAGAGGCTAAACCCTAAGAGCTAGCCTATGATGGTATGATTGTAATTGTGATCGGCCTTCTAAGGACCATCCTCTCCGGTTTATATAGACACCGGAGAGGGCTAGGGTTTACATGGAGTCGGTTACAAGGAAGGAAATATAATATCCGGATCGCCAAGCTTGTCTTCCACGCAAAGGAGAGTCCCATCCGGACACGGGCCGAAGTCCTGAGTCTTGTATCTTCACGCTTCAATAGTCCGGACGATGTATATAATCCGGCTGTCCAAATACCCCCTAATCCAGGACTCCCTTAGTAGCCCCTGAACCAGGCTTCAATGACAATGAGTCCGGCATGCAGTCTTGTCTTCGGCATTGCAAGCCGGGTTCCTTCTCCGAATACTCCAAGGTTATTTATCGAACACGTAGACCGTGTCCGGATCTGCAAGATGATCTTCATACACCATTGTAGGGAACGTAGCATAAATTCATTCTGCTGGCAATGTTTGTACGCCATGCTCCTGCATCGTGACCTAGTCCAACACGAACCGGCGTTTCCTGCTCCACCTCGACTCGCGTCGCGAGGCGGTTTTATTGGCACGTCCTGCCAAAGCAGAGATCGTGTTCCTCTTATTACGGGATATTTCATCAATATGGGCGTGTGTGACCCCACGGCGACCGTTGGTATGACTTCGTGTATTTTAGATAAGTCTCAAGCGGTCACGCTGAGGACTCTTGATATTCATCCTCTTTATAAAGGGGAAGATGCCTACACCTCTTTTCCACCTCTCCTGCTCCTTCTCGCACCTCGAGCTCCAGCACTGAAAACCTAAGCCTCAACACCCCAGATCCTCCAGTATGTCCGGATCTGATGCAAAAGGCCGGTGGGTGGCCTCCTCGATCCAAGAGGAGGATATTACTAAGCTTAGGGAGGTTGGATACCTGACCACCGATATCCAGCACA
This sequence comes from Triticum dicoccoides, assembly GCF_002162155.2. NCBI lineage: Eukaryota > Viridiplantae > Streptophyta > Magnoliopsida > Poales > Poaceae > Triticum > Triticum dicoccoides. The sequence goes on along the minus strand of NC_041387.1, from coordinate 463,160,531 downwards.
GGCTTCCTGCTCCAGGGCAAGTTATCCCCACGCCGGAGCCCAGTGAGAGCGTCGTATTCGTTCCTCACTTCCTCCGAGTTCCTTTGTGAGGGGGCTCATGTTCTACTTGTTGGGTTTCGTAGTAATTTCAAAAATTTTCCTACGCGCACACAGGATCATGTGATGCATAGCAACGAGAGGAGAGTGTTGTCTACGTACCCAACGCAGACCGACTGCGGAAGCAATGACACGACGTAGAGGAAGTAGTCGTACGTCTTCACGATCCAACCGATCAAGCACCGAAACTACGGCACCTCCGAGTTCGAGCACACGTTCAGCTCGATGACGATCCCCGGACTCCGATCCAGCAAAGTGTCGGGGAAGAGTTTCGTCAGCACGACGGCGTGGTGACGATCTTGATGAACTACAGCAGCAGGGCTTCGCCTAAACTCCGCTACAGTATTATCGAGGAATATGGTGGCAGGGGGCACCGCACACGGCTAAGGAATCGATCACGTGGATCAACTTGTGTCAACTTGTGTGTTTAGAGGTGCCCCTGCCTCAGTATATAAAGGAGCCAAGGGGGGGAGGGTGCGCCGGCCAGGAGGAGGAGGCGCAGGAGGAGTCCTACTCCTACCGGGAGTAGGACTCCCCTCCAATCCTATTCCAACTAGGATTCCCAAGGGGGAAAGAGGGAGAGGGGTGGCCGGCCACCTCTCCTAGTCCTAATAGGACTAGGGGAAGGGGGGAGGCGCGCAGCCCCCTTGGGCTGCCCCTTTCTCCTTTCCACTAAGGCCCATGAAGGCCCATGTGGTTCCCGGGGGGTTCCGGTAACCTCCCGGTAACCCGGTAAAATCCCGATTTCACCCGGAACACTTCCGATGTCCAAACATAGGCTTCCAATATATCAATCTTTATGTCTCGACCATTTCGAGACTCCTCGTCATGTCCGTGATCACATCCGGGACTCCGAACAACCTTCGGTACATCAAAATGCATAAACTCATAATATAACTGTCATCGTAACCTTAAGCGTGCGGACCCTACAGGTTCGAGAACAATGTAGACATGACCGAGACATGTCTCTGGTCAATAACCAATAGCGGGACCTGGATGCCCATATTGGCTCCTACATATTCTACGAAGATCTTTATCGGTCAGACCGCATAACAACATACGTTGTTCCCTTTGTCATCGGTATGTTACTTGCCCGAGATTCGATCGTCGGTATCCAATACCTAGTTCAATCTCGTTAACGGCAAGTCTCTTTACTCGTTCCGTAATACATCATCTCACAACTAACATATTAGTTGTAATGCTTGCAAGGCTTATGTGATGTGTATTACCGAGAGGGCCCAGAGATACCTCTCCGACAATCGGAGTGACAAATCCTAATCTCGAAATACGCCAACCCAACATCGACCACTGGAGACACCTGTAGTACTCCTTTATAATCACCCATTTACGTTGTGACGTTTGGTAATACCCAAAGTGTTCCTCCGGTAAACGGGAGTTGCATAATCTCATAGTCGTAGGAACATGTATAAGTCATGAAGAAAGCAATAGCAACATACTAAACGATCAGGTGCTAAGCTAATTGAATGGGTCATGTCAATCAGATCATTCTACTAATGATGTGACCTCGTTAATCAAATAACAACTCATTGTTCATGGTTAGGAAACATAACCATCTTTGATTAACGAGCTAGTCAAGTAGAGGCATACTAGTGACACTCTGTTTGTCTATGTATTCACACATGTATTATGTTTCCGGAAAATACAATTCTAGCATGAATAATAAACATTTATCATGATTATAAGGAAATAAATAATAACTTTATTATTGCCTCTAGGGCATATTTCCTTCAGTCTCCCACTTGCACTAGAGTCAATAATCTAGATTACACTGTAATGAATCTAACACCCATGGAGCTTTGGTGCTGATCATGTTTTGCTCATGGAAGAGGCTTAGTCAACGGGTCTGCAATATTCAGATCCGTCTGTATCTTGCAAATCTCTATGTCTCCCACCTGGACTAGATCCCGGATGGAGTTGAAGCGTCTCTTGATGTGTTTGGTCCTTTTGTGAAATCTGGATTCCTTTGCCAAGGCAATTGCACCAGTATTGTCACAAAAGATTTTCATTGGACCCGATGCACTAGGTATGACACCTAGATCGGATATGAACTCCTTCATCCAGACTCCTTCATTTGCTGCTTCCGAAGCAGCTATGTATTCCGCTTCACATGTAGATCCCGCTACGACGCTTTGTTTAGAACTGCACCAACTGACAGCTCCACCGTTTAATGTAAACACGTATCCGGTTTGCGATTTAGAATCGTCCGGATCAGTGTCAAAGCTTGCATCAACGTAACCTTTTACGATAAGCTCTTTGTCACTTCCATATACGAGAAACATATCCTTAGTCCTTTTCAGGTATTTCAGGATGTTCTTGACCGCTGTCCAGTGATCCATTCCTGGATTACTTTGGTACCTCCCTGCTAAACTTATAGCAAGGCACACATCAGGTCTGGTACACAGCATTGCATACATGATAGAGCCTATGGCTGATGCATAGGGAACATCTTTCATATTCTCTCTATCTTCTGCAGTGGTCGGGCATTGAGTCTTACTCAATTTCACACCTTGTAACACAGGCAAGAACCCTTTCTTTGCTTGATCCATTTTGAATTTCTTCAAAATTTTGTCAAGGTATGTGCTTTGTGAAAGTCCAATTAAGCGTCTTGATCTGTCTCTATAGATCTTAATGCCTAATATGTAAGCAGCTTCACCGAGGTCTTTCATTGAAAAACTTTTATTCAAGTATCCCTTTATGCTATCCAGAAATTCTATATCATTTCCAATCAGTAATATGTCATCCACATATAATATCAGAAATGCTACAGAGCTACCACTCACTTTCTTGTAAATACAGGCTTCTCCAAAAGTCTGTATAAAACCAAATGCTTTGATCACACTATCAAAACGTTTATTCCAACTCCGAGAGGCTTGCACCAGTCCATAAATGGATCGCTGGAGCTTGCACACTTTGTTAGCTCCCTTTGGATCGACAAAACCTTCTGGTTGCATCATATACAACTCTTGTTCCAGGAATCCATTCAGGAATGCAGTTTTGACATCCATTTGCCAAATTTCATAATCATAAAATGCGGCAATTGCTAACATGATTCGGACGGACTTAAGCATCGCTACGGGTGAGAAGGTCTCATCGTAGTCAATTCCTTGAACTTGCCGAAAACCTTTTGCGACAAGTCGAGCTTTGTAGACAGTAACATTACCATCAGCGTCAGTCTTCTTCTTAAAGATCCATTTATTCTCAATCGCTTGCCGATCATCGGGCAAGTCAACCAAAGTCCATACTTTGTTCTCATACATGGATCCCATCTCAGATTTCATGGCTTCTAGCCACTTTGCGGAATCTGGGCTCACCATCGCTTCTTCATAGTTCGTAGGTTCATCATGATCTAGTAGCATGACCTCCAGAACAGGATTACCGTACCACTCTGGTACGGATCTTACTCTGGTTGATCTACGAAGTTCAGTAGTATCTTGATCTGAAGTTTCATGATCATTATCATTGGCTTCCTCACTAACTGGTGTAGGTGTCACTGAAACAGTTTTCTGTGATGAACTACTTTCCAGTAAGGGAGCAGGTACAGTTACCTCGTCAAGTTCTACTTTCCTCCCACTCACTTCTTTCGAGAGAAACTCCTTCTCTAGAAATGATCCATTCTTAGCAACAAATGTTTTGCCTTCGGATCTGTGATAGAAGGTGTACCCAACAGTTTCCTTTGGGTATCCTATGAATACACATTTCTCCGATTTGGGTTCGAGCTTATCAGGTTGAAGTTTTTTCACATAAGCATCGCAGCCCCAAACTTTAAGAAACGACAACTTTGGTTTCTTGCCAAACCATAGTTCATAAGGCGTCGTCTCAACGGATTTTGATGGTGCCCTATTTAACGTGAATGCGGCCGTCTCTAAAGCATATCCCCAAAATGATAGCGGTGAATCTGTAAGAGACATCATAGATCGCACCATATCTAGTAAAGTACGATTACGACGTTCGGACACACCATTACGCTGTGGTGTTCCGGGGGGCGTGAGTTGCGAAACTATTCCACAGTTTTTCAAATGTACACCAAACTCGTAACTCAAATATTCTCCTCCACGATCAGATCGTAGAAACTTTATTTTCTTGTTACGATGACTTTCAACTTCACTCTGAAATTCTTTGAACTTTTCAAATGTTTCAGACTTATGCTTCATTAAGTAGATATATCCATATCTGCTCAAATCATGTGTGAAGGTGAGAAAATAACGATATCCGCCACGAGCCTCAATATTCATCGGACCACATACATCGGTATGTATGATTTCCAACAAATCTGTTGCTCTCTCCATAGTACCGGAGAACGGTGTTTTAGTCATCTTGCCCATGAGGCACGGTTCGCAAGTACCAAGTGATTCATAATCAAGTGGTTCCAAAAGTCCATTAGTATGGAGTTTCTTCATGCGTTTTACACCGATATGACCTAAACGACAGTGCCACAAATAAGTTGCACTTTCATTATCAACTCTGTATCTTTTGGTTTCAACATTATGAATATGTGTACTACTACTATCGAGATTTAGTAAGAATAGACCACTCTTCAAGGGTGCATGACCATAAAAGATATTACTCATATAAATAGAACAACCATTATTCTCTGATTTAAATGAATAACCGTCTCGCATTAAACAAGATCCAGATATAATGTTCATGCTCAACGCTGGCACCAAATAACAATTATTTAGGTCTAATATTAATCCCGAAGGTAGATGTAGAGGTAGCGTGCCGACCGCGATCACATCGACTTTGGAACCGTTTCCCACGCGCATCGTCACCTCGTCCTTTGCCAGTGCCCGCTTATTCTGTAGTCCCTGTTTCGAGTTGCAAATATTAGCAACAGAACCAGTATCAAATACCCAGGTGCTACTGCGAGCATTGGTAAGGTACACATCAATAACATGTATATCACATATACCTTTGTTCACCTTGCCATCCTTCTTATCCGCCAAATACTTGGGGCAGTTCCGCTTCCAGTGACCAGTCTGCTTGCAGTAGAAGCACTCAGTTTCTGGCTTAGGTCTAGACTTGGGTTTCTTCTCTAGAGCAGCAACTTGCTTGCCGTTCTTTTTGAAGTTCCCCTTTTTCTTCCCTTTGCCCTTTTTCTTGAAACTAGTGGTCTTGTTAACCATCAACACTTGATGCTCCTTCTTGATTTCTACCTCCGCAGCTTTTAGCATTGCGAAGAGCTCGGGAATAGTCTTGTTCATCCCTTGCATATTATAGTTCATCACGAAGCTCTTGTAGCTTGGTGGCAGTGATTGGAGAATTCTGTCAATGACGCAATCATCTGGAAGATTAACTCCCAATTGAATCAAGTGATTATTATACCCAGACATTTTGAGTATATGCTCACTGACAGAACTGTTCTCTTCCATCTTGCAGCTATAGAACTTATTGGAGACTTCATATCTCTCAATCCGGGCATTTGCTTGAAATATTAACTTCAACTCCTGGAACATCTCATATGCTCCATGACGTTCAAAACGTCGTTGAAGTCCCGATTCTAAGCCGTAAAGCATGGCACACTGAACTATCGAGTAGTCATCAGCTTTGCTCTGCCAGACGTTCATAACATCTGGCGTTGCTCCAGCAGCAGGCCTGGCACCCAGCGGTGCTTCCAGGACGTAATTCTTCTGTGCAGCAATGAGGATAATCCTCAAATTACGGACCCAGTCCGTGTAATTGCTACCATCATCTTTCAACTTTGCTTTCTCAAGGAACGCATTAAAATTTAACGGAACAACAGCACGAGCCATCTATCTACAATCAACATAAACAAGCAAGATACTATCAGGGACTAAGTTCATGATAAATTTTAAGTTCAATTAATCATATTATTAAAGAACTCCCACTTAGATAGACATCCCTCTAATCCTCTAAGTGATCACGTGATCCAAATCAACTAAACCATGTCCGATCATCACGTGAGATAGAGTAGTTTCATCGGTGAACATCATTATGTTGATCATATCTACTATATGATTCACGCTCGACCTTTCGGTCTCCGTGTTCCGAGGCCATATCTGCATATGCTAGGCTCGTCAAGTTTAACCTGAGTATTCTGCGTGCGCAACTGTTTTGCACCCGTTGTATTTGAACGTAGAGCCTATCACACCCGATCATCACGTGGTGTCTCAGCACGAAGAACTTTTGCAACGGTGCATACTCAGGGAGAACACTTCTTGATAATTTAGTGAGAGATCATCTTATAATGCTACCGTCAATCAAAGCAAGATAAGATGCATAAAAAGATAAACATCACATGCAATCAATATAAGTGATATGATATGGCCATCATCATCTTGTGCTTGTGATCTCCATCTCCGAAGCACCGTCATGATCACCATCGTCACCGGCGCGACACCTTGATCTCCATCGTAGCATCGTTGTCGTTTCGCCAATCTTATGCTTCCACTACTATCACTACCGTTTAGTAATAAAGTAAAGCATTACATCGCGATTGCATTGCATACAATAAAGCGACAACCATATGGCTCCTGCCAGTTGCCGATAACTCGGTTACAAAACATGATCATCTCATACAATAAAATTCAGCATCATGCCTTGACCATATCACATCACAACATGCCCTGCAAAAACAAGTTAGACGACCTCTACTTTGTTGTTGCATGTTTTACGTGGCTGCTACGGGCTTAAGTAAGAACCAATCTCACCTACGCATCAAAACCACAACGATAGTTTGTCAAATAGACTCCGTTTTAACCTTCGCAAGGACCGGGCGTAGCCATACTTGGTTCAACTAAAGTTGGAGAGGCAGTCGCCCGCAAGCCATCTCTGTGCAAAGCACGTCGAGGGAACCGGTCTCGCGTAAGCGTACGCGTAAGGTTGGTCCGGGTCGTCTCGTCCAACAATACCGCTGAACCAAAATATGACATGCTGGTAGGCAGTATGACTTGTATCGTCCACAACTCACTTGTGTTCTACTCGTGCATATAACATCAACATCATTAACCTAGGCTCGGATGCCACTGTTGGGTTTCGTAGTAATTTCAAAATTTTTCCTACGCGCACACAGGATCATGTGATGCATAGCAACGAGAGGAGAGTGTTGTCTACGTACCCAACGCAGACCGACTGCGGAAGCAATGACACGACATAGAGGAAGTAGTCGTACGTCTTCACGATCCAACCGATCAAGCACCGAAACTACGGCACCTCCGAGTTCGAGCACACGTTCAGCTCGATGACGATCCCCGGACTCCGATCCAGCAAAGTGTCGGGGAAGAGTTTCGTCAGCACGACGGCGTGGTGACGATCTTGATGAACTACAGCAGCAGGGCTTCGCCTAAACTCCGCTACAGTATTATCGAGGAATATGGTGGCAGGGGGCACCGCACACGGCTAAGGAATCGATCACGTGGATCAACTTGTGTCAACTTGTGTGTTTAGAGGTGCCCCTGCCTCCGTATATAAAGGAGGAGAGGAGGGGAGGCTGGCCGGCCAAAGAGGGAGGCGCAGGAGAGTCCTACTCCCGCTGGGAGTAGGATTCCTCCCCCCAATCCTAGTCCAACTAGGATTCCTCGGAGGGGAAGGGAGAGAGGGGGGCCGGCCACCTTCTCCTAGTCCTAATAGGACTAGGGGAGGGGAAAGAGGCGCAGCCACCTTGGGCTGCCCCTTTCTCCTTTCCACTAAGGCCCATGATGGCCCATATGGCTCCCGGGGGGTTCCGGTAACCTCCCGGTAACCCGGTAAAATCCCGATTTCACCCGGAACACTTCCGATGTCCAAACATAGGCTCCCAATATATCAATCTTTACGTCTCGACCATTTCGAGACTCCTCGTCATGTCCGTGATCACATCCGGGACTCCGAACAACCTTCGGTACATCAAAATGCATAAACTCATAATATAACTGTCATCGTAACCTTAAGCGTGCGGACCCTACAGGTTCGAGAACAATGTAGACATGACCGAGACATGTCTCTGGTCAATAACCAATAGCGGGACCTGGATGCCCATATTGGCTCCTACATATTCTACGAAGATCTTTATCGGTCAGACCGCATAACAACATACGTTGTTCCCTTTGTCATCGGTATGTTACTTGCCCGAGATTCGATCGTCGGTATCCAATACCTAGTTCAATCTCGTTAACGGCAAGTCTCTTTACTCGTTCCGTAATACATCATCTCACAACTAACATATTAGTTGTAATGCTTGCAAGGCTTATGTGATGTGTATTACCGAGAGGGCCCAGAGATACCTCTCCGACAATCGGAGTGACAAATCCTAATCTCGAAATACGCCAACCCAACATCGACCACTGGAGACACCTGTAGTACTCCTTTATAATCACCCATTTACGTTGTGACGTTTGGTAATACCCAAAGTGTTCCTCCGGTAAACGGGAGTTGCATAATCTCATAGTCGTAGGAACATGTATAAGTCATGAAGAAAGCAATAGCAACATACTAAACGATCAGGTGCTAAGCTAATTGAATGGGTCATGTCAATCAGATCATTCTACTAATGATGTGACCTCGTTAATCAAATAACAACTCATTGTTCATGGTTAGGAAACATAACCATCTTTGATTAACGAGCTAGTCAAGTAGAGGCATACTAGTGACACTCTGTTTGTCTATGTATTCACACATGTATTATGTTTCCGGAAAATACAATTCTAGCATGAATAATAAACATTTATCATGATTATAAGGAAATAAATAATAACTTTATTATTGCCTCTAGGGCATATTTCCTTCACTACTATGGCTTGGATATCCATGATCTGGCTCCTGACGCCATCCTCCACATCTCGTCGTTCATTATTGTGTGCGAGGCTTTTCTCCACGTCAACCCACACTTCGGCTTATGGCTCAAGACCTTCAATGTGAAGCCGAAGATCATCGAGGAGCGACAAGTGGAGTGCGGAGGTGCAGTAATAAGCAAGAACGTCGATGCCCCATGGCCAGAGGGCTCCTTTCCGGAAGTGTCCTATGTGTGGCAACGGAGGTGGTTTTATGTTATAGCTTCCAGGGGCACAAAGTGGGTAGCCGCCCCCGAGTTCCGCTCGAGCCCTCCATCACAGTTAGCGTCTTGGACCGATGTAGGATGGAATTATGGGCCTACTGGCGATGTACCAGAACTGCAGAATCATATTCGGGGGCTCATAGAGAGAGACATAAATCTTGTCAGCATAATGCAAGTGATGCTAATCTGGCGGACGCTGCCATGCAAACGTCGGCCTCTCCGGATGTGGGAGTTTAATCCGGAGGGTCCGCGGACTATTAAGCACTTCTTCGGCCTGAAGCTTGAGGAAATGTGTAAATTATTCTTCGGACCACAAGTAAAGTGTTCGGACACCACCGAGGATGCGGGCCTAAGCTGCAATCGCCTAGTTCCCAAGTAAGTAACCTTAAAGCCGGACACTTCATTTATATTTATCATAATTGTAATTCTGAAAATCCCTCCATGGCCAGGAATGGCTCAACAAGGCGGAGAGAATCAGGTGTCTTGTGCCACTTCCTAAAGGCTCGCCTGGTCCAACCATTGCAAAGATGCTTGGCCGAGCGCTCAGCAAAATCCCCTCAAGGAAAGGCGAAGGAAAGGGCAGCGAAACCGCACTACGCATCCAGACCAGAGGAATCGCTACCTCTACTATGGAGGATAGCCGGGAAGGGGAGGTTAAAGCTTCCTCCCCACGCGGGAAGAAGAGGGCGGCCCCCGAAGACTTGGAGGTGGAGACGCCCAAGCAAGGGAAGAAGGTATCACCAGGGGGCTCTGCCGCGATGGGCACCCTTATTGCGTCGTGCCCACCAACAGGCCAGCCCTCAACCGAGCCGTAAGTTATTCATTACTTAGAAGATGTGGCGTTACTTCGAGATCCGAAACCGGAACTTCGTCTTTTGTAGTCTGGCGAGCAGCTCTTCTCAACAGAGTTTGTCCTCGGGGGACCTTCGTCCGGAGACGATGGAGAGTGAGACTCCACCCACCTCTCCGCCTCATGAAGCGAGCGACACGGAGGTGTCGTCATGGAGGAGTCCGGATCTACCGAAGCCAGAAGCGGACACGTCAGTCACCTTGAGCCCGGAGCATTTGGCTCCCACGGGGGGCGATGAGAAGGGTCCGGCACAGTTTGATGTCCGGCTGGATGTACTGACAGGCTTTCTGGAGCGAGCCGCGCTCTTGGAGGAGCATCGCTCTTCAATGAGCACGGTGCTCACGAAGATTTCATCCACTACCAGTGGTTTGAATGAGGCATTTACAAGCCTGCTCAAAGGCTTTGAGGTATGCAGTGAAAAATGCACTATATATTTTTTGGTTATGAAGCACGCACTAGGTGTGCTCCCTATGGATAGTAGCCCCTGAGACTCTGGTTGCCCGCCGTAGGCGGCAAACGGGGGATCATATATTAATGGTTGCGCTGTATATATGTGCAGGTATACAAGGATCCGGGAGACGACCAGTCTGTTGAAGTTGCCGAACTGAGAAGGAAGATCGGATCTATTGATGCCGATATCACACTAGTGAACAAACGGCTTGAAGAATCCCAGGGTATGTACTCTGCTTCCCTTATTGTATTGTATGGGAAAATGCGAGAATGGCAATAATGTTAAAGGGCCGAGCTTGCTCAAGCCAAGGAACAAGCTCGGGCTAGCAATGCGGCTGCCCTAAAGGTGGCCGAAGAGTTGAGAGCCGAACAGGCTGCTCATCATCGAAGCGAGGAAAAGATAGCCGAAATGGCTGAAGAGTTGGAAAATGCCGCCCACCGGTATGTGCTCCTTGAAAAGGAGAATAAGGGTAGTTTGGTCGAGCTAGACAAGGCACTTAATGCCGCCAAGGAGATGCGGACCGAGATCCGGGGCTTGTGGGAGGAGCTCCAACAGGCCGACAAAATCGTGGCTGGGGGCTCCTACCTACTGCGGACGAAGTTTTTGGATCCAAAGTATGCTCCCCTAGCTGGGCGTTGGAGTCCTACAGACGCATATGTGGACTTGACGAATAGTACAGCTGACGCTGCCAAGTTCTTCGAGGATCAAGGTGATAAGGAAGTGGAGAAGCTTTTCTGGTCGCAGTTTAATGCTCCCAATCGCCCGCTGCCATTGAATGAGAAGGTGGCTGCTGTGGCGGAGCTTCATAGGCTGTCCAGGCTTGCAATGCGGTCTGTAATAGACCATCTTTGGCTGAAGGGGCCCAAGCCGGATAGTTATTTTGGTTTGGTGCAACAATTCCTTGGTGCCGTGACTCAGATCGACGCCATGAGGAGGTCGGCGTGCATAGAGGGTGCGCGGATGGCTCTTGCCCGCGTAAAATCCTATTGGACGGATATGGAGGCCGCCATTGTAGCGACCCAGGATCCGGCGGGAGGCCAATATCCGGCCGAGCACTACTTGGTGCAGGTCACAGAGGGTGCTCGCCTAATAGAGGCGCAGTGCTCGAAGAATATTTTTTTCGAGTGATAAGTGGAATCATTGTAAAAACAATGTTTATTTTGATTATGAGGTTATATTTATATTTTTTTGCCTAAAAATATGATTGTGTCCCCTATACGGCCATTCTTATATGTATAAGTAGCCCGAAAGATAGCAGTCGTCCGCTTCAGCCCCCACACATACAATGCGGGGGTGTTCGCGAAGAATATGCTTAATCACACTTGATCCAACGTCTTGGTCCATTAAGGAGGTGATCGCACATTGAACTAGGCAACCGTACTATATAGCTGTAACACTTTCGCTTAGCCATGGGAATATAATGGTGGGGCTACTATGTAGCCCCTAGTACCTTCGTGGGCATCCGAATACGGGCGCGTGTGTACATGGCCGGAAAACAGCCCTTCGTTAATGCGGGAGAGTCCTAGAGATTACGGTGAGTATTCGAGTGGTTGAACAGTCTCTCGCTGTATCATGACTGTCAGTTTTCAGCTTTCTCTACTGAGCCGCTCATCCGGAATAACCAGGGAACAATCGCAGTAGTTCTCCTTTGGCCTGCCTTAGCCTAATAACGGAACATAAGGTGGCAAACCCAGGAGCCGGGCAAACCCAACATTTGACCAAAGACATGATTCAGAGTTAATGCATATAATGCCAAACTCGTGAAGCCGAACACTCCCGAAGGTGTTCAGACTTTATAATAGAAGATGGGCTCAAGAATTCCCATTCAATATGAACCCTGTGTTTCCAGGTACGTGCAGTAATCTTTCGTGGCAAAATGCCAATAACGACAGTATCCTCTGTGGGTATGGAACCCATGGGATGGTTTAAAGAACAAGAGGCAATATAAAAGGTTTACATAGGGGATTAATCTAAAAAGAAACCTGTTGAACGGGGCCCTGTTTCACGTCTGCGCCTTTGTCTCCGTTGTGCCGTGTCCTGGAAAGGTATCGCGCGAATGTTGTCTGTGGAAAAAAAGGAAAACTCGTAGGAGAATACAACGTAAGTATGCGATAGATAGTAAGAGTGTTAGATGATGGCCTGACAGTAAGGTTGAGCCAAGTTTGGGGCTATATTAAATATTTATAGCCCCTGGTTTCCGCTATGGGATTGCATATACGGTGTCCGGTTGAATTTTATCTGGGCTACCGGACTCGTCTAACCGTGTGTGTGGTCTTAATGACCAGTCATGTTTTATGATATTAGAGGCCGCTTATAGTCCGGCCGTCAGGGCCGTCGCGTGTTCCTCTGCGCGTGAAGAGCCCTCTGCGATTCCGCTAACGGTGATGATGCGGCAATAATGCAGCAATGCATTGCAGCGGGCGAAGGCCGGTATTCCAAGGAGTGCATCATAGCCGCTTTGGAAGGGTGCAACGATGAAGAGTAGTTCTTCACTTCTGGAGTTGCCTGGGGGGCCAAATGTTACCCTCAGTATGACGGAGCCCCTGCCGTAGGCTTCAATGCCTGGTATCACCCCTTCAAAGGTGGTGTTGGTTTGGCTAATTCTGGATTGGTTTATCCCCATCCTGCAGACAGTGTTGTCATATATTAAATTGAGACTACTGCCATTGTCCATGAGGACACGGGTGAGACGGTATCCGTCGATTATTGCGTCAAGTACCAAGGCATGTGATCCTTTGCGCCGAATACTAGCTCGGCTGTCCATGTGATCAAAAGTGATCGGACGAGACATCCAGTAGTCAGATGTGGATACGATGGGCTCTACATCGTGCACGTCTTCGAGTGCGCGTTCTTGCCTTCTCGTGAATGTGTGAGTCGCGCGGATCATGTTTACTTTTTTAACCTCTGGTTGGAATTTTTTCTGTCCCACAGTGTTCAGCTGGGGAGGTTCGTCCTTGTCTTCACTTGGTGTTTCCCTCCCTTTGTGTTCGTCATTTAGTTTGTCGGCCATCTTGAAGACCCAGCACTCTCTATGGGTGTGATTCGCATGTTTTTTCGGGGTACCATGAATTTGGCATAGTCTGTCCAGGACTCTGTTCAGACCGGACAGTCCCTCTTTACTGCCTTTAAATGGCTTCTTTTGCTGAGAGCCCCTGAATCCGGCATTGACCGTTGTGTTGTCCGGGCTCCCTTCCTTGCTTTGGCGTTTGTGTTTATTACGCCGAGGCTTCCCGTTGCCATCCCTTATTTCGGATGTGCTGGGGTCGCTGGTGCCTTTACAGGCTAGCCAGCTATCTTCACCCGCGCAAAAGCGGGTCATAAGGCTTGTTAAGGCTTCCATTGTCCTTGGCTTTTCTTGGCCGAGGTGTCTGGCGAGCCATTTGTCGCGGATGCTGTGTTTGAATGCCGCTAAGGCTTCGGCATCCGGACAATCGACAATTTGATTCTTCTTAGTGAGGAACCTGTTCCAAAGCTTGCGGGCAGACTCTCCGGGTTGTTGGATTATGTGACTTAGATCGTCTGCATCCGGAGGCCGGACATAACTCCCTTGAAAATTGGCCCTGAAAGCGTCTTCTAGTTCCTCCCAACTCCCAATTGAGTTTTCAGGGAGGCTTTTCAACCAGTGTCGAGCTGGTTCCTTCAGCTTGAGGGGAAGATATTTGATGGCGTGGAGATCATCCCCACAAGCCATGTGAATATGCAGGATAAAATCCTCGATCCAGACCCCTGGGTCTGTCATTCTGTCATATGCCTCTATGTTCACACGTTTGAAACCTTGTGGGAATTCATGGTCCAGTACTTCTTCGGTGAAGCACAGGGGGTGTGCAGCCCCTCTGTATCTAGGCGCGCCGTGGCATGTAGTCGGTTGTTGTTGTGTCCGTAGTTTATTCCGAACTGGTATTTGGCTTGTATTAGCGTTTGGGTGACCATAGTCCCAAGCCGGGGTGTGTCCTTTAGATCCATAGATGGACCTGGATGCACCGGCCTTCTTATCCAGCTTCTCACATAGATCGTGCGCGGTGTCAGTAGCCGCTTTGCTGTGGTTGTGTCGCGGTACGTCTGGTCTCCTGGTTGTATTATTCTTTGGTGGAACGGCCTCGTCATCGAATTCTGGCAGTAGCTTGCGCTTTGGGTAGCTTTTGGTATGGCGATCGTCGCCATATCTTTCTTCAGTGTCTAGCACTTTATTCCATCTGTGACTGAGTTTTTCCTGTGCGGCCTTAAGCCATTGTTTATGCTTCTTTAGACTTCTTGCTGTGGCCAAAATCTTTTGGTGGAGGTTATCTCGTTCCACTCATTCGTCCAGGATGATGAATGCATCATCGTCCGGACTGCGTTCCTATTCTCGGGCGGTTTCATGAGCTCATCCCTCCGGATCATTGTGATCGGATATTTGCTCCGAACTTTATTTGGCGTGACCTGGCTCGTCCTGCTCCATCGTTGGGTCCATGTGGTCATTACTGCCTTCTGGTAGGTCAACCCTTCTTGCGCTCTTGTCGCAGTTTTTACTATTGCTGGACTTTGAGGGGCGTCTTCGCTGCCGTTTTGGCTTTTGTCCAGGTGTTTTATGATCCGGATTATCACTGTCATCCTTCTTGGGTGTATCCACCATGTATATATCGTGTGACAAGGTAGTAATCCCGCACCCCAGATATTCTGGAGCTTCTCCTGCATCGTTGTCCATACCGTCGATGTCTTCGGAGTCGAAGTCAAGAACATCGGTTAAATCATCGATCATGGCAATCAAGTGGGTGGTGGGTGGGCAGCGAATTCCTTCGTCGCCTGCTTCCCACTCAAGCCGGACATAGTTCGGCCCAGAGTCTCCTGACAAAGAGAGAGAGACTTTAATGAGTTCAGCATGTCGCCAAAGGGCGAGTGTTGAAAGATGTCCGCAGTGGTAAACTCCATTACCGGTGCCCAACCCGGCTCGGCTGGCTCGAGGGTGTGCGGACCGGAACCAGTGACCGGATACGAGTCCGGGGGTCCGGGGTTATAGGTCTCCACAGAGGTGAGACCTGTGTTCGGCTCCAACGCCGATGAGTATGCGGCCTGCAGGGCGGGGTCTACCCCTCTGTCCTTGGGCAACGCAACCTGTTCCAGATTTAGATCGGGGGCTATTGGAGGGATGATCTTCCGAGCATTGTCTGACAGCAGGTCTAGGCCATGCCTGTCATGATTGTCTGGCGCTCCTGGCACAGGGCCGAATCCATCAAAGATCAAGTCTCCGCGAATATCCGCCGTGTAGTTCATGTTTCTGAACCTGATCTGGTGGCCAGGGGCGTAGCTGTCAATATGCTCCAAATGGCCAAGCGAATTGGCCCGCAGTGCGAAGCCACCGAACACAAAGATCTGTCCGGGGAGAAAAGTCTCACCCTGGACCGTGTTGTTGACGATTGAAGACTCCATCAACCCTTGAAGCGACGACACAGAGGAACTCTCAATGAAAGCACCAATGTCGGTGTCAAAACCGGCGGATCTCGGGTAGGGGGTCCCGATCTGTGCGTCTTAGGCTGATGGTAACAGGAAGCAAGGGACACAATGTTTACCCAGGTTCGGGCCCTCTCGATGGAGGTAAAACCCTACTTCCTGCTTGATTAATATTTAAGATATGAGTAGTACAAGAGTAGATCTACCACGAGATCATTGAGGCTAAACCCTAAGAGCTAGCCTATGATAGTATGATTGTAATTGTGATCGGCCTTCTAAGGACCATCCTCTCCGGTTTATATAGACATCAGAGATGGCTAGGGTTTACATGGAGTCGGTTACAAGGAAGGAAATATAATATCCGGATCGCCAAGCTTGTCTTCCACGCAAAGGATAGTCCCATCCGGACACGGGCCGAAGTCTTGAGTCTTGTATCTTCACGCTTCAATAGTACGGATGATGTATATAATCCGGCTGTCTGGATACCCCCTAATCCAGGACTCCCTCACTCGTAGGCATTGGATCAGTGATGGATAATTATGTCGGATGCGATTCCTCATGTAATTGCTATAACATAGGGTGACGCAGAACTAGCTCCAATTCATCAATGTAATGTAGGCATGTATTCCAAATATAGTCATACGTGCTTATAGAAAAGAACTTGCATGACATCTTTTGTCCTACCCTCCCGTGGCAGCGGGGTCCTAGCGGAAACTAAGGTATATTAAGGCCTCGTTTTAATAGAGAACCGGAAGAAAGCATTAGCACATAGTGAATGCATGAACTCCTCAAACTACGGTCATCACCGAGAAGTATCCTGATTATTGTCACTTCGGGGTTGTCGGATCATAACACATAATAGGTGACTATATACTTGCAAGATTGGATCAAGAACACACATATATTCATGAAAACATAATAGGTTCATATCTGAAATCATGGCACTCGGGCCCTAGTGACAAGCATTAAGCATAGCAAAGTCATAGCAATATCAATCTCAGAACATAGTGGATACTAGGGATCAAACCCTAAAAGAACTAACTTGATTACATGGTAAATCTCATCCAACCCATCACCATCCAGCAAGCCTACGATGGAATTACTCATGCACGGCGGTGGGCATCATGAAATTGGTGATGGAGGATGGTTGATGATGACGACGGCAACGAATCCCCCTCTCCGGAGCTCCGAACGGACTCCAGATCAGCCCTCCCGAGAGAGATTAGGGCTTGGCGGCGGCTCCGTATCATAAAATGCGATGAAACTTCCTCTTTGATTTTTTTCTCCGCGAGACGAAATATATGGAGTTGGAGTTGAGGTCGGCCAAGCCTCAGGGGCCCCATGAGACAGGGGTGCGCCCAGGGGGTGGGCGCGCCCCCACCCTCGTGGACAGGGTGTGGGCCCCTTGGTCTTGATTCTTTCGCCAGTATTTTTTATATTTTCCGAAACTTGCCTCCATGGATTTTCAGGACATTCTGAGACTTTTGTTTTCTACACATAAAACAACATTATGGCAGTTCTGCCGAAAACAACGTCAGTCTATATTAGTTTCATTCAAATCATGCAAGTTAGAGTCCAAAACAAGGGTAAAAGTGTTTGGAAAAGTAGATATGTTGGAGACGTATCAAGCCTCCTCCTCGAGTTGAGGTAGCAACCTGCGCTTTGGGTAGCTTTTGCTAGGGCGCTCGAGTCCGTATTCCTCGGCAAGCAGGACCTCGCTCCATCTATCAGTTAGTAGATCTTGATCAGCTTGAAGCTGTTGCTGCTTTTTCTTCAGGCTTTTTGCAGTGGCTATAAGCCGGCGCTTGAAGCGCTCCTGCTCAACGGGATCCTTAGGCATGATGAATTCTTCGCCGCCAAGGCTCACTTCATCTTTGGAGAGAGGCATGTAATTATCGTCCTCTGATTCTCCCGTTATCGCCTGTTCCTTAGGGCTAGCTTGCCCAACCTCTTGCTCGGCTTGCTCGAAGCCTAGCTGGGCAGGATTGTTTTCGTCTTCGGCACCATCCAGATTGTTATCTCTTGTGCCGGTATCACTATTTTTGCTATGGCGGGGCTCGGAGTGGCGCCTATGACGCCGGTGCTTAGATTGCTTATCCAAGGGGTTATCATTTGTTGCCTCATTGCCATTGCTTTCTTTGGGGGTGTCCACAATATATATATCATATGATGAGGTGGCTGTCTAGCGCCCTATAGGCGGTGGTTCCTGTTCTTCTCCTGCATCGTCGTCCATACCGTCGATGTCTTCGGAGTTGAAGTCAAGCACGTTGGTTAAGTCATCGACAGTGGCTATTAAGTGGGTGGTGGGTGGGGAACGAATTTCTTCATCGTCCGCTTTCCACTCGAGCCGGACATAGTTCGGACAATAGTCTCCCAACAAGGAAAGAGATTTTAATAAATTTAGCACATCACCCAAGGGCAAGTACTGAAAAATATCCGTGGCGGTGAATTCCATGACCGGTGCCCAATCAGATTCGATAGGCACAGACGTACGAGGTTCGGATCCTGTAACCGGAAATGAGTCCGAGGGTCCGATCACACCATCCTTGCATGAGGCGGGATCGGTGTTCGGCTCCAACGCCGATGAGTGTGCGGCCTCCGTGGACAGGTCCATCCACCCGTCCTCGGAAGCCACGATCTGCTCCAAATTGATTCCCGGCGCCGCCGCAGGCGCGACCTCCTGAACACTGTCCGATGGCAGATCAAAGTCATGCCCATCGTGACCGTTCAGCGCACCTGACATGGGCTCGAATCCATCAAAGATCAAGTCTCTGCGGATGTCGGCAGTATAGTTAAACCTTCCAAACCTGACCTGATGGCCAGGGGCGTAGCTATCGATCTGCTCCCGATGGCCAAGCGAGTTGGCCCGCAGTACAAAGCCGTCGAATATGAAGATCTGTCCGGGAAGGAAAACCTCCCCCTAGACCGCATCGTTGAAGATGATTCAAGGAGCCATCAAGCCATATCGCGATGGCATAGTGGAACTGTCAATGAAAGCACCAATGTCGGTATCAAAACCAGCGGATCTCGGGTAGGGGGTCCCGAACTGTGCGTCTAAGGCTAATGGTAATAGGAGGCAGGCGACACGAAGTTTTACCCAGGTTCGGGCCCTCTCGATGGAGGTAATACCCTACTTCCTGCTTGATTGATCTTGATGATATGAGTATTACAAGAGTAGATCTACCACGAGATAATAGAGGCTAAACCCTAGAAGCTAGCCTATGATTATTGTCGGTGTCAAAACCGACGAATCTCGGGTAGGGGGTCCCGAACTATGCGTCTAGGCGGATGGTAACAGGAGACAAGGGACACGATGGTTTTACCCAGGTTCGGGCCCTCTCGATGGAGGTAAAACCCTACTCCTACTTGATTAATATTGATGATATGGGTAGTACAAGAGTAGATCTACCACGAGATCAGAGAGGCTAAACCCTAGAAGCTAGCCTATGGTATGATTGTTGTTCGTCCTATGGACTAAAACTCTCCGGTTTATATAGACACCGGAGAGGGCTAGGGTTACACAGAGTCGGTTACAATGGGAGGAGATCTTCATATTGTATCGCCAAGCTTGCATTCCACGCCATGGAAAGTCCCATCCGGACACGGGACGTAGTCTTCAATCTTGTATCTTCATAGTCCGGCCAAAGGTCTTAGTCCGGCCATCCGGACACCCCCTAATCCAGGACTCCCTCAGTAGCCCCTGAACCAGGTTTCAACGACGACGAGTCCGGCGCGCAAGTTGTCTTCGGCATTGCAAGGCGGGTTCCTCCTCCGAATACTTCATAGAAGATGTTGAACACCAGGATAGTGTCCAGCTCTGCAAAATAAGTTCCACATGCCACCATAGAGAGAATAACATTTGCACCAATCTAATCTGCTGACGTATTCCGCAGTGTGACATCACGCCACGACCAGGCTTATATTCATTTTACTGTTCCACCTCAGCGCGTTTAGCGAGGCGGTTTTCTTGGCACGTCTTGTCAAAGCAGAGATCGTGTCCCCTTATTCCGGGATTCTCATCAATACGGGCGTGGGTAACCCAACCGCGCCATTAACCGCGGCGCTTGGGAGATAAGCGAGTTTTATTAGGCCGGTGGGGGCTCGTAGTTTTGGCCGCCCATATAAGGGGATAAGAATCCGCCCTTTCCATTCACGCCTTGTTCCTCCTTTGCTTATTCGTCCCTGCACGCTCGAGCTCCAACGCCCAAGCCCGCACTTCCCACCTCAACCTTCTCCGATCATGTCCGGAGCGGGAGGTAGATGGATGGCCTCCTCCGTCACGGAGGGGCAAATCAAAAAGCTGAGCAAGGCCGGATACCTATGTGACGACATCGCGCACCGGCTTCCAGATGTGGGGCAACTCGTCCCCACCCCCAGGCCCCATGTGAGGGTTATTTTTCTTCCCCATTTCCTCTGCGGACTGGGTTTTCCTCTTCACCCATTCGTCCGGGGGCTCATGTTCTACTATGGCCTGGACTTCCACGATCTGGCCCCGAACTTTATCCTCAACATCTCGGCGTTCATCGTTGTGTGCGAGGCCTTCTTCCGCATCCAGCTTCACTTTGGCCTATGGCTGAAGACTTTTAATGTCAAGCCGAAAGTGGTGAGCGGCCGCCAAGCGGAGTGCGGAGGTGCCATGGTGGGCCGGATGGCCAACGTCCTATGGCTCGAGGGCTCCTTCGTGGAGACAATAAAAGGATGGCAATCGGGGTGGTTCTACATCACCGAGCCACGCGACCCCAAATGGGAAGCGGCCCCGAATTCCGATATGGCTTTCCCACACGGCTCACCTCCTAGAAAGAGATGGGCCTAACGTGGGGAGATTCGGAAGAGCTGACCGGACTCCAAACCTGCGTCAAAAAGCTGGTGAGCAAGAACCTCAAGCTCATCAACGTAGTCCAGGTCATGCTTATCCGCCGGGTCCTCCCATGCCAACAACGGGCCTTCAAATTGTGGGAGTTCGATCCGGCACAACACCCAACCTTGAGCGGGCTCTTCGACACCACGTACGAAGATGCCTGGAAGGTGCTGTTCAAGGGTGCCGAGGCCCCCGCATCCGCTACCGAGGATCTTGGATTCAGCTCGCGGTGCCAGGCCAACGAGGTAAGCTATTCTACCCTTTACGGGACTTTTTGTCTTTCATAGTTTGACTCTATGCGGGATCTAAAGTCCCCTACATTTGACAGGATTGGGTGAAGAAGTCCGGGCAGGTTATCTGTCCGGCTCCCCTTCCAGAAGACCCAGCGGACGCCCAATTGACAGGGCTGCTGGTTCTGGCACCCCACGTGGTGCCGGAAAAGAAGGCCAAGAATAAGGCCACGGGGACCCGAAAGAGTTCCCGGCACCTGGCGGTGTCGGATTCGCCCGACAACCCTGATGCACCCTCCGCCTCCAAAGACGAGGAGGAGGAAGAAGAAGAAGATGCCTCTCCCCCTCCAACGGGGGGAGGAATGAAAAGAAAGGCCGCCCCAACTGGGGAAGCCGGAGGGTCCAAGAAGGGGAAGACCCTTATGCAGGACTACGCCTTCGATGCCGAAGACGGCGGGGAGGAATGGCCATCCAGGGTCAAGCCCCTGGCAAAATCGTAAGTGTCCGGCTACCCGAATGACTTATTGCACTCCTCTATTATTCGATAGCTTCTAACGCCAAATTTAATTATGCAGTCCGCCCAGAGCTCAGCTCGGCGATTCGTCAAGCGGCTCCCTGAATTCGTCGGATGTGAATAGCGCTCCACTTCCGATGGCCTCCTCCCCGCTCCCTGCGGATGACGCTGAGGTGGGGTCCCGAAAGGGACTAAACCAGGAGGAGGTGGTCCTGGAGGCGCCGCAAGGCAATCTCCCGGACTCCAGTCCCGAAGGGGGTAAAGCCCCGGAGGGATCTAAGTCCGGCCCCGGGCCGGACACTTCTCCGGAACCATCAACGGTTCCAGAGTCCGACAAGCGGCGCCTTCATAAGAAGGGCAAGCCTACGATGTCGGTGACCCCCTCCATCCGGAGGCGCCGGACAATTTGCTGGAGGTGCTTAACGGCGCCTCCATAGACGAGGAAAACCGCACTGTTATGAGTGCGGTGATACAGAAGGTTCAGCCAAGAGCGGGCTGACAGAAGCCTGTACAAGCCTGTTAACAGGCTTTGAGGTATGTGTTAAAAAACATATAAAAAATATTACCGCATAGACAGTAGCCCCTGATGCTCAGTTCGGCGTTCGGAAAGAAAATCCGAGCTGAGGATCGAAAAAGATATACGCAGGAGTCTAATAAAAATATGTCAATATGGGAATGCAGGCTGTGCTGCTGACCTCTGCCGCACTGACTACGGAGGTCAATGCCTTGAAGGAGAACCTCGAGCGGTCTGAGAACGAGCTCGGCCGTGCCAAGAAGCAGCTCGAGGACAAGGAGGGTATGTAATACCGCATGTAAATGTATATAGAAATACTTGGTTGCAAATAATGATAGGACCAACATAAATGTTGCAGGGGCCACAGCCGAGGTGGCGACCCTGAAAGAGGCGGTCTCCAAGGCCGAGAACAGTGCGGCCATGGAGCGCATCGACCGAGAGAAACAGGAGGCGCAGATGGCGGAGGTGTGGCAAGAGCTCCAGGCTCTCGTGGAAAAACATGAGGGTTTGGAGCGTGACTCGAAGACTCGAGATTCCGAGCTCGCCTTGGCTCTTGAGAGTGCCAAGACCGCTAAGGCCGAAGCCCAGAAGTCCCTCCAGGAGATCGAGGCGATGAAGAAGATAGCGGCGGGTAAGGCATTCTTTATGCAAAGCAAGAATATAAAAGTTAATTATATACTACTTACCCGAATCCGGAGCTCTCCAGGAGCGTTCGCCGATCTGCCCTGTAGTGTGTTTGATGCCGCCGCATACTACCAAGCCGAAGAGGGGAGCTCGACGGAAAAAGTGTTCTGGTCTCAGTATGCTGAGGCCGAACATCCGGTGCCCCTGAGCGACCAGCTGAAGCAGCTGGTCGAGCTCCACAAGGTGGCCGAACAGGCCATGAAGGGCCTCATAGCTCGGCTGTGGCCTAGAGAAGCCATGCCTGGGAGCTACTTCGGTCTGGTGCGGCGGCTGGTGGACGCGTGTCCGTGGATTGCGGTCGTCAAGCGCTCCGTTTTTATCGAAGGTTCCCGTCAGGCCCTTGCCCATGCTAAGGTGCACTGGGGCAAGCTGGACGCTGAGAAGCTTTTGACGGACGCGCCACCGCCGGGCAAACAGTATCGCACGCCCGAGATGTATTATAAGGGTGTCCTGAGGGGTGCTCGCCGTATAGCGGATGAATGCTCCAAAGATGTAATTTTTGAGTAGACTCGCATTTGTTATCCTGTACGCTGAAACTTTGTTCATATGCGTTAAGCAATGCTTGTTAATTTAAAATATTACCTTCTATGCGGCCGTTTATCAAATCTGAGAGATGCAAGTTGTCGGCTTCGACCCCCATGCCACGAGTGCTGGGGTGTTCAGGATAAACCTGAGCGCTCTTGTTCCCATTCTTGGGTCCATCTAGGGAGGCGCTCAGCACAACGAACCAGGCCGTCGGACTTATAATGCTTTATCACTCTCACTTAGCTATAGAATTCTATAATTTTAAATTTCGGCGAAGCTCCTAGTATTCGGAAGACCGAGTTCGGGGCGCTATCCACGCTTAGGCCGGATAAGTCCGGTTCCTCGCTCTAAGCGGCATAAGTCTTTAAGGACTCGTAAAACCTCGCGAACAGCGGTCTCTCGCACTATCATGACAGTCAGATTTAGCTTTCTCTACTGAGGTGTTAACCCAGTTCAACTGGGGCACAATCGCAGTAGTTCTCCCAACGCTACCTTAGCCAACATTGCGGAACGTAAGCTACCAAAACATGGGAGCCGGGCAAACCCAACTATTGACCAAAGACATGATTCGGAGACGATGCATATAGTGCTATAAGTTCGGGGTGCCACACTCATGAGAGTGTTCGGTCTTCTCACACCATGTTATGGGGTGTTTTAGGCCCCTGGTGTATTGTCCGTACAAAAGTGTACCGTTGCATAATGTCATGACTGAACATATTTGTATATAAAGAATAGATAAGTACAATAATAGATAAGAGCTATATATTGTTTATTAAAAAAAGGGCTGCTACGAAAGCAGAACGATACAAGAGGTGCGATAAGCAAGAGATGGGAGTATTTGACATGTTCCCCTCCAGGGGCAAGCTGCGGGATTTTAAGTAAAATAGGTATTAAGCTTGTTATGGAGACCACCTGGACGTTTGACGTGGCTTGCGCTCTCCCTGGCTGTTACATTGTGTGTTCGGCAAGTGTGTTGCCGGACAGGCCTTCCAAATAGTTGGGTCCTAAAAGAAGGAAAACGGCGAAATAGGGAGCCCCTTAGTACGGTTGAGCCGCATTCTGGGCATGCTGTAGTTGTGCCCCTCCCCTTATGCCCATGGTATCTCTAAGGCGTAATTATGTACGCGTGGTACCAGTATCGCCATTTGGCGGGGGCTGGGGTTGGGGCCGCACTGCTATGCTTGCTCGGAAAGTGCCAGTCGGATTTTTTGTAGGTTACTTCGGACTCGCTTGACATTGTCCAGACGTTTGACGCCTGTATTGGAGAACTGCATTGAGAGGCTACTCTGTACTTCCGCCGCCAGGGGCGCCATGTGCTCCTTCGTTCGGAGAGAGCGTTCGGTGTTTCCGTTTACCATGATGACTCCGCAAGGTCCTGGCATCTTGAGCTTGAGATATGCGTAGTGCGGCACCGCATTGAATTGTGCAAATGCAGTTCGTCCAAGCAGGGCGTGATAGCCACTACGGAATGGGACTATGCCGAAGATTAACTCTTCGCTCCGGAAATTATCCGGTGATCCGAAGACCACTTCGAGTGTAACCGAGCCCGTGCAGCTGGCCTCTACACCTGGTATGATGCCTTTGAAGGTTGTCTTTGTGGGTTTAATCCTTGAAGGATCGATGCCCATTTTTCGCACTTTGTACTGATAAAGCAGGTTCAGGCTGCTGCCGCCGTCCATTAGGACTCTGGTAAGGTGAAATCCGTCGATAATTGGGTCTAGGACCAATGCGGGGAATCCGCCGTGACGGATGCTGGTGGGGTGGTCCCTTCGATTGAAGGTGATCGGGCAGGAGGACCATGGGTTGAACTTTGGGGCGACTGGCTCCAACGCATAGACGTCCTTGAGAGCACGCTTCCGCTCCCTTTTGGGGATGTGGGTTGCGTATATCATGTTCACCGTCCGAACTTGCGGGGGGAATCCCTTCTGTCCTCTGTTGTTCGGCAGCCGGGGCCCCTCCTCGTCATCGCTATGTAGCCCCTTGTCTCTGGTTTCAGCGCTTAACTTGCTTGCCTGCTTGAACACCCAACTATCCCTGTTGGTGTGATTGGCTGGCTATTCGGGGGTGCCGTGTATCTGGCACGAGCGATCGAGTATCCGGTCTAAGCTAGATGGGCCCGGAGGGTTTCTTTTGAATGGCTTCTTCCGTTGACCTGGTTTAGAGCCTCTGAATCCGGCATTGATTGCCGTATCTTCAGTATTATCACCGTTAATGCGGTGCTTATGCTTGTTACGACGTGACCTGCCATTGTTGTCCTTGGTATCCGAATTGCCAGGGCTCTTGGTTATTTTATTGCTCTGAGCTAGCCAACTGACTTCTCCCGCACAAAAGTGGGCCATGAGTGTCGTGAGGGCTGCCATAGATTTCGGCTTTTCCTGTCCTAGGTGCCGGGCAAGCCATTCGTCTCGGATGTTGTGCCTGAAGGATGCAAGGGCCTCGGCGTCCGGACAGTCGACTATTTGATTTTTCTTGGTTAGGAACCGTGTCCAGAATTGTCTGGCTGATTCCTCTGGCTGCTGGATTATGTGGCTTAGGTCATCAGCATCTGGTGGTCGCACATAAGTGCCCTAGAAGTTGTCAAGAAATGCGGATTCCAGGTCGTTAAGCCAATGTCGAGCTGGTCCTTTAAGCTTGAGCGGGAGGTATTTGATGGCGTGTAGATCATCACCACGGGCCATGTGTATATGAAGGAGATAATCCTCGATCCATACCGCAGGATCTGTTGTGCCATCGTATGATTTGATGTTTACGGGTTTGAAGCCCTCGGGGATTTGATGATCCATTACTTCGTCTGTGAAGCATAGTGGGTGTGCGGCGCCCCTGTGCTGGGCTATATCATGACGCAGCTCAGATGAGCTTGGTCTATTGTATTCGGCCGGGCCGTACTTATTATGTCTGGCGTGACGGTTAGCGTCACGTGAAGCGGGGCGCCCATGCGATCCGTAGATCGATCTTGTTTGCCTTGCCTTATCTTCCAAGATGTCTCGCAGGTCCGTTGTGTCTCCCCGTACTCTGGTATTTTTTGGGCGGTGCCGGGGTGAGGCTTGGGTCGAGGGCCTGAAGGCCTCTCTATCGCGGCCACGGGGTGGCCGATCGGGCGCATCGTACGCTAGTGATGTAGGTTTAGTTTCTTCCTCCTCAATTTGGGGTAGCAGCCTGCGCTTTGGGTAGCTCTTGGAGGGGCGTTCTAGTTTATACTCTTCGGCCGCCAGGACTTCGGTCCATCTGTCAGCTAGCAAGTCTTGGTCAGCTCTAAGCTGCTGTTGTTTCTTCTTGAGGCTGCTTGCCGTGGCCACAAGCCTGCGTTTGAAACGCTCTTGTTTGACGGGATCCTCTGGCATGACGAATTCGTCGTCATCGATGCTTGCCTCGTCTTCGGAGGGAGGCATATAATTGTCGTCCTCAACCTCTCTGTCGGCCGCTCTCTCATGAGGGCTGGCTCCTTCGTCCTCCTGCACTGAATCCTGCTGGAGGGGGTTGTCTTCGGCACTGTCCGGCGTGTCTCCGATGCCGGAATTTCCGTTTTTGCTTTGGCGGGACTTAGAGCGGCGCCGCTGACGTCGGCGCTTGGGTTGCTTCTTGGAGGGATCATCCTCCGTTTTTCCCTCGCCATCCCCTGCTTTAGGGGTGTCCACCATCTATATGTCATATGACGAGGTGGCTTTCTGGTTCCCTATAGGTGCTGGTTCTTGATCGTCTCCTTCATCGGCGTCCATGACGTCGATGTCTTCGGAGTCAAAGTCGAGCATGTCGGTTAAATCGTCGATAGTGGCTACGAAATGGGTGGTGGGTGGGCTTCGAATTTCTTCGTCGTCCGCATCCCAACCGTGTTGGCCGTAGTTCGGCCAGGGCTCTCCTGACAAAAAGAGAGACTTCAATGAATTCAGGATATCGCCAAAAGGCGAGTGCTGAAAGACGTTTGCGGCGGTGAACTCCATGACCGGAGCCCAATCGGGCTTAGTCGGAAGAGGTGCGGGATTTACAGAGTCCGGAGCGGAGTCCGGCACCTTGGAGTCATGGGTCTTGCGAAGGACTAGGCTGGTATCCGGCTCTATCGCCGTAGAGGTTGCAGCTTCCGGGGCGGCGTCCAACCGTCCATCCCCGACTAGCGCAGTGGGCTCCGAGCTAATGGTCGGAGCGGACACCTGAGCGATGCTCTGGGCGTTGTCCGGTAGCAGAGCTAAATCATGCCCATCGTGGCAGTGCGGCGCGCCCGGTTGTGGCTCGAATCCGTCGAAGATCCAGTCCCTGCGGATGTCGGCTGTGTAGTTTAAGCTTCCAAACCTGACCTGATGGCCAGGGGCGTAGCTTTCGATCTACTCCAGATGGCCAAACGAGTTGGCCCGCAGTGCGAAGCCGCTGAATACGAAGATCTGTCAGGGGAGAAAAGTCTCATCCCGGACCGCATCGCGGTTGACGAGCGAAGAAGCCATCGGGCCTAAAGGCGACGACACAGAGGAACTCTCAATGAAAGCACCAATGTCGGTGTCAAAACCGGTGGATCTCGGGTAGGGGGTCCCGAACTATGCGTCTAGGCGGATGGTAACAGGAGACAAGGGACACGGTGTTTTTACCCAGGTTCGGGCCCTCTCGATGGAGGTAAAACCCTACTCCTGCTTGATTAATATTGATGATATGGGTAGTACAATAGTAGATCTACCAGGAGATCAGAGAGGCTAAACCCTAGAAGCTAGCCTATGGTATGATTGTTGTTCTTCCTATGGACTAAAACTCTCCGGTTTATATAGACACCGGAGAGGGCTAGGGTTACATAGAGTCGGTTACAATGGGAGGAGATCTTCATATCGTATCGCCAAGCTTGCCTTCCACGCCAAGGAAAGTCCCATTCGGACACGGGACATAGTCTTCAATCTTGTATCTTCATAGTCCGGGAGTCCGGCCAAAGGTTTTAGTCCGGCCATCCGGACACCCCCTAATCCAGGACTCCCTCAATTATGATTTTTGTTGTCTTATGGACTAAACCCTCCGGTTTATATAGACACCGGAGGGGACTAGGGTTACACAGAGTCGGTTACAGAGAAGGAGATCTACATATCCGAATTGCCAAGCTTGCCTTCCACGCAAAGGAGAGTCCCATCCGAACACGGGACGAAGTCTTCAATCTTGTATCTTCATAGTCCAACCGACCAAAGTATATAGTCCGGTTGTCCGAGGACCCCTTAATCCAGGACTCCCTTAGTCGGTGCCGCCAGTGACATATCCACGGGGATCTCCCCCAGTGTGAGGCTCCCTTGGCGGCGGCATCCATACCAGCCAGAGCTCCTGCTGGTGCTCCGGCTCTCGCTCGCTTGTGTTGTTGCTGCTCCAGCTCTCGCTCGCGCTGCTGCTCTTCTCTTCCCCTTGCTCGTGCTATTGCTCTGCTCTTGCGCTCGCTCTCGTTGTTGATGCTGCTACATGGGCTGCTGCAGCTAGATGAGTTGCAGCTCTGGCTCTACTTCGCGCTGCTTCTCCAAGCACTGCTGCTCCAGTTGCTATCTGCTACTATGTTCCCTGTCGGTCGCCTGCTGATTTAGATCATTGTTTCTCTACTACTAGTGCTCGAGCGGCCTAAACTACGTCTGAAGTGCATCTCTGCTACCAGCACGTTCAATTTTGACAGTAACATTCAGATTCCATAGTAAATTTCACTTTCGACAGTTAAGTTCAGAGTCAACAGTTTTTACCTCATCGATCGTAGTTAGGTGTTTTTGGTGATGTACATTTTACATCTACCACTTTTTGCTAATGTATTTATATCATCTATTGGAGATGCTATTATAACCCCACTTGAAATTAACGATGTTTGTCTTGTGCTGCTTCAGCCTTGACGTCTTATGGCTCGCCGGAGCTGCTCAAACGACGGAACCATCCATCACAATAGAGCAGTACCCTGGACACCATCTATAGACGCCTCAGATCTTCCACCACACCTCTGATAGCCACCTTTGCTGCAATTTCTTCAGCAACCAACCCAATGATGCCGAGGTTGACACGGCTATGCCAAAGAGGTTGTACACTTTTTGCATCACTTATTACTCTACATTCATGTCGATCCATTAGGGCTATTTTGGTTGAAAGGAAAAAGTGAAGGAAAAACATAGCAATAGGAAATTTTCCTATGGTACTCTACTATTCAAATATTCATGCATTTGGTTGAAAGGAATCGAGCAAAACATCCACCTAGAGCTACTTTTCCTATGCAGGAAAACAAGACTAAGTGCATTAGTGGCAGAATAACATTCTAACTGTACACACTTTCATATGGTTTCACTTTAATTTGGCCATGTTTCTTTGCATTCCTCTGCTCTTCCAATTCCTGTGAACCAAACACCCAAGTTGATAGAAATCTTGTGTTTACAAATGCTCTATTTCCCACGTGCATTCCTATCCTATTCCGGTGTTTTTCCTATCCCTGCGTTTTTACAATCCTACAAGCCAAAGGAGCCCTTACAGAATTACTTCAGTTACAGATAGGTGTCGAAGAAAGCTTTGTGTGGTTTGTCCTGCTCCTGTCGTGACGTCGTCCACCTCACCTGAGCTGCTCCATCGATAGAAGCATCCACCCTACCAGACATCACGACTCCCGACCGTCTTTCGCCGCCTCAGATCTCCTTCCCTGCCGCCGGCACCCACCGTCAATGCATCACCATCATCGAATCACTAGATGAACCTGAGGAGTACATGGGTCCACAAGATAGGACGCACTCGTTTGTTTCTGCTTATGTTATGCATTGCTTAATACCTACTACTTTATCGTCCTGTTCACCTCTTAGACTCCAAGTCAGGTCCGAATTAATGTTCAAACTTGAGATTTAAAATGCTTTTGGGGGCACATATCGAGGCAGCAATGAATAGTATCTCTATCTGTTATCTGGTTCGCGTAGGGTTTGCCTATGTTGTTCATCTTTGGTGGGAAACAAACAGTAAAGCAATCATCATCTGTCTTTTTATTAAAGTAAAGCTATCGTTAGCCTGTTCTCATTATTTTTGAAACTATCCACTGGTTGTTACCATCACTCTACATTTCCACATGCTCTTCTTACATAATCTTACTACGTTTTTTCATATACATGTCAGATATTGTACACAGTCATGCTGAACATGTAGAGAAAAAGAGAAGAGTTTGCACAACATTACAATGTCATGAAGACATCACTCCATGGTGGGTGCAATGGCAAACCCTCCCCCCTCTAGATTGAAGTCTAGAGGAATATATCTGTTCTGAGGCGGATTCAAACAGAGCTGGCCACTCCTATTTACCCCCTGAGGTGTTTGCTCTAACTTGGCATGATGATGTTGTTCATATCATGCATATGTTGCCTTCCAGTGCCTACTTTCGACATCATATATGTCATCTACTTAGTTTAGACATGTTTTGTAATGCCACAGGTTTAGTTTCTATATCATATGTGTAATTATGCAATCTCGTCTCTTTTAGCCAGCCATAATATATGTGAAATATGCAATGACATCCTGTTTAACCAGGCATCATATATTTGAAATATATCTTGCCAATCCTTTTCTTCATTACATTTAAATTTGTGGACAATGTTTGTACATTCAACTTTTGTTCCTGTGAATCAGCCATTTGAGTGGGTGATGCAAAAATCTGGAGTGAAAACAAGGTCTTCAGAGCAGACAGTGCTACGTGTCGAAGCAGATCTCTTGCTGGGTCCTGTTAGCTCCTTAGAGATGGATTTAGAGACAGATGACCAGTCCTATTCTCCCACCGAGGTGTATGCTCCAACTTGGCACGATTATACTTCTCATATCATGCATATGGTGTGTCACATTGCATAGTATAGACATCATATACACAATAATCAACATCATGTTCTTAGTTCAGGCATCATATATGTGAAGGCCCTCTGCTTAGTATATAAATCACATGTGTGAATTATATCATGCGATCCTGATTACTCAGATAACATGTATGTGAATTATGTCATGCCAACCTGTTTACTAAAGACATCATATACTTATCTCATGCCATCATGTTTAGTTAGTCATCATATATTTCAATTATGTCATGCTACGCTATCTAGTTTAGATAGACATCATATATGTGAAATTATGTCATGCTATGCTATCTAGTTTAGATAGACATCATATATGTGAAATTATGTCATGCTATCATTTTTAGTTAAACAATATACATGTGACCTATTTCATGGCCTCTTTTGTCCACACTATCTATTGCATCTGTCTCTCATACAAGGTCTGCACATTCAACTACTTTTCTTGTTTATCAGCCATTTGAATTGGAGGGGGTGATGGTAGTATCTAGCAGAGTAAAAACACGATCTTCAAATAAAACAGTGCAACCTCTTGGTGAGGATAGCACCCAGGTTGGACATGCACGAGAACCAGCCCTACCACAAATAACCCAGATTCTCGCAGATTGTACCCCTACTCTGATGGACAGAGAACCAGCTTCACCCAATCTAACCCCAACCACAGCAGTTAATAACCCAGTTCCAGTTGACACAACACCATGTCCAGCACAAAGCTCCCAAACAAGAGCAGTTAGTATGGCAGCTCCAGTGCCCAAAGCGCCACTACTACCACGGTGAACCCCAACTCCACCAGTTAGTAATCCTATTTTTGTGGACGAAGCACAACCAACCATTCATAGTTTAGCATCTATCACATTTGATGTTGTTAAATCCTTTGTGCGTATCTTCCCATCATGAAAATATTATACCGAAGATGAAGGAAAAAGCCAGTTGCAGGTGTTCGTCCAGGAGTTATGTGTAAGTAATTTTATTCATGGCAAATACTTTGCTTTGTCCCAAACATTCTACATTCATGCTGGTTATAATACATCAAATGTTCCTATTTTTATCTATAGAGAAGGACCTATTTGGAAACTCTGCTAATACCTCTGCTATCTTCAAGAATGCTTGGTGGCAGTATCGGAATTACCTGAAGAAAATGTACTTCACTGGCAAAGAAACTCAACAAATTCCCGTACTTTCTCCTAAGACGCATTTGCGACACGATGACTGGGAACGCCTTGTTCTATACTAGTCTCGAACCAAGAATGTGGTAAGGTCTATGAGCTCATTTTTTATTTTGAAGTACTATATGTCTGCGTCTTACTGTACTCTATTCGTGTAGAAGTGCTTAAACATGAAGAAGAACTGTTCTCATTTAAGATTCCATTGCTATGGTGCATACTACTTTGCTCCTGTATCACTGTATTTACTCATACAAAGTTATTTTTAAATTGAAGGATCCAATCGAAACTCCAAATGGCACAACAGGTATGTTTAAACATGTTTCTTTAACAGGCTTGCTCTTCTAAATTGCTCTATTGATTTCAATTTCAATTGTATATACAGTTGACTTCTCATATCATGCACATTACTAGCATCACAACACAGCCAATAGTGTTGGTGTATATGTATACCCATGTTACCCATCTGAAATCTTGTTGTGCCGTTTAGTTTCCCACACTTGTATTCTTTCAATGCTGCTTTGTCTTGAACTGATATGATTTGAATCGTGCCTCTATTTTGATTTGGCAAGACAGTGCAGTGACCATAGGACATAGATATATGTTTGTCTAATGCTTTTGTTATGTACTTACTACTTGGCAATAGAAGACTTGGTAGTTTAATCATGTACCTTACTACTAAACTGGTTCACCGAAATGAGTTTCATATTCTACATGCTAAACATGTTATGTGTCTTCTAGTTTCTTCTTTTAGAATGCTGGCAGAATATTTGGGAAGGGTACCTTATTAAGCAATGTTAAAGGAAGCAATGCAGATAAGGTTCAGGATAGTGAGACATCCTTGTTGCTCTCCAACAAAGCTGATAAAACAGCTAAGGAAAACTATCTTGAAGACAGTGAGACAACCCCAAAGTCTTGTCTTGATATAGTATTCGAGTTACTGGCCACTACCGCTAGCACAAGCTCTTCGAACTCACTGTCTGAATCAATTCGGTTTCTTGAGTCTCAACTACAAGCTGAAACACATCGATCAGCTGTGATGCGACGAGAAGCTGAAGGACTGAGGAAGTCCCTCGAGAATTCAGATGCATACTTTCTGGTGCAACAGCAAACGTTGGAGGATTTTAGCACCAAACTGGAGAAAGCTAATAAGCTTGCTAAGCTTATTGCCAGCATGGTGGATACCCAGGATAACGTTTCTTGAGCTCTTCTGAAATTGTTTCAGTTATGGACTAGTTTTGTTATCACTTGTTTATTTGCACTGCTGGCCAATTTAGTTGCTCGGTGTATGTAATATGCTGCTTTGTTCCCTATATTTGCACTAGTGGAGAACTTTGATGCCCAGTGGATGTAATTGTAGGGAAATGTAGCATGCAATTTCAAAACATTTCCTACATTCACACAAGATCTATCAAGGAGATGCATAGCAACGAGAAAGGCAGAGTGTGTCCACGTACCCTCGTAAACCTAAAGCGGAAGCGTTTGCTTAATGCGCTTGATGTAGTCGAACGTCTTCTCATTCCGACCGATCAAGTACCGAACGTACGACACCTCCGAGTTCTACACACGTTCAGCGCGATGACATCCCTTGAGCTCTTGATCCAGTAGAAGGTCGAGAAAGTAGATGAGTTCGGTTAGCACGACGACGTGGTGACGTTATCCGCGCAGGGCTTCACCTAAGCACCACGAGAATATGACCGAAGGTGTAAAGTGTGGAGGGGGCGCCGCACACGGCTTGGAACAGTTAATTTGTGTTGTAGGGGCGCCCCCCCATATATAAAGGAGGGAGGGAGAGGAGGACGTCCCTAGGCACGACCCAAGTAGGAGGAGTCCTACTTGGGGTCCTAGTACGATTCGTCCCCCCTTCCTTTTACTTGAGGGGGAAAGGGGGAAGGAGAGACGGGAGGAGAAGGAAAAGGGGGCCGCCGCCCCTCTCCTTGTCCAATTCGGCCTCATTCCCTAGTGGGGGGCGAGCCACCCTTTGTGGGATGGTGTGTGTCCCTCCTATGGCCCATATGGCCCATATGTTTCCCCGGGGGGTTCCGGTTACCCCTCCAGTACAACGATATGTACCCAATACATTCCGGAACACTTCCGGTGTCTGAATACTACCTTCCAATATATCAATCTTTACCTCTTCACCATTTCGAGACTCCTCATCATGTCCGTGATCTCATCCGGGACTCTGAACAACCTTCGGTCACCAAAACACATAACTCATATAATACAAATCATCATCGAATGTTAAGCGTGCGGACCCTACCAGTTCGAGAACAATATAGACATGACCGAGACACCTCCCCGGTCAATAACCAATAGCAGAACCTGGATGCTCATATTGGTTCCCACATATTCTACGAAGACCTTTATCGGTCGAACCGCTATGTCAACATACGTTATTGCCTTTATCATTGGTATGTTACTTGTCCGAGATTCGATCATCGGTATCTTCATACCTAGTTCAATCTTGTTACCAGCTAGTCTCTTTACTCGTTCTTTAATGTATCATCCCGCAACTAACTCATTAGTCACATTGCTTGCAAGGCTTCATATGATGTGCATTACCGAGAGGGCCCACATATACCACTCTGATACTCGGAGTGACAAATCCTAATTTTGATCTATGCCAACCCAACAAACATCTTCGGAGATACCTAGAGAGCATATTTATAATCACCCAGTTACGTTGTGACGTTTGATAGCATACAAGGCATTCCTCCGGTGTCCGGGAGTTGCATAATCTCACAGTCGGAGGAATATGTATTTCACATGAAGAAAGCAGTAGCAATAATACTGAACGATCATTATGTTATGCTAACGGATGGGTATTGTCCATCACATCATTCTCCTAATGATGTGATCCCGTTCATCAAACAACAACACATGTCCATGGCTAGGAAACTTAACCATCTTTGATCAACGAGCTAGTCTAGTAGAGGCATACCAGGGACACGGTGTTTTGTCTATGTATTCAAACATGTATCAAGTTTCCGGTTAATACAATTCTAGCATGAATAATAAATATTTATCATGAATAAGTAAATATAAAATAACAACTTTATTATTGCCTCTAGGGCATATTCCTTCAATCTCCCACTTGCACTAGAGTCAATAATCTAGATTACACTGTAATGATTCTAACACCCATGGAGTCTTGGTGATGATCATGTTTTGCTCGTGGAAGAGGCTTAGTTAACGGGTCTGCCACATTCAGATCCGTATGTATTTTGCAAATCTCTATGTCTCCCTCCTTGACAGAATCTCGGATGGAGTTGAAGCATCTCTTGATGTGTTTGGTCTTTTTGTGAAATCTTGATTCCTTCGCCAAGGCAATTGCTCCAGTATTGTCACAAAAGATTTTCATTGGACCCGATGCACTAGGTATTACACCTAGATCAGATATTAACTCCTTCATCCAGACTCCATCATTTGCTCCTTCCGAAGCAGCTATGTACTCTGCTTCACATGTAGATCCCGCCATGACTCTCTGCTTGGAACTGCACCAACTAACAGCTCCACCATTCAATAAAAATACATATCCAGTTTGTGACTTAGAGTCATCCGGATCAGTGTCAAAGCTAGCGTTGACGTAGCCACTTACGACAAGCTCTTTGTCACCTCCATAAATGAGAAACATATCCCTAGTCCTTTTCAGGTACTTCAGGATGTTCTTGACCGCTGTCCAATGATTCACTCCTGGATTACTTTGGTACCTCCATGCTAAAGTTATAGAAAGGCACACATCAGGTCTGGTACACAGCATAGCATACATGATAGAACCTATGGTTGAGGCATAGGGAATGACTTTCATTTTCTCTCTATCTTCTGCAGTGGTCGGGCATTGAGTTTGACTCAACTTCACACCTTGTAATACAGGAAAAAACCCTTTCTTTGACTGATCTATTTTGAACTTCTTCAAAACTTTATCAAGCTATGTGCTTTGTGGAAGTCCTATCAAGCGACTTGATCTATCTCTATAGATCTTGATGCCCAATATATAAGTAGCTTCACCGAGGTCTTTCATTGAAAAACTTTTATTCAAGTATCCTTTTATGCTATCCAGAAATTCTACATCATTTCCAATCAACAATATGTCATCCACATATAATATTAGAAATGCAATAGAGCTCCCACGCTCTTTATTGTAAATACAGGCTTCTCCAAAAGTCTGTATAAAACCATATGCTTTGATCACCTCATCAAAGCGTATATTCCAACTCTGAGATGCTTACACCAATCCATAAATGGATCACTGGAGCTTGCACGCTTTGTTAGCACATTTAGGATCGACAAAACCTTCCTAGTTGCATCATATACAACTCTTCTTTAAGAAATCCATTAAGGAATGCAGTTTTACATCCATTTGACATATTTCAAGATCATAAAATGTGGCAATTGCTAACATGATTCGGACAAACTTAAGCATCACTACAGGTGAGAAAGTCCCATCGTACTCAACTCCTTGAACTTGTCGAAAACCTTTTGCGACAAGTCAAGCTTTATAGATAATAACATTACCATCAGCGTCAGTCTTCTTCTTTAAGATGCATTTATTCTCTATGGGTCGCCGATAATCGGGCAAATCCACCAAAGTCCAAACTTTGTTCTCATACATGGATCGTATCTCAGATTTCATTCCCTCAAGCCATTTATCGGAATCTGGGCTCATCATAGCTTCTTCATAGTTCGTAGGTTCATCATGTTCAAGTAACATGACTTCTAGAACAGGATTACCATACCACTCTTGTGCGGATCGTGCTCTGGTTGACCTATGAGGTTCTGTAGCAACTTGATCTGAAGTTTCATGATCATTATCATTAGCTTCCTCTCCAGTTGGTGTAGGCATCACGGGAACAGATTTCTCGGATGAACTACTTTCCAAATTGAGAGAAGGTGCAATTACCTCATCAAGTTCCACTTTCCTCCCACTCACTTATTTCGAGAGAAACTCCTTCTCTAGAAAGGTTCCATTCTTGGCAACAAAGATCTCTCCTTGAAATATGTGGTATAAGGTGTACCCAATTGTTTCCTTAGGGTATCCTATGAATACGCACTTCTTCAATTTGGGTTCGAGCTTATCAGGCTGAAGCCTTTTGACATAAGCATCGTATCCCCAAACTTTAAGAAACGACAGCTTAGGTTTGTTGCCAAACCACAGTTCATATGGTGTCATCTCAATGCATTTTGATGGTGCCCTCTTTAACATGAATGCAGCTGTCTCTAATGCATATCCCCAAAATGATAGTGGAAAATCGGTAAGAGACATCATAGATTGCACCATATCTGATAAAGTGCGGTTACGACGTTCAGACACACCATTACGCTATGGTGTTCCAGGTGGCGTGAGTTATGAAACTATTCCACATTGTTTTAAATGAAGGCCAAACTCGTAAGTCAAATATTCACCTCCACGATCATATCGTATAAACTTTATTTTCTTGTTATGATGATTCTCCACTTCACTCTGAAATTCTTTGAACTTTTCAAATGTTTCAGACTTGTGTTTCATTAAGTAGATATACCCATGTCTGCTCAAATCATCTGTGAAGGTCCGAAAATAATGATACCCGCCACGAGCCTCAACACTCATCGGACCGCATACATCAGTATGTATTATTTCTAATAAGTCATTGGCTCGTTCCATTGTTCTGGAGAATGGAGTTTTAGTCATCTTGCCCATAAGGCATGGTTCGCAAGTATCAAATGACTCATAATCAAGTGATTCCAAAAGTCCATTTGCATGGAGTTTCTCCATGCGCTTTACACTGATATGCCTAAATGGTAGTGCCACAAATAAGTTGCACTATCATTATCAACTTTGGTATCACCACGATCGAGATTCAATAGAAATAGACCACTCTTCAAGGGTGCATGACCATAAAAGATATTATTCGTATAAATAGAACAACCATTATTCTCTGATTTAAATGGGTAATCGTCTTGCACTAAACAAGATCCAGATATAATGTTCATGCTCAACGCTGGCACCAAATAACAATTATTCAGGTCTAAAACTAATCCCGAAGGTAGATGTAGAGGTAATGTGATAACGCGATCACATCGACCTTGGAACCATTCCCGATGTGCATCGTCACCTTGTGCTTAGACAATTTTCGTTTAATCCGTAGTCCCTATTTTGAGTTACAAATATGAGCAACCAAACCGGTATCAAATACCCAGGCACTACTACGAGAATTAGTAAGGTACACATCAATTACATGTATATCAAATATACCTTTGTTCACTTTGCCATCTTTCTTATCCGCCAAATACGTGGGGCAGTTCCGTTTCCAGTGACCAGTCCCTTTGTAGTAGAAGCACTCAGTTTCCAGCTTGGTCCAGCTTTGGGTTTCTTCCCGGGAGTGACAACTTGCTTGCCATTCTTCTTGAAATTCCCCTTCTTTCCCTTGCCCTTCTTCTTGAAACTAGTAGTCTTGTTAACCATCAACACTTGATGCTCCTTCTTGATTTCTACCTCCACAGCCTTTAGCATTGCGAAGAGCTCGGGAATAGCCTTTTCCATCCCTTGCATAATGACACATTCATATCGAAGAGTAACTCCCAGCTGAGTCAAGTGATTAGGGTACCTAGACATTCTGAGTATGTGCTCACTAACAAACAGTTCTCCTCCATCTTGCACCTATAGAACTTGTTGGAGACTTCATATCTCTCAACTCGGGCATTTGCTTGAAATAATAACTTCAACTCCTGGAACATCTCATATGGTCCATGATGTTCAAAACGTCTTTGAAGTCCCGATTCTAAGCTATAAAGCATGGCACACTGAACTAACGAGTAGTCATGAGACCGAGCTTGCTAAACATTCATAACATCAGATTCTGCTCATGCAACAGGCCTTTCACCCAGCGGTGCATCAAGGACATAATTCTTCTGTGCAGCAATGAGGATAATCCTCAAGTTACGGACCCAGTCCGTGTAGTTGCTAGCATTATCTTTCAACTTAGCTTTCTCTAGGAACGCATTAAAATTCAAGGGAACGGTAGCACATGCTATTGATCTACAACATAGATTATGGAAAAACTATCAGGACTAAGTTCAGGATAAATTAAGTTCAGTTAATCATATTACTTAAGAACTCCCACTTAGATAGACATCCCTCAAGTCATCTAAATGATACCTGATCCAAATCAACTAAACCATGTTCGATCATCATGTGAGATGGAGTAATCATCAATGGTGAACATCTCTATGTTGATCATATCTACTATATGATTCACGTTCGACTTTTCGGTTTCTAGTGTTCCGAGGCCATGTCTGTACATGCTAGGCTCGTCAAGTTTAACCCGAGTATTCCGCATGTGCAAAACTGGCTTCCACCCGTTGTATGTGAACGTAGAGCCTATCACACCCGATCATCACATGGTGTCTCGGCACGAAGAACTTTCACAATGGTGCATACTCGGGGAGAACACTTATACCTTGACATTTAGTTAAGGGATCATCTTATAATGCTACCGCCGTACTAAGAAAAATAAGATGCATAAAGATAAACATCACATGCAATCAAAATATGTGATATGCATCATCATCTGGTGCTTTTGATCTCCATCACCAAATCAACGTCATGATCTCCATCATCACCGGCTTGACACCTTGATCTCCATCGTAGCGTCATGGTCGTCTGACTAACTATTGCCTCTACGACTATCACTACCGCTTAGTGATAAACTAAACCAATTACATGGCGCTTGTATTTCATACAATAAAGCAACAACCATAAGGCTCCTGCCAGTTGCCGACAAATTTTACAAAACATGATCATCTCATACAACAACGTATATCACATCATGTCTTGACCATATCACATCACAACATGCCTTGCAAAAACAAGTTAGACGCCCTCTACTTTGTTGGTGCAAGTTTTACGTGGCTGCTACGGGCTTCTAGAAAGAAACATTCTTACCTACGGCACAAAACCACAACGATGATTTATCAAGCTTGTTGTTTTAACCTTCAACAAGGACCGGCCACAGTCAAATTCAATTCAACTAAAGTTGGAGAAACAGACACCCGCTAGCCACCTTTATGCAAAACTAGGTGCATGTCTATCAGTGGAACCAGTCTCATGAACGCGATCATGTAAGGTTGGTCTGGGCCGCTTCATCTAGCAATACCGCCGAATCAAAATAAGACATTGGTGGTAAGAAGTATGACGACCACCACCCACAATTCTTTGTGTTCTACTCGTGCATATCATCTACGCATAGACCTGGCTCAGATGCCATTGTAGGGAAACGTAGCATGCAATTTCAAAAAAATTCCTATGTTCACGCAAGATCTATATAGGAGATGCATAGAAACGAGAGAGTCATAGTGTGTCCACGTAGCCTCGTAGACCGAAAGTGGAAGCATTTTCTTAACGCGGTTGATGTTGTCGAACGTCTTCTCATTCCGACCGATCAAGTACTGAACATACGGCACCGCCGAGTTCTGCACACGTTAAGCGTGATGACGTCCCTCGAGCTCTTGATCCAGCAGAGGGTCGAGGAAGTAGATGGGTTTCGTCAGCACGACGACATGGTGACGGTGATGGTGACGTTATCGGTGCAGGGCTTCGCCTAAGCACCGCAAGAATGTGACCGGAGGCGTAAACTGTGGAGGGGGGCGCCGCACACGGCTTGGAACAATTGATGTGTGTTGTAGGCCCCACTTGTATAAAAAGGTGGGAGGGAGAGGAGGACGTCCCTTGGCGCGCCCCAAGTAGGAGGAGTCCTACTTGGGGTCCTGGTAGGATTTGCCCCCCTTCCTTTTACCTGAGGGGGAAAGGAGGAAGGAGAGAGGGCAGGAGAAGGAAATGGGGCGCCGCCCCCTCTCCTTGTGCAATTCGGCATCCTTCCCTAGTGGGGGGCGCGCCACCCCTTATGGGCTGGTGTGCCTCCCTCCTATGGCCCATATGGCTCATATCTTTCCACGAGGGGTTCCGGTAACCCCTTCGGTACTCCGATATGTACCCGATACATTTCGGAACACTTCCGATGTCCGAATACTACCTTCCAATATATCAATCTTTACCTCTCAACCATTTTGAGACTCCTCGTCATTTCTGTGATCTCATCCGGGACTCCGAACAACCTTCGGTCACCAAAACACATAACTCATATAATACAAATCGTCATCGAACGTTAAGTGTGCGGACCCTACGGGTTCTTGAACTATGTAGACATGACCGAGACACCTCCCTCGTCAATAAACAATAGCGGAAACTAGATGCTCATATTGGTTGCCACATATTATACGAAGATCTTTATCGGTCGAACCACTATGTCAACATGCGTTATTCATTTGTCATCGGTATGTTACTTGCCCAAGATTCGATCATCGGTATCTTCATACCTAGTTCAATCTTGTTGCCAGCAAGTCTCTTTACTCATTCCGTAATGCATCATCCCGCAACTAACTTATTAGTCACATTGCTTGCAAGGATTCATATGATGTGCATTGCCGAGAGGGCTGAGAAATACCTCTCCGATACTAAGAGTGACAAATACTAACCTCGATCTATGCCAACCCAACAAAGACCTTCGGAGATACATGTAGAGCATCTTTATAATCACCCAGTTACGTTGTGACGTTTGATAGCACAGAAGGCAATCCTCCGGTGTCCGGGAGTTTCATAATCTCTCACAGTCGGAGGAATATGTATTTGACATGAAGAAAGCAGTAGCAATAAAACTGAACGATCATTATGCTATGCTAACGGATTGTCACAGCCTGATTTTTGGCCCTTTCTTTTTCTTTTGTTTTTCCGAGGTTTTTGCCTGAGTCTTCTTTTTCTGTGGCTTTGTGGTCTGGAAACTAAAGAAGATGCCCTCTTCTTTGCTTCCAGAGTGGCTTGTCATTCCCAAATCTTTCCCTAGACCATGTCCTTTCCATCCTAGCCCAAATCCCAATATTCTTTTTATTGGGAATATTCCTTTTCTATTAAAGGAATAACTCCAATTGCCCTAGGTTGTGAAGCAACCTATATTTCCATCACTCCAAAAATTCCCAAATAATTCTCATAAATTGGCAAAACTTTTCATTGCCCTGTTCAAAAATAATCCTCCAATTATTCATTTCCTATTCTGCCCTGAATGGCACTTTGTGAAGGAAGTGTCATTTATATTTCTCCTATTGACTCCCAACCTTTTTGGGCATGTCTATATGTCAAAATTATTGCCCCATGCACAAGTTAAAATTTATTTGCCTAGCCAATCTTCCTCGGTGAATTTCCAAAGTTTCTCTCTGACACAAGGCTTTGTGAAGGAAGTACTAGCTAGGAGTTCCCAAATGAGTTGAACTTTTGCACACTCCTTAATGTGCTCATATTAAACCCTTTCACCCATTTGCAGCCCCATCCAATTATCTATGTGAGCACAGGAGCAAATCTTTGTTTCTGGCAATATTTTCAGGTTGTGAAGCAAGTATATTTTATATTGCTTAAAAAATCCTGATAAATTACCCGATCATTCTTATACCCATAAAACATCTCTCCACCCAATTTGGTATCATTTCATTCATCCATTTGACCACCATAATTATTCCAAGTTTCTGTCCAAAGAAGATGTTTGTGAAGCAAGTACCATTTTGGCTTTACCAAATGGTATGATACTTGGTGAGCATCTTCATATGACCAAATGACTAAGCTTTGCACAATTTGAGATCAAGTGGACACTCCATGTGAGTGCATCTTGCCGATCTTCATTTCTGGACCAAGTATGCAGTTGAGAAGCAACTGCAGTAAATCTTGATCCTTTTACCCTCAAACTCCCAGGACTGTAGTCCTTCTTTACCTCAACCTCCCAGACAACTCCATTTGACCCAATCACATCCCTGTTGAGCAGCAGTGCACGATAAAGTTTATTGCAGTAAACTTCAGAGGGTTATTTCTTTTTAACCAGAGTGCCTTTAACCTAGTTACCACCTCATTGCAAACCTATCTTCGAAGGACTTACCACTAGACACCATTTTGGGTGCTGTAGAGCATTCAATGTGCCATGTCTCATGGTGACCATGCAGCTGGCATGTCTGTTGGCGCGCTCTGTGCCCTGTGGCATACTGTTTGCGCTGGACCGCCTCCTCCTCTCGTCGTCTTAGAGCCTGTGATCATGTCTAGCGTGTTCCCCGTGTCGTCGTCGTTCTCCTGGACCCCTCTGCCCTCCGTCCTCTTCCTCATCGAGGCTCGCCGCCGCATGAACATGAGAGCACAGTGGCGATTTGGATCTTCTCGTCACCGTCGTCTTCCTCCCTATGCCCCTTGGCCTCCTTCTCCCCGTCAGAGCTCTGCTCTGCTCCTCCCTCGTCGTATGCCCCGAGTCCATGCACGAGCACAAGCGTCCGCGGAGCCGGACAAGCGTCGCCGGCGGTGCCAGCTCGGCCACCTTGCCCCGCCGCTATTTATGCCACCCCGAGGCCGTTCGACCTCACCACCAGCCTCACTCCAGCAACCTCCCCAGCCTCTCCCTTGAGCTCCAGAGCCCCTCCCCACCTCTCTCTGCCTCCATGGCCGCCGCCTCGGCCCGGCAAGATTAGCTCGATGCCGGCCCTCCCCCTCTTGTCTGTAGCCACTGGAGGAGTCCCCTCGACCTCCTGACCCTCCCCACCTACTTGCCCCTCGTCGGAGTACCCTGTAGCACTGTCGCCCAATCTCACCCGAGGCCATCTCCGTCGGAGTCCACCGCCTAGCCGCTCCAATCTTCCTTGACGTCCGTGGAATGGCCCATCCGACGCGGCTCCGTCTCCCGAGCACGCCGGTGGTCCGAGCGCCGCGAATGGTGGCCCGTAGCGCCGACAGTCATCGCTGGAGCTCACCCCATCCTCTTCTCTGTCGGGCGGTGTCGGGAAGAGAAAGGAGGCAGCGCCCCACCCTGCCAGCTGGCCGCGGGCCTCGCCAGTTAGTGGCTGGGCGTTGACTAGCCCAGCGCCAGGTGGATAAGTGACAGGCCCCACCCGTGGGACCCGCACGCGTCAGCCCCACCACTGTTCCAACGGATAAGGTGAAAGCGTATTCCTCTGTTTACATTTTCTCTTTTTCTGTTCAGGCCCCTAGTTGAAAAGTTTCTCATTACAGATAGGTCCCTGATAGTAAAACCCTTATAACTTTTTATCCGTAGCTCCAAATGAGGTGAAACCAACGCTCACTTCTTCATATCGTCGAGCCCTTTCTGTTGGTGTCACTTTCATTATGTTTTGGCATACTGAAAATGATCATTTTGCCCCTGCCCTTAATCAGCCCCCTCCAAGAGAGAACGTTTTTTGGCGATTCTTTCCGTGGCTTCACCGCACTTCTCCCCGGTGCCTTCTTCAGCCCCAGGCAATCCACAATACCCACTTGCATGATAGTCATGCAGTAGCCATGGTTTTCAACTTCAATCTTTAATAAATGTTTGCTTGTTGAAAAGGTGGTTATCGTTGTTCCGGTGATGTTCAGATTTGCATGTTCACTGTTATGCTATGTTGTCTTATACTTTGTGATCATGTTATACCTACTAGTATTACCTTTCATATGAGTATGCTGGTTAGTAGTACATGTTGATGTTGGAGATGGTCATGCTAGTCGGTATGCGATGTTCAATGGATATGAGTTATTGTTGATATGGTGCATAGTTATGTGATACCCTCATGATGATGTTGATATCATGTTCATGTATTATAGTTGGCATCATGTTATTTTATCATGAATCAACATATTTGCATTCAACTGAACTGGATTAAACTGAACTTGAACACCTGTTGGCTGAGTCATGGTGCCGCTGA
Source organism: Triticum dicoccoides (assembly GCF_002162155.2). Lineage (NCBI taxonomy): Eukaryota > Viridiplantae > Streptophyta > Magnoliopsida > Poales > Poaceae > Triticum > Triticum dicoccoides. Next base: position 463,115,657 of record NC_041387.1, on the reverse strand, counting down.
ATCGATGCTGACCAGTGCAACCACGCTTACCGGTATGGGACGGTCCTAACTGGGTATATTGTCGTGCCTCTGGTCGGTACCTCAATTTAGGGAAGGTTATGGGCATGTGCTACCCTGATCAGGTAGGCGGAGCATAACCTTGTGATCCCGTTGTTAAGTTAATTTTGGTATCGGATCCTAGGGTGGATCATGGCCACGACGGTGGTCGAGATGTCTGGAGGTAGACACGGGGCCACCCAGGACTAGCCCGGTGGGGGCTGAGTCGGAAGGACCGGGAGAGTGTCATGACAATAGATCGGTTTTGTCAGAACGTCGTTGGTCCACCCGAATGGGAGGGCGAGGCCATGGGTTCCATAGTGTGGGTACAGTGTACTAACCTCTGTAGAGTGTATATTAAATCTATCGGTAGCCACGCCCGCGGATAAGGGCCCAGGTCGAGAGAAGGTCACACCATGATTCAACAGTAATAAGAATAATTTGCTTAATAACAGTGAGTTAAGTTGGGTGGTGATCGCCGTAAGGATCATGGGCCATGTAGTGGTCGGGTTGTGATCGCCGTAAGGATCACGGGCCATGTATTTATCAGTTTGTGATCGCCATAAGGATCATGGTTTGGGACCCAGTGTTGGTCGTGGTTGTGATCGCCGTAAGGATCACAATGGTATCGAGGATACCGAGTTGTTGTATATTCGTGATGTTGTACGAGAATCATGGGTAAAGGTCAAGCTCCTTGTGGTCACTTAATGATTACTATGGTGTTGTTATACCAAGCTTCATTTAATCCTGAGATGACCGTGTGATGTCCGAGGTTGGTAAGTGATGCATGAGTTGGTTACGAGGTAGCCGAACGGAATAAGTGGTGCATATAGTGTCATCATGTTGCATGCTAGTACTGTCAGATCAATATGCTCATGTTGGGATAGCTGTATCATGTTTATGTTGGTCATGCCATGCTGTTCTGATGATATCATGATAATTCCTGTTTAACCTATAATTGCTATGTTGTTGTTTGTCTTGAATGCTTCTGGTTATTGTGAGCTTGCAAGTACATTCAATGTACTGACCTAGCGTGTCATGCAAGTTTGTAGGTCATGCCGTATTTGATTGCTTGCTTGTCGTGGTTTCCGTTCGTGCGAGCTAGGATAAGCGTTCCAGCCAAAGTCCCTGCGGAGTGGAGTTCACCACCGTCGCCGTTGTTCCACTGCTAGAGTCATTCCGCTGCTTCAAGTTGTTCTGCTGCTGGCATAGAGAAACTGAGGATGGTGTAGTGTCGCCGCACCAATGTTATTCATTGTAATATCAGCGACCTTTTATTCATATTCATGTAATAATAGAAGGCTGGTTTGTTCTATGCTAAGCAGTGACGTATTCTAGAAGACTTCTCCTTGATCCCTGGGCTGGAATACGGGGCATTTCGGTTTCTCTGAGCCGCGGTGCCACAGGCTAGGTATCAGAGCAGGTCTGGCTGTAGGACACCCTAGACCGCGCGAACGTTAGAAAGCGGTAGTATAGACCCGAGTTGGTTTGTTGCACTTGATTCCTGCATTTGTTTGTCGCATAGCATGCATATAGCCTTAGTATTTGTTACTAACGATTTATCTGGTGAGTGTAGCTGGCATCGGTTCGGATCCACTACAGCTCAACCTTTGCTTTCCTCCAGTTCTTTCAGTGTTTGGTGTTACTTCTGTCCCAGTAGAGTGATGCCAAGTGTTCCCGACACTGTTTGCAAAAATGGTGCTTGGGTATCGCACTGATGTCTTTCCTTCAATCCCGCCTATAGTTTCGGTGATGGACATGCGTCTATCTTGGGTCGTTCTTTTTATTTTGTCGTCTTGGCAACCCTTAATGATCTTAGTTATCAAGAAAGATCGTTGTCAGCAGCCTCAGTTTTTCCCCGCAATCCTATTTCTTGGACGAGTACGGATCTTTTTCCGTCCGCTTGATAATAATGTGGTTGCGACCTTCGTGTCCCACTGCATGGTTACCAAGTACGTCCTCGCCTCTGAGCTAGTCCAGGTTTGCTACCTGGCTAAGCTAGCACTTGGTGTAGCGCTGTTTACACCAATTCTTCCACACATTTATTCGTCCTCGTGCACATCGTCACAACATATTAGATCGTAGTACCGGAGATCCCGTGAAATTTGTGTGCTTAAGTAGGCATGCATATAGTGTGACTAGCAGTAATATGTGATGATTGCTTGATTAATTATATTAGTAGAATGCTTGTGTGCTTTTGTTTTAGTCGTTTCTGTTGTTCCTTTCTTTGTGCCTTCGGTGTTGCAAAATTTTCCCCTATTAAAGTTGCTCGTCAGCCGACACTGGACCCGAAGAGTCAGCAAGAAATGCATATATTTGAAACTCAGCTAAACAGAATGGAATTATCAGCTGACTGCAGTGAAATTGGGAATATCTTGTCTGGATGCAAAAGAAATCCTGAATGGACCGTCAATATCAAGTTTGCATTAGCATGCACTCATCACAACAAAATGATTAAATCAGCAAGAAGATAAATTGTGTGCTAGGTTGACAGAATATTATCAAAGGTATGGCTCAGATACAAGTTTAATTTTCCGTTGAGGATGATTTTGGAACTCGATGTACCTGTAAGCAAGCAAAAATATGGCATATACTCAGAAAGGAGAATAGTCCTGCAAAACCCCGTTTCATGCAAGAAATCAACATCAGAAATATTAAGATGGTATGTATATGTGGGAAGCGGTCCGCATATCACAATAAGAAGCTTCTGGTGTAAGCAACCCAATCTTCCCTCGCAAAATACCAGAGAAGTTTCCAAGGCAAGATTCATCTATATTCCTCAGTACGATACGTGGATGATTTCCCGTGCAAGGTACTCTGTCTTCTTCAGTAAACAACCGCAAAAGCTTCCAGCATAAGGTACTGAGTATTTTCCCCAGCATAGTCTTTAAGGGGGTAAGTTTCTGAAGCACGACATTCAGTCTTCTTCAGCAAGCTGTCTGATGAAAGTTTCGAGCACAAGCCATCAAATATTCCTCAATAAGACATTGCTACAAGGTAGTACGCTGTGAATTGACAACATATGGCAGTGAAGCCCAAGAATCAGATCCGCAACATTTTGGTCAGAATCAAGAATCAGTCAGAATACACGTCTGTCTCGGAATTAGGTCCTCATGTATATGCAATGAGAATACCATCAAGATCTTACAAGTCACTTGGATGAGGATCTGATAACCACGTGAGGATGATTAAGAGAAGAAAGCCAGTACACACCACAGTGTGACAAAGTATTATAAGGATTGACGACGTCAATGAGCTCAGTACAACTACTTGTGACCTGGAAAATGATCCTGATGAGCCCTTGTCCCTTTCTCTCTGATGATGGCACCACGCCAATGATCTGAGCTGTTTCTAGCTATCCGGGGTGGATGCCTATTTTTTAAAATGAGGCCGTAATAACCACGAACCTACGGCCTGTAGGACCATTGGCCTCCTACGGGCTGTAGGATCCATGGGCCTCCTACGGGCCGTAGGATCAATGGGCCTTGTGCGGGCGTTAGAATCAATGGGCCTTCTATGGGTCATACTATTCATGCACCAATAAAGGACTACAATATGGGCCGTAAATGGGCTAGAGTGGAAATTGTCTGTTTATGGCCCAATCAAAACGGGTCGTTAATAGCAGATATGTATAACGGGCTTAAACGGGCCATATTTGATGACGCTAAGAAAACAGCCCATGGATTAACGGGCCACAAACGGGACGACTTTAACCAAGGACTACATTTGGCCAGCAAGCGGAACATGCCAGTAATGAACCAGAAGTAATTGAATGCTGGAAATGAGCCCAAGAATAAATGGGCTCTTAGAAAGCCGAAAGATCACACGAGCTTGAAAGGGCCCAATGAAATAATGGGTCATTAATGGGTATAAAGCGATACACCGTTCATTATGGGCTAGTGTCACCATGGGCCGTTAATGGGCCAAGAGTTACATAGGGCCTCATATGGGTCGAAAGACGTCATGGGCCATACATGGGCCGAAAATTACAACGGGATGGAATCATATTGGATGGCCCAGATACCGGTACGGGGCCTAATTCGGATAGGCCTAACGGGCCGTGAGTTAGCAGGTTGTAAATGGGCTATATGAGAACAGGACGTTAACAAGCTTTCTATGGGCCGTCTTGCTACCTTTTTACCAATTCAAACGGGCCGGCCTTTTCACATGAATGGTCCACTATTGGGCCATGCCACGTCTAGACGTATCATATTCACCTCCCGTCCAACGCTGAGCAGATACGTGGATACTCCGGCGAATCGAAATTTTACACGTGGAAAATCTCCATTGGTCCGGGCTGTTAACAGGTTATCGAATCCAAACCGCAACCCAATAGCTTAACAGCGACCCGTTACAGTGGATGCCACGTGTCGGTTACCCTTGACGAAAGGAATGCCATGACGCGCCATTTATCGTCATGGAAGTGGGCACTTCCATGATATTATTTTTTATATTGTCATGGAACACTTCGGTGCCGTGTCATCCTCCTCGGTGCCATCGTCATCACCATCATTGTCCTCTTCGTCATTGTCGCTCGAGGAGGAGCTTTCGTCATCAGTCGAGCTCTCAGCGTAGCACCCTAAGCGAGCACCCAAACGCCCGAAGACCTTGATGGAAAGCAGATCGGCCTCCAGCAGGTTGAAGTGAAGAACATGACCCTCCGCCAAGCTGTGGGCACGTGCGAAGTTTTCTAGCCACGCCGGAGAAGCATGACATGAGGTGTGGGGAACTCTATGTCCGCCCGCATGCTGCCATTACTACATCCCCTCATGTGCAGCTTCAATCCTGGTGGTTGTTCTACCTCCATCACCCTTACAAAAGGGATAGGAAGCTGAAGACGGCTGCACGGTAGTCCGCACAGTTTGAATATGAACTCCAACGGTTGGTCCCCGATGTGGCCTTCCATTGGGACCAAGGCAGTTAGAGGTGGAGTAACTACTCCACCACCACGTCCTCCTCGGCCCCGAGCGCCATGGCAGCCACGGCCGCATCCTATGGCTTCGCCCTGCACGCTGGACTCTGCCCCTGCATCACCAGCGGGAGTAGGGAGGCGGTGCCTAGAGGAGACCCTCATCCCCGCTGCTGGGGGTCGACCACGTCCTCTTCCGGTCACCATAGTGGGAGAAGGATGCAAGAAGAAGAAGAAGAAGGTGATGTGTGTGAGTGAGCACCTCACCCACGCCTCCCTTTCATAGGCGGACGTGGCCGGGGGCTGGCTCCTCACCCAGGAGGACCGCGCCACTCCACCAATCCAACTCCTCTGCGTCGTTGATGACATGCAGAATCAAGACCGCCCTCCTGCGCCTATCCACGGGGCCTAGCTTTCTGCCATGGCACTCTTTCCCGCACCCTACGCGTCCACCACCAACCTTGCGCAATGCATGCATTATACGTGGCGGAAACGGCAGGAGTAGTGAGTCGAGTAAAATGGCAGTTACCTCCCCATGAACGTGGGCGACCCACGAGTTATGACGTGGGCTGCCCCACGATGTTCCACATGACTTGCGGGAAAACTACAAACAGATCCAAACTCAAGGTTAATTTAGAAGCAAAGAAGATATCCAACGAGAAGACATGGATCCTACTGCGACCCGCGCGACGTACCTGCCTGTGTATTCTTGGGTCCTACTCTAACGATGCCCAGCGACACGTACTGGCCATGCCCGAGGGCTCCTGTTGGTACAATGAACACTAACGTTCATTGACCAGACTAATACACAGGCATGCTAATGATCATGTGCCCAAAAAATACAAAGCAAGGCCAAAACCAGAGAAGCCACTCTTCGTGAGATCAAGGAGCGCATTAAGAATACCAAGGCACCAAGATTCCACTATGGGAAAGCCTCCCTTGCCGAGCAGGAGAGCCCGGCAGGGTCGAGGCCGCCCCGAAAGCGAATCCAAGATTACCCCGGTAGGCTTGTTGGGGTTACGAAGATAAAACTCAATGCCAAGGCGCCACCGCTCCACCGCACCATGACGTCAATCACTTATTGGTGCGGTGTCGAGCCCCCAAGTGATTAAGTGGCTTCCACTAAGCACGTGGCAACCCGTTGGAAGATAAGTTTTACCCAAGTGACACCCGTCCAGAGGACTGTCAAGATGATAAGCAAGAGGCGATTAAGCAGCACGACACGCTTTCCGGGCTTCACCCTCAGCATGACACCTAACAGTGCATTTAATGCACTTTGTCCTAACTACCAGAGTTAGGTATGATAGTACTGTTAGCTATCTAATCACTAGATAAAGACTGTTTTGCCATTGTGGTTACCCCTTGAACTATAAAAGGAGGTCTAAGGCGACCTAGCAAAGGATTCGGACTCTTGCATACTTGTACACGTGTAGCCACTTGTTACGCCCAATATGCGACCCTATCCAAAAGGAACTCGAAGGTCCCACCAAGGATAGACCCGCATATTGAAACGCTTTTGCAAGGTGGATATCATTACATCAACATTACATAATAGATGGGGATACATACAAGAGGCATACAATGCCACACGAATACAACATCCCAATACATAAGAGCATCATCCAACTACGGATGAAACACAAACAGAAACTCAAACGACATCCACCCTGCTAGCCCAGGCTGCGGACCTGGAACCTATCCCCTGCTCGAAGCAGAAGCAGAAGAAGAACTCCAATACAAGCAAACATCGCTCTCGCGTCATGATCATCGCAGAACCTATACCTGCAACTGTTGTTGTAGTAATCTGTGAGCCACGAGGACTCAGCAATCCCCTTACCATGGGTATCAAGACTAGTAAAGCTTAATGGGAAAGGAAGGGGGTAAAGTGGTGAGGTTGCAGCAGCGACTAAGCGAGTATGGTGGCTAACATACGCAAATAAGAGCGAGAAGAGGAGCAAAAGGAATGGTCGTCAACTAGCAATGATCAAGAAGTGATCCTGAACTCCTACTTACGTCAAACATAACCCAAAACCGTGTTCACTTCCCAGAATCCGCCGAAAAGAGACCATCACGGCTACACACACGGTTGATGCGTTTTAATTCGGATCTGGTGTCAAGTTATCTACAACCAGACATTAACAAATTCCCATCTGCCTATAACCGCAGGCACAGCTTTCGAAAGATTATGCCCTGCAGGGGTGTCCCAACTTAGCCCATGATAAGCTCTCGCGATCAACGAAGGATATTCCTTCTCCCAGGAAGACCCGATCAGACTCGGAATCCCGGTTTACAAGACATTTCGACAATGGTAAAACAAGACCAGCAAGACCGCCCGATGCGCCGACAATCCCGATAGGAGCTGCACATATCTCGTTCTCAAGGCAACACCGGATGAACACTACGTACAACAAAAACCAGACCTCGAGTTTCCCCGAGGTGGCGCCACAAGTGGCTCTGGTTCGGACCAACACTTAGACAAGCACTGGCCGGGGGGGGGATAAAATAAAGATGACCCTCGAGAGAGCGACTCCCAAGGGAAAAGTATAGGTGGTGGTGAGGCAAATGGTAAAACCAATGTTGGGCCTTGCTGGAGGAGTTTTATTCAAAGCGAACTGTCAAGGGGGTCCCATAAATCACCCAACCGCATAAGGAACGCAAAATCCGGGAACATAACACCGGTATGACGGAAACTAGGGCGGCCAGAGTGGAACAAGACACCAGGCAAAAGGCCGTGCCTTCCACCCTATACAAAGTATATAGATGCATTAATAATATAAGAGATATTGTGATATCCCAACCAAAATCCTGTCCCCATGGAGAAATCTTCAACTTCACCTACAACTAGCAACACTATAAGAGGGATGAGCAAAGCAGTAACATAGCCAAGCAATGGTTTGCATAGGAAAGGTGTCAAAGGTTAGAGGTTCATGGCAATATGGGAGGCTTGATGAGCAAAAGATAGGTAACGCAGCATAGCGATAGAACGAAGCAACTAGCATTGCAATGATAGTAGTGAGATCCAGGGAAATGGTCATCTTGCCTGAAATCCCGCAAGGAAGAAGAACGAATCCATGAAGAAGACGAACGTATGAAGCCGAACCAAGCGTAGACGAACGAATCCTCACGATCGCAACGAAACATAGTAAACACACCACACATAGACAAGACATGATGCACAACAAGCATGATGCAAGACAAGACTACATGAAGCTACTCATGGTAGGAGATGATGCAAACAAGAGCAACACATCAAAGCAAGTTTAAATGAGGCCGGGAACAACATATAACAATTTCGGTAAGTCCTCATATGCAAATTTCGAAGTTGGTCCAGATCTGAATAAACCTTACGTTCAAGTTGTTAAACAGCAAGTTAAGATGCACAAAGATGATCTACACGAGATTCTAGTCAAGTTACATATAAGGTTCATTTAGTTCGGAGCTACGGCCTAGAAGATATGAGCAAAACAAGTTAAACATGGGATTGACGCAAAATGCATACAAACATCAAGCAAACACCTCAAAACAAGGATTCAACATGATAATATGAAACTACATGCAATTATAAGCAAGTTTCATATAGAGCACACTCGAAACGGAGCAACGGTTCAACACACACACATTAAACAACTTTAAAGGACAAGCTGTCCAAAATAGCAACTAGTCATATTGCAAGCATCAAAACAATATGCTACAGCACCACAATATGAAAACAAAAGGAATGGACATGATGTACAGGTAAAGCATAACAAAACATGAACACTGAGCTATCTCCATAAATCACTAGAACATGCTCAAACACACATGGCAAGATTGCAAGTAATAACAATTTCAGACTTTGCAGAAAATAACATCAGGTTGCAATGTTCAGAGCTATCAAACAACATGTTACAGGAAATTATCATGGCAAACAAAGGCATGGAATGAATCTACTAAATGCATAGATCAAAAGTCCCTTACTGACCATGAGCCAAAAAGGATCAGAAAATATGATGGCAACCACGTAAACATAGCAAGTTTTATTACAGATTCAAACATGGCAGGAACAACGATACGAAGGCATGCAGGTGAACTTGTGCAACTCACTATAGAGAAAAACATGGCATGGCAAGGCAACCAACAGTAAGAAGACATGTTTGTGAAGCTAAGCATGGCAAGAGCAAGTTCATAGGGTACATGGATCACTAACAACAACCTTGGCAAAATTGAATAACATGTAAACAATCTGCCAGGAAACATTTTGAATCAAAAGTAGAGCACGAAAATGACATGCTAGACTACTCCATAATTGCAACCAGAGGCATGAATGGATAGACAATAACCATATGTTCAAAACATCCTTACTGAAGTATCTCAAAATATGCATGGATCTCTCTATAGCATCAAGTTTACATGGCATCACAATAACAGCAGAACAGGGACAAACAGCAACATCACGAGACTTAGTTTGCATGCTTGTGCTAGTCACCACATTGATCACAAAAATACATGGTAAGCACCTCTGTAAAGAAGAAATAGCATAGATCAAAACACATGTAGACATCAACCTCATAGGATGCACACATCAATCATGTCAAAAATGACAAAAGTGCATGTTCTGTTAACAGACAACAGATAACATTATGAAGCACTCTTGCAAAGATGATTCAGGCATCAAGATGACCTCAAATGAATATGATGCAATGGAATAAAATGAAGTACTCGTTGAGACAAACAATTTGACATATTACACGCACGAAACAGAGCTACGGATGCAGAGATACGGCATGAGGAACATGGCATGATAATGACAAAAATCCAGATCCGAGGCACGAAGAACGAGGTTCGCTGGGGTTCGCCGGAGTTGAGGAAGGAGACCGGAGAGGCATCGGGGAGGTCGAGTCCGCCCGGATCCGACCGGATCCGGCGCTGGCGGGGGCGGAGCAGGGCCGGATGGCGAGGTGCGGCGGAGCCGCGGCGGAGCTCGCTGGGGCGGCCGGGGCAGCGGCGGAGGCGCGGGCGCGAGGCACCATGGCCGCGGTGGGG
>NC_041387.1:463032425-463105350 GCF_002162155.2 Triticum dicoccoides | reverse complement strand
GGGCGGGGCGTACATGTCAGTCGGTGGAATTTTTGTCCGGCGGCGCGGGGAGGAAGCGGGCTAGGGTTTGGACTGCGGGAATTTCGGGGGAGGGGCTTATTTATAGTTTCTGGGAGCTAGGAGAGTCCAAATGGAGAGCGGTTTTCGCCCACACGATCGTGATCGAACGACCGAGAGCATGGAGGGGAGTTAGATGGGTTTTGGGCCACTTTGGAAGGGGTTTGGGCTGCAACAAAAGAGGGCTTTGCGGTTACCCGGTTAACCGTTGGAGTACCAAACGACCTCGGAATGGCACAAAACTTGACAGGCGGTCTACCGGTGGTATACCTAGGCCGCTTGGCAAGACTTGGTCCATTCCGAGAAAGTTTAACACCCACTCACAACGAGAGACAAAAGGGGAACGCCGGAGGGCATGGAAGCGCCGGATTGCAAAACGGACAACGGGGAAAATGCTCGGATGCATGAGGCGAACACGTATGCAATGCAATGCACATGATGACATGACAAAATGCAACACGCAAGCAAATGACATGGCAACGACGGTGAATAACTGGCAGACACCTGGCGCAGCGAATCCGGGGCGTTACACCACTCTTCCCGAGACCACCTTGCCGGGCTTGAGCGTTGCGTGTTCATTGTGCTTCTCCATTCAATCCACCAAAGTAGTAGTAGGGTTTTATGCTTCACACTGGCCCGAACGTGGGTAAAAATCACCAGTGTCACCTTCGTCATGTGGCGTCATGGCTTCTGCTCTTTTTGCAATGTGATCTCCCCCTTGCCGAACCACAAAGGGGCTGATAGGTGATCATGTTCCCCCATGACACCTACTAGGGAAGGTTATGTGCTTGCACTACCCTAGTCCGGTAGGCGGTCATAACCTTGTGTGCCAGCTTTTGGTATTCAGCTCATGTCCCCATTTGGGACCGTTTTTTGTTTGGCCACAAAGGTGGCAGATGTCACGAGTTGACATCAGGGCAACCCATGACATATCCCAAAGGTGAGTTTGTTGGAGTGGTCGGGAGAGTGTCATGCAATAGATTGGTTTTGTTTGAACTTCTTCAGTCCACCCGAATGGGAGCACGAGGCCATGAGGTCCATGGTGTGGGTACAGTGTGCTAACCTCTGTAGAGTGTATAATCTATCGATAGGCGTGCCCTCAGTTATGGACATGGTTCATACTAGATCACGCTATCGGGTCTTCATCGACATGGAGGATAAACCTAATATAATTAATTTGATGAAGAATGTGCTATAAAGAATGTGGTGACTTGACTATGAGATAATTGTGAGAAATCACGGTGTTGTTCTGACGTGATCACGAGATGAGATCTCGGTGAGTCGTGAGTTAGCCCAGAGGGCAGTGGCAGTGAAACGTATTGATGAACACTATATTACTTTAACTCTTCATGAGAGGCCGGTGTAGATTACTTTTGAGCATAGTTTCATGCTATATCCATGTCTTGCGGATACAACTATGCCATGCCATGGCATTCCATGATATACCATTCCATGATAGGCCATGATATTCCATAATATGCAATGAAATGTTATGATATGCCATGAAATGCTATGATATGCCATGATATGTTAAAGAATTGCTTAATGTTAATATCATGCCATGTTTATTCATTGCCATGAGATAAATTCATGTATGCGCACGGGACTTGCTTGCCGTAAGTGCATCTAGTGCCACCCCTAGTTTGTTTTGGACTATTGATGACAAACATGGTTGAGGGACTAATGTGTTTGTGAGATACACAGGAGAACACAGGTAGGAGTCCCTCATTGATTCGTCTTACCCATCAGAGATGACTCCTAAAAATGTATGAAGATAATGGTGGTTTGTGAAGACATTCACGTTGAATATAATCACAGATGAAGACATTCACTTGAAGTCAATGGAGTGCGAAGACGTAGTTTCTTTCATGGCTTAATTTTCAACTTTCTTGAGTCATAGGAACCACCGAACTGTCCAGCGGGGTCCAGGTGAACAGAGTCAAAAAACTGACATCATGCTCTACCAAAATCCTATGTCTTCGAGTGAAGACAAGGAGACAAAATCTTATCCAGAGTTGGATGAGTCAGCTTTTCTTGTGGCCCAAGTCAAGCTGCCGTGTGTGTTTGAAATCCGACCGTTGGACACATGTCGGTGCCTTAGTGACCCAGGGTCATTTCAGACATATCATGTCGGGTTGCCTTCAGGGTATAAATAGCCCACCCCCTACACCATAAATTGATGGCTACGCAGAGATAGTACACGTCTTTTGTCATTTGAGAGCAACCCACCTTCTAAGCTTTTTAGAGAGTATCCTTGCAAGGACAAAACCCAAAACACCCAAAGCCTAAAGAGTGTTGGCATCACTGAAGTCTTTCTGTCCGCGTGATGTGAAGAATTATTACACTTGAAGACTGTTATCTTCCAGTCGGTTAAGCGTCGCGTTCTAAGGATCCAAGAGTAATTGTGGGTCACAGGTGAACAAAGTCTGTGAAGGTTTGGAAGTCTACCTTGAAGACTTACCAGAGTGATTGGGTGAGGATTAAATGACATTAACTCAAGGAGAATAAGGTGAAGACGTGGTCTCCTGAGTTCAATCTCAGCCTCCCTAACCATACGTATAGTTGTCACAGCAACTGGTCTACCAAATCCTTGTCTTCGTCAAGCACCTGGCTCTATCACTTCAACCCTTTACTTACTATGTAGCTTCATGAAGTCATTGCTTGCCTGTTCTGATTGACTTCTTGTGTGAAGACTGTCACTTTGATTGCTTGTTTGGCTTCATACTCTCTTCCTATTCTGATCCACTCTACGTAGCTGCTATTTGTCTTCGTGTTTACTATGTACCATTTCCTTGACTATAGCATGGCTAGTGTAGTTTATCTTCCACTGCATATTGTGTAGGTGTTATTTGCTTGTCTGTCTTCTAAGAGATTACCTGTCTTGAAGACTTCCATAAAAATCACCTATTCACCCCCCTCTAGTCGATAACTAGCACTTTCACTTGCTCATCTGCTTGTTTGGATGCTATGTATTTGGTTGTCTTGCGAGTACATTCAAAGTATGCACCTGGCCTTGCACATGTGTCGGTATCAAAACCAGCGGATCTCGGGTAGGGGGTCGCGTGCTATGGATCTAGGATCAATGGGGAACAAGGGACGATGAACAAAGTGTTTACCCAGGTTCGGGCCCTCTCGAAGAGGTAAAACCCTACGTCCTGCTTGATTGTATTTTATGTATGATATGGTTACACGGTAGATCAACCTCAAGATCAGGTGAGCCAAACCCTAAGTGGATGAGGTGATTGATGTAGCTCTAGCACTAAAGCCCTAAACCCTTTGGTTTATATATACACCAGTAGGGTTAGGGTTACATGCGATCGGTTACAATGAAGGATCACAACTCCGAAGAGTTAGGGTTAGGGTTAGGGTTACAAATCTTGACTTGCAGGGGGCACCACAACTCCGAAGATCTCCTATCCGGTCATGGTTCCGCACTCTTGCTTGGCCCCATAGTGGCCCATTAGTCCGACCCATATGTAATGGGTCGACGGCCCGAGGACCCCTTGTTGGTGTCAAAACCAGCGGATCTCGGGTAGGGGGTCCCGAACTGTGCATCTAAAGCCAATGGTTACAGGAGGCGGGGGACACAAAGTTTACCCAGGTTCGGGCCCTCTCTATGGAGGTAATACCCTACTTCCTCCTTGATTTATCTTGATGAATATGAGTATTACAAGAGTTGATCTACCACAAGATCGTAATGGCTAAGCCCTAGAAGTCTAGCCTATGAGATTACGATTGTTGTCCTACAGACTAAACCCTCCGGTTTATATAGACACCGGTGGGGGCTAGGGTTACACAAAGTTGGTTACAGAGAAAGGAATCTACATATCCGAATCGCCAAGCTTGCCTTCCACGCAAAGGAGAGTCCCATCCGGACACGGAACAAAGCCTTCTATCTTGTGTCTTCATAGTACAACAGTCCGACCATAGTACATAGTCCGGCTGCCCTAGGACCCCCTAATCCAGTACTCCCTAAGTAGCCCCCGAACCAGGCTTCAACGATGATGAGTCTGGCGTGCAGATTTTCTTTGGCATTGCAAGGCGGGTTCTTTCTCCGAATACTTCAAATATCTAACTTAAATAGTAGTGTCCGACCTTTCATTTAATGACGCGCTTATCAGCTTCTGCATCTTCATGATTTCAGCTTCCACATGTCAAGCAAAAATGAGAGGTCAGGGTATTTTCGCATTTACCACCCTGACTGTATGGGAAAATTCTCTATTAAAGAGACAGGAATCTTCAGATCTAATCCACACCATCTCCCCCAAACGAGGAATCCGTAGAGCTTGCTCGCCGAAACCACCCTAACATGGCTAGCGCTCCCAGCTCTTCCTCCCGCCCCCATGGCCCCAAGCAGGGGGATTGCGAAAAGTGTTCCGTATCCCACGGCCAACTGGTGAAGCTGCAGACCTAGGGATTCCTTCCCCCCACAGATCTAGTCCCCGTCCGAGCCGGATTGGCTTCTTTCGACGGCGGGGAACAGGCAGAGAAGTTCCCCAACCCATCCAGGGGGAACGAGTATGTTTTGTTCCCTATTTGTTGAGAGGCGTCGGATTTCCAATCCATCTGTTCCTCCGAGGTCTTCTAGAGTACTATGGCCTCCAACTGCATAGCTTCACACCTGCCTCCATCCTGCATGTTGCGGATTATGTTGCTCTTTGCGAGCTAATCCTGGGTTGCGAGGCTCATTTTGAGTTATGGAAGAAGCTGTTTTGCCTCGTCCCTCGTAACCCAGAGGGATCCATATTCCAAGTGGGTGGAGCCGAGATATGGCGTATCGCCGGGACCGGATACCTATCTGGCACACCGAAGAAGGCATCCAAAGAATGGCCTTCCGAATGGTTCTATATTGAAGACGTCTCCCTTCCTGACCCAATCCGGAGGGGTCTTCCCGAATATTCAAATACTCCGTTTAAGAAGTGATGCGGAGGATCCTACGGTCATCCCCATGGACCTACCATCGTCTCACCAAGCACCTAGAGGACCCATGACAAGAGCACGAGCTAGAGCCCTCGAGACCAAGGTGACTTCTCTCCTTAGTGATATCTCATATGATCCTCTCGAGACATGGCTACTACCTAAGTCCGGAATGTTGTGCATGATTAGGTACCAAGAGGACTCTCCCGAGGATGCACATGAAGATGGTCAAGCCTCCAAGTCCTCGGAACAAGAGAACCAACGGAGGAAGGCGAGGACAGCTTCCAGGCCCCGGACATCCATCCATGGCCCCAGACATTCGGCCCCTGGAGATCTACCCCACAGCCAGGGATCTGTAGCCGAAGCTACAGGGCCCGGACATCCGGCGTCCAGCACGGACATCCGGTCCTTCACCCCGGAAATCAAGCCCCCAGCCCGGACATCCGGACAACCCATCCAGGGAGCACAGAAGGCTGCCCCGATGGCCCGGACATCCGGCCATCACCCCGGACATCCGGCTCCTCCAGAAGCCCCGGACATCCGGCCCCTTCGCCGGGACATCAGGCCCCGCCTATCCAGAGAGCACCGTGGCCGACTCCACCAGTCCGGACATCCGGCCCCCTAGCCCGAACATCCGGCGTCTCGGGAAGGCCCAGACATCCGGCCCATCACCCGGACATCCGGTCACCCTGCCTGCGTGCAGCGCATCCGGGCCGAGGCCCATGTACCCCTTCACCCCTTAGACTATATATACTCCCTCTAAACCTACGTTTTCGGGCTAGCGTTGATTTAGCTCATTTGTGAGATAGAGCCTCGCTCATCCATACGGATCTCCTCCTCGTGAGAGACCGCGGCCTCTTCGAAGACGATGCACATGGATTCAAGACCTCCATTCGGAGAATACCATCATCAATACCTCCTCACGGAGAAGAACCGGTTACCCTTTGTATCGTCTCTTGTTGGATTTGGCTCGTGTGTCCCTCTTGTGTGTTTCGATGATCTAGCACATGTGTGACTTTGTTCTTGTTGGTTGAGTGATTTCTCGTGTTTTTCGCTCGTTCCCCTCCTCGTGTTCTTCATGTTACTCAAAGGGATCTGCTCCAAATGTGAAAGATCGGCCTCTAGGGTTCTACTCTACATCATCTTGGTATCATGAGCCATGTTGATCACATTTTTGGAGTCCCTGCCCCATGTTTTCTAGCTTGATTTGTTGTTTTTGTCCTCAATCCGAAAATCCCCACCAAAAATAGCCCCAATTTTTTTTGTGATTTGTTGGTGTGATGAAGTTTTGTTGGATTTGATCCACAGATATGCTTTGCTTCGAGTGGATCTAGCTTTCCCCCTTATCCGCAATTTCCATCAACAAATTCGTCCGAATTTTGCCCCAGAGTTGCCTTTTTTCCGTGGAGTTCATCTTGTTCGGCCACGATCCAGGCGCTTGGACATCCAGCCGAGTCCCTCGGACATACGGTGTCCCGAAGATCTGGCCCCTGGCAGCAGCAACTCCATCCTCCGCACCCTTTTCCGCCTAGTTTTGCCAAATTTTGACCAGGTGCCCACGCATACTTCCGCATACCATCACCGCTTTCTGCAAGCACCACCACCGCTCACCACTACCTCCTATGACAATTTTGACCCGTTTTGGTCTTTGAGAATTTGAGTTGTGGTTCCCATGTCCTATTGTGTTTCAGCTATATAGGTACAACTCGACGTCAACATCACCACTGCTAATATTAGCAAAAGACTCATCATCGCCAAGGATGGTAACCTCGACGACATCTTTGTCATTTCCATGCCATTTGCATTGATACCCACATAACCTTACTTTTGCATTGCTTACCCATAGAGACTAGCCTTTGAGTATTGCTGGCAATGTGACTTGTGCACATTAGTGATCATACTCCATAGCATACATACCATACCATAGTGGTGCATATCTTGGCATCATCTTTTGTATCACAAATTTGTCATCGCATACAAAATTGCTATCTTGGTTCGTGAAGTTTTGCATGAGAAAAGATCTCACAAGTACATTAAGATTGTTTCCCTCTTTGCTTAAAGAGCCAAACAAGCTTTTAAGATCGCATACAAACTTCACGAACCATAGCATCATACTACATTAAGATTGTCATATCCGATCATCTTGGATCATATCACCCAAGTACCATACATATAGCATACTTGGGATAGAGGTCGTTGCATTTTTGCTTAGTAGGTTGTGCACAAGTTACGTATCCACCTATTGTGCAATCATGCTAGCGTCTCTCTAGTATTGTGCAACAAGAGCATTTTCGTGGACTCCACATTTTGGCTCATTTTTGGTTTGCACAATCCCACTTATCTATTTGCGTGTGTGTTTCCGTGTACCATCTACTTGCTTGGTCTACTTATTGCATTTGCAAATTTGTGAATCTTTTCCAACATTATTGAAGATCACTTACAATTGCATCAAATTTTGTGCCACCATCCTAACCAAGCTCCACCATAAGCTTTTACTTGTGTAGGTGTGAGAACCGACAAGAATTGGTACCAATTGTGCTATTTCATTGTCCGCATTTGAGTGACTTGATCCATCTCCAACATCGGTCAAGGTACATTTGGTATAAGTTCTTCTCCTTCTCCCACTCACATTTTTTCTTGGAATGCTGGATAGGCCAAGTTCTTCTACCAACCCCCTCTTCATCGAGCAAGACAACGACATGTCATCATTCATCACCAAGAGCCACCTCTTTGGTGCACAACGAGCGTTGCATCAAGAGCAACAAGCGATGACCGACCACATCGACAACCTCGCCACCGACTTGTGACTCTCCAAGCAACGTACAAGGGACTACTTCGACAACAAGCTCGACGGTCACAAGCAAGAGAATGATGCAAGAATGGACGAGATTCGTGCCTTGTTGGTGAACCGCCCTCCGTCCACTTATTCAAACTCAAGATGGAGCCGCTCAAGTCGACACTCCGAAGACACCTTCTCTGGCTCACGTACACCCACATCGAACACTCTTCAACGAGCCACGCATCAAGACCGTCATGCAACCCACAATCCTCTACACGGCAATCATCCACAAGAGCAAGTCGACGAGCATGTCCTTCGGCCTCAACCACACCAAGATCCTTTTGCACAAGATCAAGAACGACAACGTCAACATCGCCAAGAGGAATAACGAGCGCGTCTACATCAAGAGGAACAAGACGCCGAGGCTCAACATCTTCAACAACAACAACGTGAAGCGCAAGCTCTTGAGGCGCCATGTGCCCTTCAAGATTCAAGTCGAGCCATTGCCAAATGCATCCGCGATAGGCGCAATGAAGAGGAAGTACTTCGAGAAGAAATCCAAGAGCGGAAATACCAACCAAGAGTGCAACGTCAAGTTCCCCCACCTCCTCCTCAAGCTCGACAAGCTCCTCCACAACCTCAAGTTCAACAAGAGCAAGTTGATCATGGACTTCCTCCACGCCAAGAGCAACAGGAGGTTGATTATCCTCCACGTCAAGGGCGTCATCATCACCCTCGACAACAACACAATGAAGAACAACGCTATGGCAAGGTAAAGTTTACCATGCCCAAGTTCAATGGAAGCAGTGATCCCGAACAATACGTCTCATGGGCATTGAACGTCGACGAAATCTTCCTTTTGCACAACTATGAGGAAGAGAAGAAGATTGCTATGGCATCACTTGAGTTCCAAGATAATGTGCTCATATGGTGGGAACAAGTCCTTGAGCGCCGATAAGCAAGAGGTGAACCACCAATCACCACTGTCGGATATCGGGTTCCGGCAAAATCCTTAAGGTTTGAACTCTTGGGTGCACGCGAAGATCTTCCCCCTACCGATCCATGTCTAACGCCTGGCTGAGATTTTAAGCAACACGATGAACAACACAAGGGACACAAAGTTTATACTAGTTCGGGCCACCGTTGTGGTGTAATACCCTAATCCAGTGTGTGGTGTGGTGGATTGCCTCTGGGGCTAGTGATGAACAGTACAGGGGAAGAACAGCCTCACGAGGAGTGTTCTTGTGGTGGTGTGCTTGGAGAGGAACTGCTCCGTCTCTGTTGGCTCTGGGTGAGATCCAGATGAGATCGTGCCTCACTGTGGTGGCTATCTCTATATATAGAGGCCCTGGTCCTCTTCCCAAATATTGAGCGGGAAGGGAGCCAACAATGGCCATTTTGACGGGGAACATCTAGTACAAGTTATCCTGACTAAAGTTGGTCTTCGGCTGCCAAAGGCACTGGTGATGACGCCGTCTTGGGCTCCACAGTGACCTCCCTCTGCCGCTCTGCTGGTCTTTGTCTCGTTGCACCGAAATGGTAACATTTGCCTCATTCCTTGGTACTCCGCGCCTGCGCTTGCCCCCTTTGCACCAAAGAGGAAACAAGGACACTGCACTGGCCTGCGCCTGCCTGGCGCTTGCCTGGTCTCAATCGTCATGGCTTGCGTCATGGGCACCTCGTGAGGTACCCCTGCCTTGATCTCTCCGCCTCCTCACGAGCCTGCCTGGTGAGACCGTTCCTGAGGAAGCCTTGCATCGTCCGCCCCGCGAGGATTGGCCCCGTGCGAGGGTCTTGAGCTTGAGTTGACGAAGATGGGACATGCTGGGCCACCCCTTGAGCCACGCCGCAGGCCGCGAGCAGGCAAGTCTGGGGACCCTCGTTCCCAGAACGCCGACAGTAGCCCCCGGGCCCAAGGCGCGCTCGAACTTGGCTTAGCTGCGAAGCGAAAGGGCAAGTGCAGAGCGCCGCAGGCCCCAACAGCTTGCGGCCTTGGTGTCCGCATGGCGGTTGATTGGACGTGGGCGTCTCCGCTTCCCCACGCTCCCCCAATATCCACCTGGCTAGGCTGCCACGAAACTCTACATGGTTATTCCCTCCTTGCTGCCCGCGAGCTTCCTGTTCCCCTTCCTTCCTTGAGCCTCTATTTCTGCCTCCAATCTGACTTGAGCTCTGCCCCCTCCCATTGTAATGGCGCCAACAAAAAGGGAGAAAGGGAAGAAGCCCGCGCCTCCGGTCAGCTCGCCTCCAATAGCTGCACCCGCCGTCGACTAGTCGCTTGCTACCTCTTGAGCACTGCGTTGGATTTCCCCGAAGAGGAGAGGATGATGCAGTAAAGTAGCGTAAGTATTTCCCTCAGTTTTTGAGAACCAAGGTATCAATCCAGTAGGAGATCACGCACAAGTCCCTCGTACCTGCACAAAATGATAGCTACTCACAATCAACGCGATTAGGCGTTGTCAACCCCTTCACGGTCACTTACAAGGGTGAGATCTGATAGAGATGATAAATAATATTTTTGGTATTTTTGATATAGAGATGCAAAGTGAAAAGTAAAAGGCAAAGTAAAAACAAAGCAAATATTAAAGTAAATGAGATTGATATGATGAGAATAGACCCGGGGGTCATAGGTTTCACTAGTGGCTTCTCTCAAGAGCATAAGTATTCTACGGTGGGTGAACAAATAACTGTTGAGCAATTGATAGAATTGAGCATAGTTATGAGTATATCTAGGTGTGATCATGTGTATAGGAATCACGTCCGAGACAAGTAAACCGAAACGATTCTGCATCTACTACTATTACTCCACTCATCGACCGCTATCCATCATGAATCTAGAGTATTAAGTTAAAAATAGAGTAATGCCTTAAGCAAGATGACATGATGTAGAAGGATAACTTCATGCAATATGATAAAAAAACCATCTTGTTATCCTCGATGGAAACAATACAATACGTGCCTTGCTGCCCCTTCTGTCACTGGGAAAGGACACCGCAAGATTGAACCCAAAGCTAAGCACTTCTCCCATTGCAAGAACTACCAATCTAGTTGGCCGAACCAAACGGATAATTCGAAGAGACTTGCAAAGATAACTCAATCATACATAAAATAATTCAGAGAAGATTCAAATATTATTCATAGATAAGCTGGATCATAAACCCACAATTCATCGGTGTCAACAAACACACCGCAAAAAGAAGATTACATCGAATAGATCTCCAAAAGAGAGGGGGAGAACATTGTATTGAGATCCAAAAAGAGAGAAGAAGCCATCTAGCTACTAACTATGGACCCGTAGGTCTGAGGTAAACTACCCACACTTCATCGGAGAGGCTATGGTGTTGATGTAGAAGCCCTCCGTGGTGGATGCCCCCTCCGGCAGAGCTCCGGAACAGGCCCCAAGATGGGATCTCGTGGATACAAAAAGTTGCGGCGGTGGAATTAGGTTTTTGGCTCCGTATTTGATCTGTCGGGGGTACGTAGGTATATATAGGAGGAAGGAGTACGTCGGTGGAGCAACAGGGGGCCCACGAGGTATGGGGGCGCGCCCAGGGGGAGGGCGCGCCCCCGACCCTCGTGACCACCTCGGTTGTTCCTTGGAGCAGGGTCCAAGTCTCGTGGATCACGTTCAGTGAGAAAATCACGTTCCCGAAGGTTTCATTCCGTTTGGACTCCGTTTGATATTCTGTTTCTTCGAAACACTGAAATAGGCAAAAAAACAACAATTCTGGGCTGGGCCTCCGGTTAATAGGTTAGTCCCAAAAATAATATAAAAGTGTAAAATAAAGCCCAATATAGTCCAAAACAGTAGATAAAGTAGCATGGAGCAATCAAAAATTATAGATACGTTGGAGACATATCAGGCATCCCCAAGCTTAATTCCTGCTCGTCCTCGAGTAGGTAAATGATAAAAAGAGAATTTTTTATGCGGAGTGATAGTTTGGCATAATTTCAATGTAAATCTTCTTAATTGTGTTATGAATATTCAGATCCGAAAGATTCAAGACAAAAGTTCATATTGACATTAAAATATTAATACTTCAAGTATACTAATCAAAGCAATTATGTCTTCTCAAAATAGCATGGCAAAAGAAAGTTCATCCCTACAAAATCATATAGTTAGGCTATGCTTCATTTTCGTCACACAAAGATGTTCCCAACTTCTATACCCCCGATGACAAGCCAAGCAATTGTTTCATACTTAAATAATCTCAAACTTTTTCAACCTTCACGCAATACATGAGCGTGAGCCATGGCTATAGCAGTATGGGTGGAATAGAATATGATGATGGGGATTGTGAGGAGAAGACAAAAAAAGGAGAAAGTCTGACATTGACGAGGATAATCAACGGGCTATGGATATGCCCATCAATTGATGTCAACATGAGGAGTAGGGATTGCCATGCAACGGATGCACTAGAGCTATGAATGCTCAACAAAAGAAAACTAGTGGGTGTGCATCCAACTTGCTTGCTCATGAAGACCTAGGGCATTTGAGGAAGCCCATCGTAGGAATATACAAGCCAAGTTCTATAATGAAAAATTCCCAGTATGAAAAGACAACTTATGAGACTCACTATATGAAGAACAAGGTGCTATTTTGAAGCACAATATATGAGACTCACTACATGAAGAACAAGGTGCTACTTTGAAGCACAAGTGTGGAAAAAGAGATAGTAGCATTGCCCTTTTTATTTATTTTATTTTTTGGGCCTTCCTCTTTTTTTCGGCCTTTCTCTTTTTTTGTTTTTTTTGTTTGGGCAAAGCTCTAATAATGATGAACATCACACTTCTATTCATTACAACATAAGGATTACAACTCGAAACTTAGAACAAGATATGACTTTATATGAATGCCTCCGGCGGTGTACCGGGATGGTGCAATGAATCAAGAGTGACATGTATGAAAAATAATGCATGGTGTCTTTGCCATAAATACGATGTCAACTACATGATCATGCAATGGCAATATAACAGAAGTAATGTATGTCATGAATATGATGATGGAAGTTGCATGGCAATATATCTTGGAATGGCTATGGAAATGCCATGATAGGTAGGTATGGTGGCTGTTTTGAGGAAGATATAAGGAGGTTTATGTGTGATAGAGCATATTGTATCACGGGGTTTGGATGCACCGGCGAAGTTTGCACCAACTCTCAAGGTGAGAAAGGGCAATGCACAATACCGAAGAGGCTAGCAAAGGCGGAAAGGTAAAAGTGCGTATAATCCATGGACTCAACATTAGTCAAAAGAACTCATATACTTATTGCAAAAATTTAGAAGTCATCAAAAATCAAGTACTACGCGCATGCTTCTAGGGGGATAGATTGGTAGGAAAAGACCATCGCTCGTCCCCGACCGCCACTCATAAGGATGCACAAGCCAGGTACACTTCATATTTCAAATTTGTTACACAACTTTAACCATACGTGCATGCTACGGGCCATGCAAACTTCGACACAAGCATTTCTCAAATTCACAATTACTCAACTAGCACGACTTTGATATTATCACCTCCATATCTCAAAACAAGTATCAAGCATAAAACTTATCTTAGTATTCAACGCACTCAAAAGAAAGTTTCACATATCTTGAATACCAAGTATATTAACATTAAGAAAATTACCATGCTATTAACGACTCTCAAAATAATCTAAGTGAAGCATGAGAGATCAATAGTTTCTTTAAAACAAATTCACCACCGTGCTCTAAAATATCTAAGTGAAGTACTAGAGCAAAAATTATCACGCTCAAAAGATATAAGTGAAGCACTATGAGCAAAAACTATCAAGCTCAAAAGATATAAGTGAAGCATATAGAGTATTATATCAAATCCAATTTGTGTATGGCTCTCTCAAAAGGTGTGTACAGCAAGGATGATTGTGGTAAACTAACAAGCAAAGACGGAAATAATACAAGACGCTCCAAGCAAAACACATAACTTGTGGTGAATAAAAATATAGCTCCAAGTAAATTACCGATGGAAGTAGACGAAAGAGGGGATGCCTTCCAGGGCATCCCCCAGCTTTGACTTTTTGGTGTCCTTGGATTATCTTGGGGGTGCCATGGGCATCCCTGATACGTCTCCAACGTATCTATAATTTTTGATTTCTCCATGCTACTTTATCTACTGTTTTAGGTAATATTAGGCTTTATTATCCACTTTTATATTATTTTTGGGACTAACATATTAACCGGAGGTACAACCCAGATTTGTTGTTTTATGCCTATTTCAGTGTTTTGAGGAAAAAGAATATCAGACGGAGTCAAAACGGAATGAAATCAACTGGAGAAGTTAATTTTGGAAGGAAACCAACCTGATGGGCTTGGAGTGCACGTCAGGGGAGTCCCGGGCTGCCCACGAGGGTGGGAGGCGCCCCCTGGGTGCGCCCCTGCCTCGTGAGCACCCCGGAGGTCCACCGACGTACCCCTTGCACCCATATATACCTACGTACCCTAAAACTTCCAGAACATAAGATAGATCAGGAGTTCCGCCGCCGCAAGCCTCTGTAGCCCCCAAAAACCAATCGGGACCCTGTTCCGGCACCCTGCCGGAGGGGGATCCCATCACCAGTGTCCATCTTCATCATCCCGGCGCTATCCATGACAAGGAGGGAGTAGTTCACCCTCGGGCCTGAGGGTATGTACCAGTAGCTATGCGTTTGATCTCTCTGTCGTGTTCTCTCTCATGTTCCCTCTATGGCACGATTTGATGTATCCCAAGCTTTGCTATTATAGTTGGATCTTATGATGTTTCTCCCCCTCTACTCTCTTGTGATGAATTGAGTTTCCCCTTTGAAGCTATCTTATCGGATTGAGTCTTTATGAGAACACTTGATCTATGTCTTGCCGTGATTATCTGTGGTGACAATGGGATATCATGTGCCACTAGATGTATGTTTTGGTTACCAACTTGCGGGTTCCACCCATGAACCTATGCATAGGGGTTGGCACACGTTCTTGACTCTCTGGTAAAAACTTTGGGGCACTCTTTGAAGTACTTTTATGTTGGTTGGATGAATATGAGATTGTGTGATGCATATCGTATAGTCATACCCACGGATACTTGAGGTGACAATGGAGTATCTAGGTGACATTAGGGTTTTGGTTGATTTGTGTCTTATGGTGTTATTCTAGTACGAACTCTTTTATAGATCGATCCGAACAAATAACTTTGAGGTGGTTTCGTACCCTACCATAATCTCTACGTTTGTTCTCCGCTATTAGTGGCTTTGGAGTGACTCTTTGTTGCATGTTGAGGGCTTGTTATATGATCTATCTATGTTATTATTGTTGAGAGAACTTGCACTAGTGAAAGTATGAACCCTAGGCCTTGTTTCCTACCATTGCAATACCCTTTACGCTCACTTTTATCGCTCGCTACCTTGCTGTTTTTATTATTTCAGATTACAAAAACCTATATCTACTATCTATTTTGCACTTGTATCACCATCTCTTCGCCGAACTAGTGCACCTATACAATTTACCATTGTATTGGGTGTGTTGGGGACACAAGAGACTTTTTGTTATTTGGTTGCAGGGTTGTTTGAGAGAGACCATCTTCATCCTACGCCTCCTACGGATTGATAAACCTTAGGTCATCCACTTGAGGGAAATTTGCTACTGTCCTACAAACCTGTGCACTTGCAGGCCCAACAACGTCTACAAGAAGAAGGTTGTGTAGTAGACATCAATCCCCAAGCTTAGGCTCTTGCCACTCCATGTTCCATAATCCATCAAAAGAATTCACCCAAAACTTGAAAACTACACAACACAAAACTCAATAGAAATCTCGTGAGCTCCGTTAGTGAAAGAAAACAAAAGACTACTTTAAGGTACTATAATGAACTCATTATTTATTTATATTGGTGTTAAACCTACTGTATTCCAACTTCTCTATGGAATATAAACTATTTTACTAGCCTTAGATTCATCAAAATAAGCAAACAACACACGCAAAACAGAATCTGTCAAAAACAGAACAGTCTGTAGTAATCTGTAACTAACGCAAACTTCTGGAACTTTAAAAATTCTACCAAAATAGGAAGTCCTGGACAATTTGTCTATCGAACAGCAGCAAAAAGAATCAACGCAAAATCACGTTCCTTTGAGTTAACAAAATTATATTCGTGCGCGCAAAGTTTCTGTTTTTCAGCAGAAGCAAATCAACTATCATCATAGGTTATCCTATAGGTTCTACTTGGCACAAACACTAATTAAAACATAAAACCACATCTAACCAGAGGCTAGATGGATTATTTATTCCTAAACAGAAGCAAAAACAAAAAACAAAAAATAAAATTGGGTTGCCTCCCAACAAGCGCTATCCTTTAACGCCCCTAGCTAGGCATAAAAGCAAGGATAGATCTAGGTTTTGCCATCTTTGGTAGGCAATCCATAAGTGGCTCTCATGATAGATTCATAAGGTAATTTTATTTTCTTTCCAGGGAAGTGTTCCATGCCCTTCTTTAAGGGAAATTGGAATCTAATATTCCCTTCCTTCATATCAATAATCGCACCAATCGTTCTAAGGAAAGGTCTACCAAGAATAATACGACATGAAGGATTGCAATCTATATCAAGAACGATAAAATCTACGGGCACATAATTCCTATTTGCAACAATAAGAACGTCATTAATTCTTCCCATAGGCTTTTTAATAGTGGAATCCGCAAGATGCAAGTTTAGAGAGCAATCTTCAAAGTCATGGAAATCTAGCAAATCACACAAAGTTTTGGGAATAGTGGAGACACTAGCACCCAAATCACACAAGGCATGAAACTCATAATTTTTAATTTTTATTTTAATAGTAGGTTCCCACTCATCATAGAGTTTTCTAGGGATAGAAATTTTCAACTCAAGTTTTTCTTCATAAGATTGCATCAAGGCATCAACAATGTGTTCGGTAAAGGCCTTATTTTGACTATAAGCATGAGGAGAATTTAGCATGGATTGCAACAAGGAAATACAATCAATTAGAGAGCAATTTTCATAATTAAATTCCTTGAGATCCAAAATAGTGGGTTTAGCAACATCTAGGTTTTTATTTCTTTCAATCCCACTTTCATCAATTTCATTATCAAGGTCTAAAAACTCCGAATTCTTTGAACGCCTTCTAGGTAAAGGAAGATCATAATCAGTTTCATCAAGATTCATATTGCAAAACAAAGATTTAATGGGGGACACATCAATTACTTTTAGATCTTAATCTTGATTTTCATATGAATTCGGTTTAGCGGTCACCTTATTGACTAAGGTAGCTTGCATATCCAAAATTTCAGCGGTCAACTTTTCAAGATGAGCAATTTGGGATCTTATACCATCCAATTCTTTAGATATATCATCGAGCTCTTTATTCATATAGCTCATAAAACCTTTTTGTTCCTTAAGCTCATTTCTTAAGAAATTATTATGCTCACATTGCAGAACCATAAAATTCCTGACATTGGTTTCGATCTCCTCCAACCTTTTAAGGTGAAGATCACCAAATCTAGGTTGAGCCATCGCGACAAACAAGCAATCCAACACACGAGCAAACAAAAAGGCAAAGGAGAAAAAGGCAACGGGAAAGCGAGGAGGAGACTGGGAAAGAGAAAATGGCAAGGGTGAAGTGGGGGAGAGGAAAACGAGAGGCAAATAATGTAATGCTAGAGATAGGGATTGTGATGGGTACTTGGTATGGTTGACTTTTGCGCAAACTCCCCGGCAAGGGTGCCAGAAATTCTTCTTGCTACCTCTTGAGCACTGCGTTGGATTTCCCCAAAGAGGAGAGGATGATGCAGTAAAGTAGCGTAAGTATTTCCCTCAGTTTTTGAGAACCAAGGTATCAATCCAGTAGGAGATCACGCACAAGTCCCTCATACCTACACAAAATGATAGCTACTTGCAACCAACGCGATTAGGGTTTGTCAATCCCTTCACGGTCACTTACGAGGGTGAGATCTGATAGAGATGATAAATAATATTTTTGTTATTTTTGATATAGAGATGCAAAGTGAAAATTAAAAGGCAAAGTAAAAACAAAGCAACTATTAAAGTAAATGAGATGAATATGATGAGAATAGACCCGGGGGCCTTAGGTTTCACTAGTGGCTTCTCTCAAGAGCATAAGTATTCTACGGTGGGTGAACAAATTACTGTTGAGCAATTGATAGAATTGAGCATAGTTATGAGTATATCTAGGTATGATCATGTGTATAGGCATCACGTCCGAGACAAGTAAACCGAAACGATTCTGCATCTACTACTATTACTCCACTCATCGACCGCTATCCAGCATGCATCTAGAGTATTAAGTTAAAAACAGAGTAACGCCTTAAGCAAGATGACATGATGTAGAGGGATAACTTCATGCAATATGATAAAAACCCCATCTTGTTATCCTCGATGGCAACAATACAATACGTGCCTTCTTTCCCCTTCTGGCACTGGGAAAGGACACCGCAAGATTGAACCCAAAGCTAAGCACTTCTCCCATTGCAAGAACTACCAATCTAGTTGGCCAAACCAAACGGATAATTCAAAGACACTTGCAAAGATAACTCAATCATACATAAAATAATTCAGAGAAGATTCAAATATTATTCATAGATAAGCTGGATCATATACCCACAATTTATCGGTGTCAACAAACACACCGCAAAAAGAAGATTACATCGAATAGATCTCCACAAGAGATGGGGAGAACATTGTATTGAGATCCAAAAAGAGAGAAGAAGCCATCTAGCTACTAACTATGGACCCATAGGTCTGAGTTAAACTACTCACACTTCATCGGAGAGGCTATGGTGTTGATGTAGAAGCCCTCTATGGTGGATGCCCCCTCTGGCGGAGCTCCGAAACAGGCCCCAAGATGGGATCTCATGGATACAGAAAGTTGCGGTGGTGGAATTAGGCTTTTGGCTCCGTATTTGATCTGTCGGGGGTACGTAAGTATATATAGGAGGAAGGAGTACGTCGGTGGAGCAACAGGGGGCCCACAAGGTAGGGGGCGCGCCCCCCACCCTCGTGACCGCCTCGGTTTTTCCCTGGAGCAGGGTCCAAGTCTCCTGGATCACGTTCGATGAGAAAATCACGTTCCTGAAGGTTTCATTCCGTTTGGACTCCGTTTGATATTCTGTTTCTTCGAAACACTGAAATAGGCAAAAAAAGAGCAATTCTGGGCTGGGCCTCCGGTTAATAGGTTAGTCCCAAAAATAATATAAAAGTGGAAAATAAAGCCTAAATAGTCCAAAATAGTAGATAAAGTAGCATGGAGCAATCAAAAATTATAGATACATTGGAGATGTATCATCGATCATACTCAATCTGGAAGCTTTGGACAAGGTCCGCTCCGCCCTCGCCTCCAGCTTCAACGAGTGTGGAAGGACGACGACTTGGCCCGCATCCCATGCCTCCTTCGACAGGATCGTCACAAAGGTCCGATTCTTCACTGACGCCCTGTGGGTGGGACCGGTTCCCCCTTCTCCGCTTTCTTCAATGCGGTGCTTTCCCACTACCTGATCCATATGATGCATCTCGGTCCCCAATCCATTACCCTTCTTGCTGTCTTCGCCTTCGTCTGCATGGTGGCCATTGCCCCTTCCGTTGCTCTCCTGCGCCACTTCTTGTCCCTGCGCATGACCGACCCATCGCAGTGCTCGGGGTGCGTGAGCTTCTAGGCCGTACCAGAGGCGGCCGCCTCGGGATTGATTTTGGTCTTCCGCCTTCTATGAGCAGGTTCCGGGAGCGGTGGTTGTACGTGGACGTCGGGGTGCCCAGCCCCCTACTCGTGCATCCGACATTGCCTGCTATCCCCAATCCTGGCTTGGGTCATGGGAAGCTCACGAGCCCCCAGCTCGCTTTTATCTGGTGCCACTTTGAGAGGTTGTAGACGCTTGGCGTGACGACGCCCCAGGTGGTGAAGGAGTTCCTCCAGTGTCGTATCGCTCCTCTCCAGCACCACTCCTGTCCGATGTGGACCTTCACTGGGCATCAAGACCGCATGAGGCTCCAGGAAGGGGATCTTGCGCCTGAAATGCTGAGCAAGGTGCTCAGAGTCTTGACTGGTGAAGGAGACGGCCGTCGTGCCGGGTGCTGCCCCGAAGACGACGACGGTGACCAAGTGCTGAGACTCGGCGACGGCCGCCATGAAGACGAAGGCGAGCCCGCTGCCGGCAACGCTCGTAGCTTGCCAAGCTTCAGCGGCTCCCCCTCCGGTGGCAGCTCCTCCAGCGGTGGTCGTGATCAACCATCGCTCCGATGCGCGCGCTTCGAGGGTGGTAGCGGGTCATCCCGCCATTGTGCCGCAGTGAAGCGTGAGGAGGAGTCTGATTGAGCTCAGGAGGGCGATGCGAATCCTTCCTCGGGAGCCGTCGCCGGGGATGCCGCATTTGTTTGTTTATCTCCTTTTCCTGCTTAGAAAGAGAGAAGTATGGGGCTCCGAGGGGGCGTGCTAGACTATTGCCCTTAATGATTATGCTATTTCTATTATTCCCATGCTGTGTTATGGTGTCGAGGCTGCGTGCTTGCGTGTAGGAACAACTTAGCTTGAGGGGCTCGATGCCGATTTTGCCTCGCGAGGTACCTGCCTAAGGCCTCGCCGGGCATCTTGAAATCTGCAAAATTCAGCCGGGAGGATAGCTTTCGAAACTAGGTCGCGGGGGTGTTCGGCTCAAGTCCTACGTTCGCGTCGCGATGCCCGTGGGGCATGGACCGGGAGGGGTGCTCCCGCTGTGAACTTGAGGGAGGAAGCCTCACGAAATTAGGCAAGATGGCACTCGCGAGGGCGCCCTCGCAGCCCCCTCGCGAGGCTTGCGAAAGAGAGGACAACTCTGGCGAAAAACAAAGACAAAGAATCACAGGCTGGGGACGGCAAACAACAGAAAAAGCAACTCCAATAAAGTTTCGAACAAGGGGGGAACAAGCCAACTGCAGAAAGCAAATGAAAAGCCGCATCCGGCACCTAGTCTAGTCTTCGATGTCTTCTCACCAGCGTGGAGCTAAGTGCTGCCACTGGGCATGGGCGTGAGCCCCCGAGGCCCAAGGGCGGCACTCCGGAGACTCCGGGGCATGTACAACCCCAACTCATTATTAAGTGAGAGTGTCACGGGCGGCGAGCTTCACAGGCACCGAGCCTTTTCTTGGGGCGATGAGCTTTGCAGGCGCTGGGCCTTCTTTGCAGGCACTGGTCCCTTCTTCACAGGCACTAGGCCTTACTTCAAGTGTAGAATCTCCGGAGGTGCTGAATGTTCCACGTGTTCGTAATGGGAACCCCTTCCTGGGTTTCCAAGCGCGCAACGCTAGGTGTGGAAACATGAACAACCTTGAACGGGCCATCCCACGTGGGCGAGAGCTTGTGCAGCCCTTCCCTGGAGAGCACCCGCCTGAGCACGAGGTCACCTACCTCGAGAGTCCTGGGGCGGATGTTGCGGTAGTGGTACCGCCGCAACGCCTGCTGGTATCTTGCCACTCGAAGCGCCCCCCCCCCGACGGTGTTCCTCCCCCGGCACGAGGTCCATCCCCCGCATGGCGTCCTGCTGCACTTCATCAAACGCCAGGACCCGCGTGGAGCGATGCCTGACCTCGTGAGGGAGGACCGCCTCAGCTCTGTAGACGAGAAAGAACGGGGTTTCGCCGGTTGACTTGGTGGCGGTGGTGCGGGTGGACCATAGCACGGACTGGAGCTCGTCGTACCAGCCCCTGTCGCAGGCCTCCATCTTCTTCTTGAAAGACCTGGCTTTGAGGCCTTTCAGGACCTCGGCGTTGGCGCGTTCAGCCTGGCCGATGCTTCGAGGCCGTTGCTCCGAAGCGTAGCATATCTGCGTTCCAAGGTTAGCACAATATGTTTTGAAGAGATTGCTGGTGAACTGCGAACCGTTGTCGGTGATGATGCGATTAGGCACCCCGAATCGGCTCACGAGGCGCTTGATGAACTTGACTACGGAACCAACCGGGATGGTGCGGACAGCTTCCACCTCTGCCCACTTGGTGAACTTGTCAATGGTGACGTAGAGGTAGCGATAGTCCCCTAGCGCCCGAGGAAACGGGCCCAAAATGACCAGCCCCCAGACCGCGAACGACCACGAGAGTGGAATGGTCTGTAGGCCTTGAGTTGGCTAATGAATCTGCTTGGCATGGAATTGACAGGCTTCACAAGCCTTCACCAGCTCGATTGCGTCGTTGAGTGCCGTAGGCCAATAAAACCCGCTACAAAAGGCCTTGCCGACGAGGGTCCATGATGACGAGTGGTGCCCACAGTCTCCACCGTGAATCTCTTCCAGCAACTCCTTCCCCTGTTCTCTGGAGATGCAGCGCAGGGAAACACCGTTCGGTCGCTTCTGGTAGAGCTCTCTGTCTTGGATGCAGTAGGCCGTGGCCTGCCAGGCTACGCGTTCTGCATCCTCTTCTTTCTCTTGCAGAGTCCCTCGCATCAAGTAATACTTGAGCTTTGCAGTCCAGCATCCTTCCTTAGGCTCCAGTGCCAGGAGCAAGCTCACTCTTGAGGTCGGGCCACAGGCCGGGGCCCCTGAGGCAGGCGGTTGAGGGAGCTCCTCCCAAGGTTGCACTTTGCTTGATAGCATCGGCACTGCTGAGGGCTTGAAGAGTCGTTCCTCGAAAACGCCAGGCTCCTAAGGCAGCCGCCTTGATGCCCTCTTGGCTATGTCATTAGCCTCCTGGTTGGTGCCGCGAGGCACATCCTGTAGCTCTAGCCCCAAAAACTGCTTCTCCATCTTGCGCACTTTCGTGAGATACGCCTCCATGTGCTCGTCCTTGGGCTCGTATACTTTGTTGGAGAAGTTGACAAGGAGCTGGGAGTCACCCTTGATGATGAGGCGCTTCACCCCTAGTGCAGCCCCGGCCTTCAAGCCTGCTATGAGGCCCTCGTATTCTGCTATGTTGTTGGAAACCTTTTCGCCCTGCTGGAAACAGAGATGCATGGTGTAGTAGAGCTTGTCCTGAGTGGGGGATATAAGCATTGCGCCTGCCCCTGCGCCATGTCGCGAGAATGCTCCATCGAAGTGCATAACCCAGTCTTCTGGGGCCTCGCTTCTCAAGGAAAGTGACTGATCTTCTCCTGCCTCAAGCCCTGGCGCCTCTGTCCATTCTGCCACAAAATCTGCAAGTGCAGCCCCCTTGACGACTCTGGTCGTGCTGAATTCCAACTGGAACGCTTGCAACTCGATGTTCCATTAAGCGACCCTTCCTGTGGAGTTAGGACTCCTGAGCACCCTCTCCAAAGGATAGGCTGAGACAATCTTGATGGGGTGACCTTGGAAGTAGTGTTGCAGCTTCTGAGAGGCCACCAATAGCGCGAGCAAGAGCTTTTGGGGCATGGGGTATCGTGCCCTTGCATCCCGCAGCACCGTGCCAACGAAATACACGGGATGCTCGATGAGAGTGGGCGCGCCGACTGAGCCCGCACCCTTTGGAGAGTCGAGCGCCTCCTGAGGCGTTTGAGCCCCCGGCTCCTGATTGCTTGGTGAGGCCCCCTCAGCCCCGGAGGCGCCTTCCTGTTGAGGCTGATTCCCATCTGCCAAGTTCGTGACCCTTGTGAGGCCTTCTTGGCCCTGAGATGCTGTGGTCGGGGTTGTGGCAGGTGCAGCCTTCACCCGGCGCTCCTCCTGAACCGCCAACATAGCTGCGCTGGCGGAGTAGGGTGTGGCGGCGAGGTAAAGCACCAAGGGCTCCTCCGGAGGGCTGGTCAGGTACTTCTTGGGATCTTGGAACGCTTCGTCAGCCTCTTGGGTCGATTCGAACGGGCCCTTCTTCTTCATCAGCTTGAAGAAGGGTAGGGCTTGTTCCCCCATCTTGGAGATGAAGCGTCCTAGCGCGGTTACTCGGCCGATGAGTTTCTGCATTTCCCTGAGGTTTTGCGGCGGACCCATGTTGTCGATTGCCTTGACCTTCTCTGGGTTAGCCTCAATACCTCTGTGGGACACAAGGAAGCCCAGAAGCTTGCCAGAAGGAACACGAAACACACTCTTATCCGGGTTGAGCCGTAGGTCCACTTCACGAAGGCTCGTGAAGGTTTCTTCCAGGTCCTGTATTAGGGTCTTGGCCTCCCGAGACGTCACCACGATGTCGTCGATGTAGGCTTCAGCGTTTCTCCCGAGCTACCGGCCCAAGGCGATATGCATCAGTCGCTGAAAGGTTGCGCCTGCGTTGCACAATCCAAACGGCATGCAGGTGTAGTAGTACACCCCGCACGGGGTCAGGAAAGCCGTTCCCTCCACATCTTCTACCGCCATCTTGATCTGGTGATAGCCCGAGAAGGCATCCAGGAAGCACAACAGGTCGCACTCAGCGGCGGAGTCGACAATTTGATAGATGCGAGGAAGCGGGAACGGATCTTGGGGGCATGCCTTGTTGAGGTTGGTGAATTCGACGCACATGCGCTCCTTTCCTCCCTTCTTCGGCACAACAACAGGGTTGGCCAGCCATTCCGGATAGCAAACCTCGCGAATGACTCCCGCAGCTTCTAGCTTGCAGGTTTCCTGGACGATGAAGGCCTGCTTCTCGGTGGACTGCGGCCTTGCTTTCTGCTTCACGGGGCGCACGTTGGGGCACATGTTCAGGTGGTGGTCAATCACCTGCCTTGGGACCCCTGCTAGTTGCTTGGGCTCCCATGCAAACACCTCCTTGTTCGCGCGCAAGAATTTTATTAGAGCCTCCTCTTGCTCAGGGTCGAGATTGGCGCCTATGGTGAAGGTGGTGCCAGAGGATCCATCCTCATCGACTGGTACCTGCTTATTCTCCACCTTGTCTTGGGTGAACAACTGCTTCTTCTTGGTTGGCGCAGCCCCCTTGGCCATGAGGGTGTCGGCGCCGGCGGGCTGCGCCACTGCGGCCGCCTTGAAGGCGAGCTTGAGAGCTTGCAGGGCATCCTTTGTATCTCCAGCCACGGTGAGGATGCCGCTGCTCCCTAGCATCTTCATGAGGTTGTAGGTTGGGTGAGTCGCTACCATGAACTGTGCCAAGGCAGGGTAGCCAAGGATGGCATTGTACGGGAGGCTGATGAGGGCGATGTCGAAGTCGATGAGCTCGGTACGGAAGTTGTCGTGGCTGCCAAAAGTCACTGGGAGGAGGATCTGCCCTAGGGAGCCGGTGGAACTGCCTCCGACGCCCGAGAAGGACTTGCTGGGTCGGAGTCGCTCCAAGGGCACGTGGAGGAGGCTGAAGGACTCCTCCGAGAGCATGTTGAGACCGGCACTGCCATTGATGAGGGTCCTAGGGACGACCACCTGGCAGATCGTGGGATTGCACAGCATCGGGAGCGCACCCAAGCAGGCGCTGCTGGCGTGGTGATCGTCCAAGCTGAAGGTCAGGTCGGCCTTGGGTGCCACCCAACCCGGAGGAGCTTCGTGGTGCGTGAGGGCGGCGCCAATCTGGCGGACGAACGGCTTGACGTGGCGGCCCGAGGGTGGGGGCTTGCGAGCCGCCCAGGAGAGCTGCGACGACCGGGGGCGCCGGCGCAGCATAATGGGCGAGGAAGAGGCTGCGCAGCTCCTCCCAGGAGGCCACCGAAGTTGCTGGCAAGTGGAGCAGCCACATGCGCGGGACGGTGGTGAGGGCCATGGGAAGCCAGTTGGCCATGACCCTGTCGTCGCCCCCGGCCTTGAGGACGGCCTCCTCATACGCCAGCAGGAAAGCGAGTGGATCCACTGCACCGTCGTAGCACGGTGGCATGTCTGGCTTGAACTTGTTCAGCCACTGCCCCTGGCCCCAGTGCCGGTGTCGTTAGCCGGAGCGGGCGGCGCGTTGTCCGCCATGAGGGCGAAGCACGGTGTTGACAAAGAGCGGGTCGACGAAAGAGAGGGCTTCGGCGCACCCCTACCTGGCGCGCCAAATGTCGGATATCGAGTTCTTGCAAAACCCTTAAGGTTCGAACTCTGGGGTGCGCGCGAAGATCTTCCCCTTACCGATCCACGTCCCAACGCCTCGCTGAGAATCTAAGCTAAATGATGAACAACACAAGGGACACAAGATTTATACTGGGTTGGGCCACCGTTGTGGTGTAATACCCTACTCAAGTGCGTGGTGTGGTGGATTGCCTCAGGGGCTGATGATGAACAGTACAGGGGAAGAACAGCCTGATGAGAGGTGTTTTTGTGGTGGTGATTTGCTTGAGAAGGATTCGATCCCCCTACTACTGTGGTGGTTATCTCTATATAGAGAGGCCCTGGTCCTCTTCCCAAATATTGAGCGGGAAGGGTGCCAACAACGGCCATTTTGAAGGGGACCATCTAGTACAAGTTATCCTAACTAAAGTTGGTCTTCGGCTGCCAAAGGCACTGGCGATGACGCCGTCTTGGGCTCCACGGTGACCTCCGTCCTACCGCACTGCTGGTCTTGGTATCGTTGCACCGAAGTGGTAACATTTGCTTGCCCCCTTTGCACCAAAGAGGAAACAAGGACACTGCACAGGCCGGCGCCCGCCTGGTCTCGATCGTCATGGCTTGCGTCACGAGCACCTCGCGAGGTACCCTTGCCTTGATCTCTCTGCCTTCTCGCGAGCCTGCCTGGTGAGGCCGCTCCTGTGGAATCCTTTCATCATCCGCCCCACGAGGCTTGGCCCCTCACGAGGGTCTTGAGCTTGAGTTGATGAAGATGGGTCGTACTGGGCCACCACTTGAGCCACGCCGCAAGCCGCAGGCAGGCAAGTCTCGGGACCCCCGTTCCCAGAACACCGACATCGGCAGACCGCCAAGGGGTGGTATCCGGTCGCTTGTCCCCACCTGGAGCCCTTGATGCATGTCGCCTTGGTGCTTCTTCATCCACGCCACGCGCCAGCCCTCACGTTGAGAGCTTGGGTCGGTTCCGCATAGACTTCGACGCCCTCGGCAAGAGGAAGGAGACTTTGGGTGGCAATGATCGCCCCTGCCGCCCGTTGAAGCACAGGAAGTACTTCGCCATGGATGAGTAAGTTCCTCCTTCTTGTAACTCCTCATTTGTTGTTCCCTTCGCTGACTGTGGTCTTTCAGGATCCCTCCTGCTGAGGATGTGGAGCCGGACGAGAAGCCACCTCCTCAGGCTTCATCTTCATCGCTGACCTTGAGCGTCCCGAACCTGAGCGCCACCCCTGACGCGAGTCCGGCTGGAGAGGCGTGCCGTCCCGCGGTGTGCCTTGAGCCTGTGCGCTTGCCGCTCTTCCTTTGCGAGCTTCCCTGGGGCACAACCACCTTGCCCCGGGCTCCTCCCCTGATCATGGACGGCGAGTGGTTGGAGTTGATCTTTGGCTCCTCTTCTGGGGATGGATCGATGCCAGGGTGGGTCCCTCGCAGGGCCCGTCCGGCAATCGTGGGGGCGCCAGCCCCCAGACCCCTGCTGAGAGGGGGCGAACCACTTCAGGGCCCTCCGCCGATGCCGATGGCGGAGGACAACGTTGACGATGTTCTCAGGCGTGCGCGGGAGCGCAGCACTGTCCGCCGGGAGTTTCTCCAAAAGGCGACAGATGCGGTGAGCCAACTCGGTGTAGAGCTCACGGGCGAGGATGCACGTATTGAAGCTGAAGGCCTACGACTTGCTGAGGAAAGGCACAGGGTGAAGGTGGCCGTCAGCCTTGCGCATCATCAGCGTGATCTTGACAACGCAAAGGCCGAAGCATCTCTGGTGGCCTCGTGGAAGGCCTGCTCCTGAGCTGTCGAGGAGGCTCAGGAGGCAGACCAACGACGCTAGATAGTGGAGGAGCGCGTGTGGGAGCTTCAAGCCTGGTGCAATTCCCTGGAGCAGCAAGTGGAGCTGCGCCAAGCTGCCCTGGCATCGCTGAAGGGAGCGCCCGTCAAGGAGGAGGAGCTCCAGAAGCGTGAAGAAACACTAATGCTAGAGGCTGCCGAGCGCAACCTCGATCTAGAACAGTTGGAGACGAGGGAGCGCCAGGTTACCCAGGCATAGGACGATGTTGGCGCGCGGGAGGTCCGAATCCAAGAAGAGGTTTTCCGCCGCGTGGCGGAAGCTCGCGCAGATCTTGAGCACGAGTATGGGGAGAGGTTGGAGCTGATCAAGGCCGAAGCTGCGGGCAGGACTGTCACTCTTAGGACCAAGCTGACCGAAGAGACACAGCGCGCTGAGGCCACCGCAGCCGCCTTAGGCTCGGCGCAGGCTGAGCTGGCTTCCTCCCGCGCCGAGCTGCTTCTCCTTCAACGGAGGGTTGATGACGCTGAGTCCGTTGCGTGGCGGAACGAAGATGAAATTCGCTAGCGGCAGACACTGGAGCACATGCATGGCCCTATGCTCTGAACACTCAGGGAAAGGGCCAACGCGGCCTTGGGAAATATTTGTGATGCGGCCGCTGAAGAGCCTCACATGACCAACTACGCTGGTAATCTCCGATTCTTCATTGTCGTGGTGACGCATCTGGAGAATCGCTTTGAGAGGGCTCGTCAGCTCGTCGAGGAGAGGAGTCGCGGCCTGCTCGCTCGGGCATTCTCCTGTTTCTTCAGCCATCTTCAGAACATCGACCCCCACTTCGACTTCGACGCTGCCATCGCCTCGGTGCCTAAGGCCATCCGAGGCGACCTGGCGCGGTGGGTAGAGGACAATGTGGATGCACTTGTTCGGGCCTTCACCTTTGATGATGACGGCATGGTTGTTGCTGCTGACGAAGGCGACATGGTGAATGGCGGTGAAGACGGTGCCAACGACGGCGAGGGTGAGGCCAGCGACACTTCTGGAGACGATCAAGAGGACGCAGTGAGCAACATGTCTGATTGATCCTACGCCCCCCTGCTGTTTATCGTGCGCAGAAAAAGCTCGGGCGTGGCCCTAAAGGTTGTAAGAGCATTTTGGGAGGGGAAGCCCCTCATGTAAAAAGGACTGTTGTCCCTGCGTTGTTAACGACGACACTGAATGGGCGCCCGTTTGATGTTATGGGCTCTGCGATGAATTGGTTGTTGTGATTTTACCTTTACCTTGGGCGAGCTTCGAGTAGGCTTGTGGCGATTCTCTGGGGATCCCTCGGGAGTCCTGTTAACCTTGCGGCAAGAGCCTCGCGAGAGCGAGCGCCGGCCGCGGGGCGGCATGCGCGTGAGTGCTAGGCCCAGCCCTACCCGCGAGGGGCTCGCGAGGGGGAGGCAGCTAGTGCGAATTCCAAGTTGAGTAGAAACCGGAACACGAGAAAGCACGCGAACAAGACAAAGCACCCCTCCCCGCGTATGCAAACACAAATTCAATTTCAACTTAGATTCGAAGCGAGAAAGCTTGACCACACAAAAGGAAGCAAAAGCAAAAGGCCGCGTCCGGCACCTAGTCTAGTCTTCGACGTCTTCTCACCAGCACAGAGCTAAGTGCTGCCGCTGGGCGTGGGAGGGAGCCCCCGAGGCCCGAGGGCGGCTCTCCGAAGCCTCCGGGGCGTGTACAACCCCATCTCATTATTACGTGAGAGTGTCACGGGTGGCGAGCTTCACAGGCACTGGGCCTTCTTCACAGGTACCGGCCTTGCTTCATATCGCCAGATGAGGGCCCCGCCTTGCGCCACCCTTGACCACCATTGACGGCAACCGGAAACCAAGGACAACGCCAATGGGGAAAAGGGGCCGCTAGCGGTTCCCCCGAAGACCACGGGTCCTCTGCCGGGGGCAGGCCTTGCGGCACCTCCCCAGCAGAGGGCCTACCTTCGAGGAACACCTTGCTCCGCGTGCCGTGGGGAGGGGCCTGGCTCCCGGCCCCTCTCCTGCAGGCCCCACTGCCCTCCTCCGGAGGGGAGGGAGGCTGCAGCGCTGGGGCAGCCTTCCGCTGCTGTGACCTAGACTTCCCGTGAGCCATGGTTAGCATAAGCTTGCTCCTGAGGAATTAGCGGTACCCGATAGCTACTGCCACTGGTGCGATTGGTGAGACTTCCTTGAGGCTCCTGGAAGGGCTCGGCTTCTGGCGTCTCTTCCTCCCAGCCTGGCCCGAGGAACGAGCCGTGGTCTTCTTCCAGCGCGTATTCTTGATCCGCCATGTGGGGCACATAAGCCTCTGGGGTCGCTGCCCCAAAGGCCTCGTCGAAGTACCCCATGCTCCAAACGGTTTGGCTTGAAGCACCATCTTGGGGGTGGTAGGGCGGTGGCCCGCCCGGGCCGAAAGCAGCGACGCGTATGCCCTCGCTTACCAGGGGACGTGCTGGTGCAGCTTGTCGCCCGGCGCTGATGGCCAAGCCGGTGTTGGTGAAGCCTTGAGGCATGCCTGAGGGCGCACGGGTGCAGATGGGCCCACCATGTGATCCGCCCAGGGCCTCGGGCTAAAGCTGGACGCAGAAAGGGGGCGCCCCCGAGGCAGCGGCATCCAGGAGCTCAGGAACACGCTCCAGCAGCACCTCGTGGCCGCTTTCTTGGAGCCTGCACCGTAGAAGTTCTCGAGCCACCATGAGAGCAGCCTTCATGTTCGCTTGCTCCCGTCGGGTGTGCGGTGCTGTGGCCGCAGCGTGGTTTGAGGCCCTTGCTGCTGATCGCACCTGCCGCAGGGTGAGGGCAGGTGGCGCTTGACCACATCGACCGCACCCTGCAGCGTTCTGCGGAGCGCAGGCTGCCTGAGGCGTGGGGTTGAGGTCACCTTGGCCAGGCGGCACGGCATGGGCAGGCCATGCCGCCTAGCGGTCGGTGTTGGGCATCGGGTCACCAGACATGGAGGTGATGAAGCGGTGGAATGCAGGATGGCGGAAGAAAGATTCCGGTGCACCCCTACCTGGCGCGCCAAATGTCAGATATCGGGTTCCGGCAAAACCCTTAAGGTTCGAACTCTGGGGTGCACGCGAAGATCTTCCCCCTACCGATCCACGTCCCAACGCCTCGCTTAGAATCTAAGCTACACGATGAACAACACAAGGGACACAAAGTTTATACTGGTTCGGGCCACCGTTGTGGTATAATACCCTAATCCAGTGTGTGGTGTGGTGGATTGCCTCTAGGGCTGGTGATGAGCAGTACAGGGGAAGAACAGCCTCGCGAGGAGTGTTCTTGTGGTGGTCTGCTTGGAGAGGAATTTCTCCGTCTCTGTTGGCTCTAGGTGAGATCCAGATGAGATCGTGCCTCTACTGTGGTGGCTATCTCCATATATAGAGGCCCTGGTCCTCTTCCCAAATATTGAGCGCGAAGGGAGCCAACAACGGCCATTTTGAAGGGGAACATCTAGTACAAGTTATCCTGACTAAAGTTGGTCTTCGGCTGCCAAAGGCACTGGCGATGACGCCGTCTTGGGCTCCACGGTGACCTCCGTCCTGCCTCTCTGCTAGTGTTGGTGTCGTTGCACCGAAATGGTAACATTTGCCTGATGCCTCGGTACTCCACACCTGCACTTGCCCCCTTTGCACCAAAGAGGAAACAAGGACACTACACTGGCCGGCGCCCGCCTGGCGCCCGCCTGGTCTCATTTGTCATGGCTTGCGTCATGGGCACCTCACAAGGTACCCCTGCCTTGATCTCTCCGCCTCCTTGCGAGCCTGCCTAGTGAGGCCGTTCCTGAGGAAGCCTTGCGTCGTCTGCCCTTTGAGGCTTGTCCCTCAGGAGGGTCTTGAGCTTGAGTTGATGAAGATGGGTCATGCTGGGCCACCCCTTGAGCCACGCCGCAGGCCGCAGGCAGGCAAGTCTGGGGACCCCCATTCCCAGAACGCCGACAACCACTTGGGCTCAAATGAAAGATGTCATGCGAGCACGTATTGTGCCCACCTACTACAACTGCGATCTCTTCAAGAAGCTCCAACTACTCAAGAAAGGAACAAAGATTGTTGAAGAATACTACAAGGAAATGGATATAGCCATGATATGAGCCAATGTCACGGGAGATGATGAGCAAACTATGGCACGCTTCTTGAATGGTCTCATTCATCCCATCAAGAAGATTGCCGACTTCCAACCCTACTCCAACCTCATTGAGCTCGTGCATCAAGCTACCAAAGCTAAACATCATGTGCAAGATGACTTAAAGTATGCCAAGTACTCATCCAAGACCAACGGCTTCTCCAACAACCAAGCTTCAACGACTCCTCCAACTTCTAGCTCAACCAAGCCATCTCCAAGCAATGACGACAAGTCAAGTTACAAGAAAACTTCGACCACCTCAAGTCCTCCTCCTACTACTACAAGCAACTTCAAGCCGCACGCCTCATCATCTACTCCAACTGCTGAGACTGTCAAGACAAGCTCCTTCAAGTGTTTCACTTGCGGCGGCCGAGGCCACAAGTCTTTCCAATGCACCAACAAGTGCGCCATGATCCTCAACAACGACGGAACCTATGACTCCATGAGTGAAGAGGAAATGGAAGCCCTTGAGCAAGTGGCCATGCACCGGCGCATGAACGAGGATGAAGATGATCAAGTCTTTTGTGATAAGGATTCGAGCCCCGCTCTCGTTGTCTCCAAAGTCTTGACTCTTCAACATCAAAAAGAAGAAGACCAAAGATGCCACATCTTCCACACTAAGTCCGGCATCAATGGAAGGTCCGTCAAGGTCATCATCGATGGAGGTATTTGCCACAACTTGGCAAGTGAAGAACTATGCTCCAAGCTACAATTGGACAAGATGAAGCACCCGCACCCATACAAAGTCCAATGGCTAAGCGATTCCGGCACTATACGAGTTGAGCATACGGTCCAAATCTCCTTCAAAATTGGCTCATATGACGACACTTTGGAGTGTGATGTCGTCCCGATGTCCGTTTGCCACCTCCTTCTTGGTCTACCATGGCAATTTGACCGCGGCGTCATCCACAACGGGCATACCAATCACTATAGCTTCATGATGAAGGGGAAGGAGTATGTTC
Source organism: Triticum dicoccoides (assembly GCF_002162155.2). NCBI lineage: Eukaryota > Viridiplantae > Streptophyta > Magnoliopsida > Poales > Poaceae > Triticum > Triticum dicoccoides. Next base: position 463,072,879 of record NC_041387.1, on the reverse strand, counting down.
TATGACCTATGTCTCCTAGTCAAGTGATAGCCGACAAGCAAGCCACCCATCATGGAGAGAAGAGTGAGAAAGTGATCTACCCACAAGAGAGTGAGAGCCACAAGCCAAAACCGAGTGCCTCCATGATGAGCGATAAGAAAAACTTCATCCTATTTGCCACCAAAAGTGAGATGAGAGAACTGTGTGAGAACCCATCGAGTGTTATGCACTTTGTCCTTGTGTGCAAGGATGGGGAACCAAAAACTAACACCTCTCACGATCTACCTTTAGTGTTCTCTTCTCTTTTGCAGGAATTCCAAGATGTTTTCCTTGATGAGCTACCTCCGGGTCTACAGCCTCTACGAGGCATTCAGCACCGAATCAACCTCATTCCCGGAACACTTCTACCAAACAAAGCTTCATACTGCGTCAACCCTGGAGAAACTAAGGAGATCCAACGGCAAGTACAACAACTAATCGACACCGGACATGTATGTGAAATCTTAAGCCCTTGTGCCGTTCCCGTTATACTTGTGCCCAAGCAAGACAGTAGTTTTCTCATGTGCTCGGATTGTATACCTATCAATGCTATTACCGTTCGTTATGGGCATCCCATTCCTCGCCTAGATGATATGCTTGATGAACTTAGCGGTGCCACCATTTTCTCAAAAATTGATTTTAAAAGTGGCACTTATCAAATCCTCATACAAGAAGGTGATGAATGGAAAACCGCTTTCAAAACCAAATTTGGCTTGTACGAGTGGTTGGTCATGCCTATGGGTTTATCGGAAGCTCCCGGTACTTTCGTGCGTCTTATGAAATTTGTTCTTCGTCCTTACATTCGAGTGTTCATTGTGGTTTGCTTCGATGACATTCTTGTTTTTAGAAAATCCATGAAAGAGCATATAAATCATGTTAGAGCTATTTTGCAAACCCTTCGCAAGGAACGTCTTTATGCCAACATGAAAACGTGCACATTTGGTGTTGACAAGCTTGTTTTCTTGGGTTTTGTTGTTTCTTCCAAGGGTGTCCATGTTAATGAATCTAAAATTAAAGCAATTAAATCTTGGCCCCAACCCACCAATTTGCAACAAGTGCATAGATTTCTTGGCCTTGCGGGTTTTTATCGTCGCTTTGTGAAACACTTTAGCACCATTGCCGCACCTTTGCATGCGTTGAGTAAGAAAAATGCTCCTTTAGTTTGGGGACCCTTGCAATCTACCGCTTTTGATGAGCTCAAATTTTTGCTTACTCATGCTCCGATTCTTTCTTTACCCAACTTTGACAAAACTTTTGAGGTTCATTGTGATGCAAGTGGTACCGGAATTGGCGCAAGAAAACGAGCCATTGCATATTTTAGTGAAAAACTCTCCGGTGCTCAACTTAACTATCCCATCTATGAGAAAGAATTGTATGCTTTAGTGCGTGCGCTACTTGTTTGGGAACATTATCTTAGGCCTCATGAGTTTGTCATACATACTGATCATGAAATGCTTAAGTACTTAAAAGGCCAAACTAAGTTGAACAAGCGTCATGCCAAATGGAGTGAATTTATTAAATCTTTCCCCTATGTGATCAAGTACATTAAGGGTAAGGAAAATGTAGTTGCGGATGCACTTTCATGCATATGCACGCTTGTCACTAAACTTGAATTGAATGTTGTTGGCTTTGAGCACAAAAAAGTATTGTATGTAAATGATCCTTCCTTTTCTACTCCTTATGCTAAGTGTTTGATGCATACTTCTTGGGAACGATATTACATCAAGGATGATTATCTTATGAGAGCTAACAGACTTTGCATTCCCGAGTCTTCTCTTTGTTTGCTCCTTTTGTAAGAGGCTCATGGAGGCGGACTCATGGGTCACATTGGATGCGACAAGACATTCGCCACGCTCTCCAAGAACTACTTTTGGCCCAAGATGTTCCGCGACGTCTCACTCTTCACCAATCGATGCTCTACATGTCGTGAAGCTAAGTCTAAAGCTCAATCACATGGTATTTACATGCCTCTTCCTATTCCTTATCAACCTTGGGAAGACATTAGCATGGATTTTGTACTTGGTTTGCCTAGAAGTCAAAATAGAAAGGATTCTGTGTTTGTTGTTGTGGACCGATTTTCTAAGATGGCACATTTCATTCCATGCATAAAGATAAACGATGCTTCATATGTTGCCAATCTCTTTTGTAGGGAAATATTGCGTCTACATGGAGTACCAAAGACAATCGTCTTGGACCGCGACGTCAAGTTCTTGAGTTACTTTTGGAAGACGCTATGCGCCAAGCTCGGAATCAAGCTCTTGTTCTCGTCGGCATACCATCCTCAAACCGACGGCCAAACGGAGGTGACGAACTGTACACTCTCCACTCTACTTTGCGTCTTAATCAAGAGGAATGTCAAGGAGTGGGAGGAGTGTCTACCCCTTGCCGAGTACGCCTACAACCGTGCAAGACATTCGACTACCAGCAAGTCCCCTTTCGAGGTCGTCTACGACTTCAACCCGTTGTTCCCAATGGACATCCTACCTCTTCCCCTACAAGAGTGCACCAACCTCGATGCGAGTGAACGAGCGAGCTACCTCAAGAGGATGCATGAAGATACAAGGCACACCATCGAGCGCCAAGTACAACGACTCGTGACCAAGCTCAACGTCAACAAGCATCCCATGATATTTAACACTGGAGATCTCGTGTGGCTACACATTTGCAAGGACCGCTTCCCCAACGAATGCAAGTCCAAACTTCTACCTCGAGCTGATGGACCCTTCAAGGTGCTAGCACGCTACAACAATAACGCTTACAAGATCGATCTCCCATGCGACAAGTACAAGATGAGCGACATCTTGAACGTCAATGATCTCTCCCCGTACCATGGTGATGAGGATTTCGATCCGAGGTCGGATCTTTCCCAAGGGAGGGGAGATGATTTGGAGCATCCTATGGTCATCCCCATCGACGTACCATCGTCTCACCAAGCACCAAGAGGACCCATGACAAGAGCACGAGCAGAGCTCTCGAGACCGAGGTGACTTCTCTCCTTAGTGATATCCCATATGATCCTCTCGAGACATGGCTACTACCTAAGTCCGGAATGTTGTGCATGATTAGGTACCAAGAGGACCCTCCTGAGGATGCACATGAAGAATGTCAAGCCCCCAAGTCCACAGAAAAAGAGAACCAACGAAGGAAGGCGAGGACAGCTTCCAGGCCCCGGACATCTAGCACTTGGAGATCTACCCCGCAGCCAGGGATCTGCAGCCGAAGCTACAGGGCCCGGACATCCGGCGTCCAGCCCGGACATCCGGTCCTTCACCCTGAAAATCCGGCCCCCAGCCTATACATCTGGACAAGCCATCCAGGGAGCACAGAAGGCTGCCCCGATGGCCCGGACATCCGGCCATCACCCCGGACATCCGGCTCCTCCCGAAGCCCCGGACATACGGCTCCTCCCAAAGCACCGGACATCCGGCCCCGCCTATCCAGAGAGCACCGTGGTCGACTCCACCAGCCCGGACATCCGCCCCCTTAGCCCGAACATCCGGCGTCTCGGACATCTGGCCCATCGCCCGGACGTCCGGTCCCCTGCCTGCGTGGAACGCATCCGGGCCGAGGCCCATGTACCCCTTCGCCCCTTAGACTATATATACTCCCTCTCCACCTACGTTTTAGGGTTAGCGTTGATTTAGCTCATTTATAAGATAGAGCCTTGCTCATCCATATGGATCTCCTCCTCGTGAGAGACCGTGGCCTCTTCGGAGAAGATCCACCTGGATTCAAGACCTCCATTCGGAGAAGACCATCATCAAGACCTCCTCACGGAGAAGAACCGGTTACCCTTTGTATCATCTCTTGTTGGATTTGGATCTTGTATCCCTCTTGTGTGTTTCGATGATCTAGCACATGTGTGACTTTGTTCTTGTTGGTTGAGTGATTTCTTGTGTTTTTCTCTTGTTCCCCTCCTCGTATTCTTCGTGTTCAATGTATGGATCCACTCCAAACATGAAAGATCGGCCTCTAGAGTTCTACCCTACATCAAGAGCGCCTCAACTGGCATCCTAGGAGCCCTAGGGAGGCAGATAGCGTGGAAGTCCACCAACTAATGAGCAAGATAAAGACACTTGCTCAATCCGGATTGTCAATAGTCGAGGTTATGGCGATATCAATAATGCGAGGGGTTCAGCCACTCCAATACCGAGGGCACCCCATGTAGCACTTCAATGGAGAAGACGATGCCACTCGCTATGGTCGGAAGGGTCCGGACACTTATGCTGCTTTGGCGAAAATACTGTCCGGATTATACAAAGGGGAGGAGGAGGAGTTCATCCATATTAAGCCCAAGGATGGATTTTCCATGTATAACCCTCCCAGCTGGGTGAGTTTCCGTCTCACTACTCTACTCCATCAACTCCCTGAATCCTTTTTCATAAATATTAATCCGTCATTTATAACAAGAATGGCGGAAAGTCACCAGGGAGATCTGCAGCCCCGCACCACAGCCATAGGACCACAACCAGGCCCTTGTTCCCGAATTCAAAGAGGATCTGGATATATTTGTGGAGCTCGGGGAAGGGGTGTTTTACTAAGCGACCTGTGGCAGCATCGAAGTGGCCATCATTGCCGACTATCCCGGTCTCCTCCATGCGCCGCATGTAAGTAATTAGGAGACTTGTCCTTTGGGAGAATTTCCCCCTTCACCTTACCCACCACACTATATTCTGCTCTAAAGGGGAGGCGATCGGCGAACCATGCAGCACGTGAGGCGACACGCAATAGGGCGGCGCCTACATCGGGCAGGCCTTCTAAGAGGAAATCCAATAGAAGCGTGGCTGAGCCTTTAGCGAAGAGGTATGGTTGTTTTAAGTATGCTCTATGGCTGTCACATCTAAGGCGTGCCTCCATGAGCCAGATTATCATGAAAAACATTCGTTGTGTCTTATCAGGAAACACATTCACCGGACTATATCCGGGGATCCTGCTGGTCGTGCCTCCATGAGCCGGATTCCGGACCCTGTCGCGAGGGCTGAGGTTAACACGGAAGTGACCCCGGATTGTCCCTCTGCGGAGGATACAGATAAAGTCTCCGTCACAAACTCCGAAGTGGAAAGCACCATGAATCGTCAACGCCGGCGGGCTGTTCTTCGTGACCCTGGTTTTTCAGAAGAGGCCTTCAACGCCTTCAACTCGGGTGATGCTTACATCCGAGCTGCTCGAGATGGGCTTACCAGAGCCATAGACCAGCATTTGAAAGATATGTGGGTAAGTACACATTTGTACAAAACTGATAATCATATACCAGTAGCCCCCGAGACTTGAAACAGTTGGTACAACTAATTTAAGGATCATTATATGACCAGGTCCTCACAGAGGAGAACAATCTGCTGTCTCAAGAGCTAAAAAAGTGTCAGGACCAGCTGCCTGCTACTACCGCCGAACTGGATAAATCCAAGAAGGCGACGTCTGGTAGTGTTCCCCTCCATCGAGAAAACATAATCATATACCAGGATTATTAATACATGTGCAAATCTTATGACAGAGGCATTGAATGTCGCAGAAGCGGGAGTTCCAGGAGCTCAAAGGCAACTAGCCGCAGGCGAACGTATCCTGACACAGGTCAGGGCGGAGAAGAACAAACTCCAAGATGCCAACACCAAGCTCGGTGAAGAGCTAAAAGATGTGCCGGCCCAGCTACCTGACTCCGTGAAGGAGAAGAAGAAGCCACGAGGCGGCATATTTACTATGTGTTCGAATTTACCTTTTCATAGTTTGGCAAAGAAGGAAACTGACAATAGTTATGCCTGTAGGTATATTGACAGGCCGTCCCGAAGAGGAGGTGTCCGGATCATCAAGCGATCTGCTACAAGAGCTGTCGCAAATGCGCGAGCGACCTCGGCAGGCAATGCAAAGTATTGCTAAGGCTTTATGGCCTCCAGGAGGTATGGATGGGCTTGTACAACTACTCCAGGGAGCGCGGCGGCGCTTCTGATTATGGAAGATATCGGCCTGCTAGGAAGGTGCGCGAGAGGCCTGGGCAATGGTGAAAACTCGATATACCAAGCTCCACCCGAATCACATGGCCGGGGTCGGACCTATAGGGTCAAATGGAAAAGAAATTCCCATTAGTTTGGTATATGACCAGGTTCAAGTAGTCTCCAAGTATTCCTAGCAGGATTGTAAGCTAGATAGCTTGTTACATGGCATAGAAGAAGAACAAGTGTTTGAGTCTAAGTGACTATGTAATTCATTTGACAAATTAATGTCTCTAGCTGAATTGTAAAACGCTTGTCATGGCAGACCTTTTCGCTTCAACCTCTGGACCCAATGGTGCGGAGTGCGTCCGAATACCCGCTTGGTAATGTAAACCGGGGTGCGCGTGGAAGCCAGGCGTAGGGGTCATGGTTGCTTGAACAGACAAGTATCCGGCTAGTTATGTTATATTACATTTTGATCGTAAGAAACATCTTCCAGAGAGAATAGTTCCGTTAAGGGTTCCTTTCCCTGGGTAAGCATGCATTAATGTGCATGTCCGAACTGAAAAAACCACAACATACATAACATCTAGGGGTTCATAAAGTGACAAGTAAAAACATCTTTAGTCTGCCGACCGAATATTCCCTTAAGAATGCTAGCTTTTGGCTTCACCCAATCTGAGGTACACATTCAGATGACCTGGCAGTAACAATCGCAGAGGTGCTCCCTTTATGCCCTAGTCAAACTAACGGGGACGTAGGGCATAAGCACAGGAGCCAGGCAACCCAGCTTGGCCAAAACTTAAGTCATATTGATGCATATAATGGCGAAGAAAAGGTACATATGTGGAAAATACACATATGTGGCGAGCTTGATGCTCGGAAAATGATAGTAATAAGCTTCTGTACAAGAAGCCCCCAAGTATAATTTACATACATATTAAGAATTGTGTGAATTGTAGATGTACGGTTTAACCGTACAAGAGCTTTACGGCTTAAGAAATGAAAGTGAAAAGAGAGGAAAATAAATAATGGAAACAAAAAGGGGGAAATGAGACGTACGAAGAGTCCGGCGCTAGGCATAGAATCTTCGGAGTCTGGCCGCGTTCCATGGGTTCGGCTCCAGGCGGTTGTCTGATGCATCCCGCAGGCGGTACGCTCCTCCGGTGAGAACTTCGTCGATGATGAAGGGACCCTCCCACTTGGGCTTGAGTTTGTCCTTTTTCTTCTCCGGCAAGCGTAGAACGAGTTCACAAATATTATAAGTCTTGGCCCGCTCTTCTCTGCTTTGATACTTGCGAGCCTGTTGTTGATAAAATGCGGAACGGGCCTTCACGACGTCGCGCTCCTCCTCCAGGGCATCTAGGCTGTCCTGCCGGTCCAGCTCGGCCTCTCTCTCTTCATACATGTGCACTCGAGGTGAGTCATGAATAATGTCGCAGGGTAACACAGCCTCTGCGCCGTACACCATGAAAAAGGTGTATACCGGTAGAACGATTGGGCGTGGTCTGCAGCCCCCAGAGTACGGAGTCAAGCTCCTCCACCCAGTGCTTGTCTGATTCCTTCAAAGATCGCACTAACCTAGGTTTAATGCCGCTCATAATAAGACCATTGGCATGTTTGACCTGACCGTTGGTTTGTGGGTGGTAGATGGAGGCATAGTCGAGCTTGATGCACAGATTGGCACACCAGACCTTCACCTCATCGACTATGAAATTGGAGCCATTGTCGGTGATGATGCTGTGTGGAACACCATAATGGTGCACAACACCGGATATAAAGTCTATCACTGGCCCGACTTCGGCCGTTTTAACTGGTTTGGCCTCTATCCATTTAGTGAATTTATCCACCATGACCAACAGGTATTTTTTTCTTATGGCTTCCTCCTTTAAGGGGTCCGAACATATCAAGCCCCCGGACCACAAAATGCCAAGTGATGGGGATTGTTTGTAGAGCGGTGTGTGGAATATGGCTTTGGTTGGTGAAGAGGTGGCATCCGACACAATGTTCACTACAAAAAAATACACTTCCGTGATGATACGTGTTTGTCATAGTAGGTCACGTTTTCTGTCATGCATGTACATCCATGACGATTTTATGACAGAATCAAGATAGTCATACCTGTGTTGTCGTAGAAGTGTTCCATGACATTAGCAAAATTATCATCACGAAAGTGTCCACTTCCATGACGATAAATCGCGCGTCACAGAAGTGCTTTCGTCAAGGGTGAACGACACGTGGCATCCACCGTAATGAAACGCCGTTAAGCTATCGGGTCGGGTTTTGATCCGATTACCCGTTAACAGCTCGGACCAATGGGAAATTTCCACGTGTAAAATTCTCATTGGCCGATGGAACCACGCGTCAGGTGTCACTCATCCAACAGTCGAGATGGGCCTATGATATGTTGACACATGGATGGGCCCAAAAGTGGCCCATAAAGTTTAAATGGGCCGGCCCAACTAAAGTCCCATAAGATTAGCAGACCATAATGGGCCAGCCCAGCTAAAGGCCCACAAGATTTTGCAGACCATTATGGGCTGGCTGAGCTAAAGGCCCACAAGAATTAGTGGACCACAATGTGCCCACCCAGTTAAAGGCCCACAAGATTTTGCAGACTATAATGGGCCAGCCTAGCTAAGGGCCCAACATTCTCTGTTAAGGCCCGTACGGCTAGTGTCAAATCGGCCCCTCAATGTCCTGTTCTAAACTTGTCATCATCGCGGCCCGTGGTCACTTCTGGCCCGTTAACAGTACGCTAAGTATTTGGGCCGAATTATGGCCCGGTGTATTTTTGGCCTGTTAAAGGTCCTGCTTCGTCTGGGCCCATTTACAGGCCATTTAAACTTTCGGCCCATAAACGACCATGAAGGATTTGGGTCATATTCGGCCATGTCTGACATTCGGCCTATGAGAGGCTCACTATAGATTTGGGTCACTTGCGGCCTGTTGTGGTTTTCGGCCTGTTAACATCAAACGAAAACCATGGGCCATATGTGGCCCAACGTCACATTGGGCCCATTAACGGCCCATATAAAAATGACGATTATCTAGCCCGACCAAACTTCCGGCCTGTTAAAGGCCCGTGTAGTAGGTCGGTGCATTTACAGCATGTCGGAATTTCGGCCTGTCAAAGATCCGCATCGTAAATGGGCCACCATTTCGGCCTGCTATGACCAGTGGGTTATTTGGCACAATCAGGGCCCAATCTCACTTTCGGTCTATTAAAGGCACATGTTTTAATGGGCTCGAGATATTTACACCTGTAAACGGTCGATTGTTAATGAGGCCCCAATTATGTTTAGGCCAGTTAAAGGCCCTGAGGGAGTCCTGGATTAGGGGGTGTCTGGATAGCCGAACTATCACCGTTGGCTACACTCCTGGACTATGAAGATACAAGATTGAAGACTTCGTCCCGTGTCTGGATGGGACTTTCCTTGGCGTGGAAGGCAAGCTTGGCGATACGGATATGTAGATCTCCTACCATTGTAACCGACTCTGTGTAACCCTAGCCCTCTCCGGTGTCTATATAAACCAGAGGGTTTTAGTCCATAGGACGAACAACAATCATACCATAGGCTAGCTTCTAGGGTTTAGCCTCTTTGATCTCGTGGTGGATCTACTCTTGTACTACCCATATCATCAATATTAATCAACCAGGAGTAGGGTTTTACCTCCATCGAGAGGGCCCAAACCTGGGTAAAACATCGTGTCCCTTGTCTCCTGTTACCATCCGCCTAGACGCACAGTTCGGGACCCCCTACCCAAGATCCACCGGTTTTGACACAGACATTGGTGCTTTCATTGAGAGTTCCTCTGTGTCGTCACCTTTAGGCCCGATGGCTCCTTCGATCATCAACAACGACACGGTCCAGTGTGAGACTTTTCTCCCCGGACAGATCTTCGTATTCAGCGGCTTTGCACTATGGTCCAATTCACTTGGCCATCTGGAGCAGATCGAAAGCTACGCCCCTGGCCATCAGGTCAGATTTGGGAGTTTGAACTACACGGCTGACATCCGCGGAGACTTGATCTTCGACCGATTCGAGCCACAGCCAAGCGCGCCGCACTGTCTCGATGGGTATGATCTAGCTCTGCCGCCGAACAGTGCCCTGGAGGCCGCACCAGCATCCGCTCCAACCCTTAGCTCGGAGCCGACTTTGCCGATCGAGGACGAGTGGCTGGACACCGCCTCGGGGGCTACGATCTCTACGGCGATTAGCCGAACACCATCCCTGTCCTTTGCAAAGCCCGTGACTCCGAGGTGCCGGACTCCTCTCCAGACTCCGAACCTCCCGCGCCCCTGCCAATCAAATCCGATTTGGCGCCGGTTATGGAGTTCACTGCCGCAGACATCTTTCAGCACTCGCCCCTTGGCGACATCCTGAAGTCACTAAAGTTTCTCTCTTTATCAGGAGAGCCCTGGCTGGACTATGGTCAGGATTTTGGGATGTGGACGACAAAGAAATTCAACACCCACGCACCACCCACTTCATAGCCACTGTCGAAACTTTAAATGACGTGCTCAATTTCGACTCCGAAGACATCGACGGTATGGACGACGATGTAGGAGATAACCACGAACCAGCACCTACAGGGTATTGGACAGCCACCCCATCTCACGATGTATACATGGTGGATACACCTAAAGGAAGTGACGACGAGGAACAACAGGACGGTACGAAGGATAAATCCCTCGAAAAGCAGTCAAGATGGCGACGAAAGTGCCGCACAAAGTCCCGCCTCGACAAAGACGGCGGCCATACAGACCCAGCCATAGAGCAGGTCGAACCGGTGGACGATGAACATGCCATTGAACAACCGTCGGAACAACACAACTTGGATAAACAATCCGTCCCTGGCGAAGATAACAGTCCGGACGATCTCACACCGGACAAGTTGATGGAGCAGAAGAACCTCCACAAAAGGCTCGTCGCCACTGCGCGTAGCCTGAAAAAGAAGAAGCGGAAGCTCAAAACAGCGGAAGATGCACTCAGAATCAGATGGAGAAAAATATTCAACACCACAGACAAATACGACGACAGTCGCCAAACAAAGAGCTACCCGAAGCGCAAACTACTGCCCGAATTCGATGAGGAGGCCTTAGAGCCCCCGCAATCAAAGAACAAAGAGGCCGCCCAGTCGGATAGACGACCACATGACAAGCATAGAGCGGCAAGCAGCACCACACACAAGCCGGCACGCGATCCGCATAAGGATTTGCATCAAAAGGATGGCCCAGTTAGGTCCATCTACGGGCCAAGAAAGCAAGCTCTTCTAAGCAATGCAACACGCCAAATATCCGGACATCACGGCACACCCAAATATAGGGGTGCCGCACACACCCTATGTTTCACCGATGAGGTGCTGGATCACGAATTTCCAGCGGGATTTAAACCCGTAAACATAGAAGCATAAGACTGAACAACAGACCCTGGAGTCTGGATTGAGGATTACATCCTCCACATACACATGGCTAGAGGAGATGATCTCCACGCCATAAAATACTTACCCCTCAAGCTCAAAGGGCCAGCACGGCACTGGCTTAAAAGCCTCCCTAAAAATACCATTGGAAGTTGGGAAAAGCTCGAGGATGCTTTTCGGGCAAATTTTCATGGGACTTATGTCCGCCCTCCGGATGCAGACGATTTCAGTTACATAACTAAACAACCCGGAGAGTCAGCCTGCAAATTCTGGAACAGGTTCCTCACCAAAAAGAACCAAATAGTCGACTGTCCGGACACCGAAGCCTTAGCAGCTTTCAAACACAACGTCCGAGACGAATGGCTCGCCATGCACCTTGGCCAGGAAAAGCCAAGAACAATGGCCGCACTAACAAGCCTCATGACCCGCTTTTGCGCGGGAGAGGATAGTTGGCTGGCAAGATGTAGTATCAGCGACCCAAGTACATCCCAAGTCAGAGATGGAAACGGGAAACCACGACAAAGCAAGGACCAGCGCCGGACAAGGGGAAACAGCCCGAAGAGCACGACAGTCAACGCCGGATTCAAAAGCTCTCGGCAGAATCATAAAAAACTGCCCCTCAAGGATAACAGCCATGAGCTATCCAACTTAAACAAAATCTTGGACAAAATATGCCTAATCCACAGTACCCCCGGGAAGCCTGCAAAACATACCCACAGAGATTGTTGGGTCTTCAAGCAGTCCATTCAATGCCGAACACAAGGGGCTCGACACACCAAGCGAGGACGATGACGAACCCCACAAGCAGAGCACTGGCAAACAAAAGAATTTCCCACAAGAAGTCAAAATAGTAAACTCACTTCAAGTGACAAAAGGGAAAATTAGAACGGAGCCCATAGAAATACGCGCCACACGGCCTATCCCAGCGGAGTCCCGACATTGGTTGTCAAAACCAATCACCTTTGATCATCAGGATTACTCCGGAAGTATCCGGAACGCAGGATGGACTGCCCTGATATTAGATCCTATAATCGACGGACTCCAATTTACAGAAGTCCTAATGGACGGCGGTAGTGATGTAAACCTGCTATATCAGGACACAATCCGCAAAATGGGGATAGACCCAACCAAAATTCGCCACAGCAACACCTCCTTCAAGGGGGTAATGCCAGGCCTATATGCCCATTGTACGGGCTTCCTACTGCTAGAAGTTGTATTCGGCTCATCCGAAAACTTCCGCCGTGAAAAGTTAACCTTCCATATCGCCCCATTCAAAAGTAGCTATCAAGCACTATTGGGACGTGAAGCTTTCGCTCGCTTGAACGCAATACCGCATTATGCATCTCTTACACTTAAAATGCCCGGTCCACGCGGCATCATCTCATTAAAGGGAAATATCAAGTGTTACTCGAGCATGGAAGAAGGTGAGACTGCCTGGACATTCACACACTAATCCGGCTCCGCTAAACCAAGCACCTGAACAGTTCATTCGGACCCCGGACACGGGTAGACGAGTCCGGCGTAAACATATGAAGGCCTACTAGCTACACACCCCCGTACAAGGGACTGCATGCATGTACAACAAGAGCCAATAAAGCTCAATTTTATTCGATTTTTGAATCGTACTCCGTTTATTTAATATAAAGTACATTTTTTGCACGATCTTTCTTCAACTAAGTTCTTCTCTTTTACAGATGAACACCGTGCTACACCCGTCCAGGATACGGCACAACGGAGACACAGGCGCAGACGTGCAGTAGGGACCCGTTGCAAGGATTCTTTTCAGATTAAGACCCTATGTAAACCATTTTTACTGTCTCTTGTTGATACACATCCCCCGGTTTCTTGCTATAACCGAGGAGGAGGCTAGCGTTTTGGCATCTGCCGCGTCAGAATTTTTTTGCGCGTACCTGGACACCAGGGGCTTAGGGCATTGTTCTGCCCGTTTTCATAAAGACTGAGGGAGTCCTGGATTAGGGGGTGTCCGGATGGCCGGACTATGACCTTTGGCCGGACTCCCGGACTATGAAGATACAAGATTAAAGACTACGTCCCGTGTCCGTATGGGACTTTCCTTGGCGTGGAAGGCAAGCTTGGCGATACGATATGAAGATCTCCTCCCATTGTAACTGACTCTGTGTAACCCTAGCCCTCTCTGGTGTCTATATAAACCGGAGAGTTTTAGTCCGTAGGACGGACAACAATCATACCATAGGCTAGCTTCTAGGGTTTAGCCTCTCTGATCTCGTGGTAGATCCACTCTTGTACTACCCATATCATCAATATTAATCAAGCAGGAGTAGGGTTTTACCTCCATCGAGAGGGCCAGAACCTGGGTAAAAACATCGTGTCCCTTGTCTCCTATTACCATCCGCCTAGACGCACAGTTCGGGACCCCCTACCCGAGATCCGCCGGTTTTGACACCGACATTGGTGCTTTCATTGAGAGTTCCTCTGTGTCATCACCTTTAGGCCCGATGGCTTCTTTGATCATCAATCACGACGCGGTCCAGGGTGAGACCTTTCTCCCCGGACAGATCTTCGTATTCGGCGGCTTCGCACTACGGGCCAACTCGCTTGGCCATCTGGAGCAGATCGAAAGCTACGCCCCTGGCCATCAGGCCAGGTTTGGAAGCTTAAATTACACGGCCGACATCCGCGGGGACTTGATCTTTGATGGATTCGAGCCACGGCCGAGCGTGCTGCTCTGTCCTGATGGGCATGATCTAACTCTGCCGCCGGATAGCGCCTAGAGTGCCGCTCAGGTGTCTGCTCCGATCATTAGCTCGGAGCCGACTGCGCTAGTCGGGGGTGGACGGTTGGACGCCACCCCGGGAGCCGCAATCTCTACGGCGATAGAGCCGAATACCAGCCTAGTCCTTTGCAGGGCCCGTGACTCCAAGGTGCCAGACTCTGTTCCGGACTCCGTATATCCCGCACCTCTTCCGATTGAACCCGATTGGGCTCCGATCATGGAGTTCACCGCCACGGACGTCTTTCAGCACTCACCCTTTGGCGATATCCTGAATTCACTAAAGTCTCTCTCTTTCTCAAGAGAGCCCTGGCCGGATTACGGTCAGCATGGTTGGGATGCGGACGACAAAGAAATTCGAGGCCCACCCACCACCCACCTCATAGCCACTGTCGACGATTTAACCGACATGCTCGACTTTGACTCCGAAGACATCGATGGTATGGATGCCGATGAAGGAGACGACACAGAACCAGCACCTCTAGGCAACTGGAAAGCCACCTCGTCATATGACATATACATGGTGGACACCCCCAAAGCAGGGGATGGCGATGAAAAAACGGAGGACGACCCCTCCAAGAAGCAACACAAGCGCCGATGTCAGCGGCGCCGCTCTAAGTCCCGCCAAAGCAAAAACGGCAATTCCGGCACCGGAGATAACAACACGCCAGACAGTGCCGAAGACAACCCCCTCCAGCAGGATTCAGTGCAGGAGGACGAAGGAGCCAGCCCTCATGAGAGAGCGGCCGACAGAGAGGTCGAGGACGACAATTATATGCCTCCCTCCGAAGATGAGGCAAGCCTCAACAACGATGAATTCGTCGTGCCAGAGGATCCCGTCGAACAAGAGCGTTTCAAACGCAGGCTTATTGCCACGGCAAGCAGCCTGAAGAAAAAACAGCAGCAGCTTAGAGCTGACCAAGACTTTCTAGCCGATAGATGGACCAAAGTCCTGGCGGCCGAAGAGTATAAACTCGAACGCCCCTCCAAGAGCTACCCAAAGCGCAAGCTGCTACCCCAACTTGAGGAGGAAGCAACTAAACCTACATCACCAGCGTACGATGCGCCCGATCAGCCACCCCGTGGCTGCGACAGAGAGGCCTTCAGGCCCTCAACCCAAGCCGCACCCCGGCACCGCTCAATACATATCAGAGTACGGGGAGATGCAACAGACCTGTGAGACATATTGGAGAATAAGGCAAGGCAAACAAGATTGATCTATGGATCGCATGGGCGCCCCGCTTCACGTGACGCTAGCCGTCACGCCGGACATGATAAGTATGGCCAGGCCGAATACAACGGACCAAGCTCATCTGAGCTGCGTCGTGATATAGCCCAGTACAGGGGCGCCGCACACCCACTATGCTTCACAGACGAAGTAATGGATCATCAAATCCTAGAGGGCTTTAAACCCGTAAACATCGAATCATACGATGGCACAACAGATCCTGCGGTATGGATTGAGGATTATCTCCTTCATATCCACATGGCCCATGGTGATGATCTCCACGCCATCAAATACCTCCCGCTCAAGCTTAAAGGGCCAGATCAACATTGGCTTAACAGCCTGCCAGCAGAGTCAATTAGTTGCTGGGAGGACCTGGAATCCGCATTCCTTGACAACTTCCAGGGCACTTACGTGCGACCACCAGACGCCGATAACCTAAGCCACATAATCCAGCAGCCAGAGGAATCGGCCAGACAATTTTGGACACGGTTCCTAACCAAGAAAAATCAAATAGTCGACTGTCCGGACGCCGAGGACCTTGCAGCCTTCAGGCACAACATCCAAGACGAATGGCTTGCCCGGAACCTAGGACAGGAAAAGCTGAAATCTATGGCAGCCCTCACGACACTCATGACCCGCTTTTGTGCGGGAGAAGACAACTGGCTAGCTCGTAGCAATAACATAACCAAGAGCCCTGGCAATTCAGATACCAAGGACAACAACGGCAGGTCACATCGCAACAAGAACAAGCGCCGCATTAACGGCGACAATACTGAAGATACGGCAGTCAACGCCGGATTCAGAGGCTCTAAACCCGGTCAGCGGAAGAAGCCATTCAAAACAAACCCTCCGGGCCCATCCAGCTTAGACCGGATACTCGATCGCTCGTGCCAGATACACGACACCCCCGAAAAGCCAGCCAACCACACCAACAGGGATTGTTGGGTGTTCAAGCAGGCAGGCAAGTTAAGTGCCGAAACCAGAGACAAGGGGCTGCATAGCAATAACGAGGAGGAGCCCCGGCCGCCGAACAACAGAGGACAGAAGGGATTCCCCCTGCAAGTGCGGATGGTGAACATGATATACGCAACCCACATCTCCAAAAGGGAGCGGAAGCGTGCTCTCAAGGACGTCTATGTGTTGGAGCCAGTCGCCCCAAAGTTCAGCCCATGGTCCTCCTGCCCGATCACTTTTGATCGAAGGGACCACCCCACTAGCATCCGTCATGGCGGATTCGCCGCATTGGTCATAGACCCAATTATCAACGGATTTCACCTCACTAGAGTCCTAATGGACGGCGGCAGCAACTTGAACCTGCTTTATCAGGATACAGTGTGAAAAATGGGTATCGATCCCTCAAGGATTAAACCCACAAAGACAACCTTTAAAGGCGTCATACCAGGTGTAGAAGCCAGCTGTACAGGCTCGGTTACACTCGAAGTGGTCTTCGGATCCCCGAATGATTTCCGAAGCGAAGAGTTAATCTTCGACATAGTCCCATTCCGCAGTGGCTATCATGCCTTGCTCGTACGAACCGCATTTGCAAAATTCAATGCGGTGCCGCACTACGCATATCTCAAGCTCAAGATACCAGGACCTCGTGGAGTCATCACGGTAAATGGAAACACCGAACGCTCTCTCCGAACGGAGGAGCACACGGCGGCCCTGGCGGCGGAAGTACAGAGTAGCCTCTCAAGGGAATTCTCCAATCCAGGTGTCAAACGTCCGGACAACGTCATGCGAGCCTGAAGCAACCTACAACAAATTCGGCTGGCACGTTCCGAGCAAGCATAGCAGTGCGGCCCCAACCCCGGCCCTCGCCAGATGGTGATATCGGTACCATGCGTACATAATTACGCCTTAGAGATACAATGGGCAGAAGGGGAGGGGCACAACTACGGCACGCCCAGAATGCGGCTCAACCGCACTAAGGGGCTCCCTATTCCGTCGTTTCCTTTTTACACACTTTCAGGACCCAACTATTCGGAAGGCATGTCCGGCAATACACTCGACGGACACAAGATGCCACAGCCAGGGAGAGAACAAGCCGCGTCAAATATCCAGGTGGTCTCTATAACGAGCTTAATACCTGTTTTACTTAAAATCCCGTAGCTTGCCCCTGGAGAGGAACATGTCAAATAATCCCATCTCTTGCTTATCGCACTACTTGTATCCTTCTGCTTTCATAGCAGCCCCTTTTTTAATAAACAATACATAGCTCTTATCTATTATTGTACTCGTCTATTTTTTATATACAAATATGTTCAGTCATGACATTCTGCAACCGTACACTTTGGTACGGCCAATACACCAGGGGCTTAAGCACCCCATAACATGGTGTGAGAAGACCGAACACTCTCATGAGTGCGGCACCCCGAACTTATAGCACTATATGCATTGGCTTCGAATCATGTCTTTGGTCAATAGTTGGGTTTGCCCGGCTCCCATGTTTTGGTACCTTACGTTCCGCAATGTTAGCTAAGGTAGCGCTGGGAGAACTACTGCGATTGTGCCCCAGTTGAGCTGGGTTAACACCTCAGTAGAGAAAGCTAAAACTAACGGTCATGATAGTGCGAGATACCGGTCGCTGTTCGCGAGGTTTTTCGAGTCCTTAAAGACTTATGCCGCTTAGAGCGAGGAGCCGGACTTATCCGGCCTAGGCTTCGATAGCGCCCCGAACTCGGTCTTCCGAATACTAGGGGCTTCCCCGAAATTTAAAATTATAGAATTATATGGCTAAGTGAGAGTGATAAAGCATTATAAGTCCGATGGCCTGGTTCGTTGTGCTGAGCGCCTCCCTAGATGGACCCAAGAATGGGAACAAGAGCGCTCAGGTTTATCCCGAACACCCCAGCACTCGTGGCATGGGGGTCGAAGCCGACGACTTGCATCTGTCAAATTTGATAAATGGCCGCACATAAGGTAATATTGTAAATTAACAAAGCGTTGCTTAACGCATATGAACAAAGTTTTATGCGTACAGGATAACAGATGCGAGTCTACTCAAAAATTACATCTTTGGAGCATTCGTCCTCTATAAGGCGGGCACCCTTCAGGACGCCCTTATAATACATCTCGGGCGTACGATACTCCTTGCCCGGCAGTGGCGCGTCCGTCAAAAGCTTCTCACCGTCCAGCTTGCCCTAGTGCACTTTAGCATGGGCAAGGGCCCGACGGGCACCTTCGATACAGATGGAGCACTTGACGACCTCAATCCACGGACACGCGTCCACCAGCCGCCGCACCAGACCGAAGTAGCTCCCAGGCATGGCTTCTCTAGGCCACAGCCGAACTATGAGGCCCTTCATGGACTGTTCGGCCACCTTGTGGAGTTCGACCAGCTGCTTCAGTTGGTCGCTCAGGGGCACCGGATGTCCGGCCCCAGCATACTGAGACCAGAACACCTTTTCCGTCGAGCTCCCCTCCCTGGCTCGGTAAAATGTGGCAGCAGCAGACACACTACGGGGAAGATCGGCGAACGCTCCTGGAGAGCTCTGGATTCGGGTAAGTAACAGATAATTTACTTTTATATTCTTGCTTTGCATAAAGAATGCCTTACCCGCCGCTATCTTCTTCATCACCTCGATCTCTTGGAGGGCCTTCTGGGCTTCGGCCTTAGCGGTCTTGGCACTCTCAAGAGCCAAGGCGAGCTCGGACTCTCGAGTCTTCGAGTCACGCTCCAAACTCTCGTGTTTTTCCACGAGAGCCTGGAGCTCTTGCCGCACCTCCGCCACCCGCGCCTCCTGCTTCTCTCGCTCGGTGCGCTCCAAGGCCGCACTGTTTTCGGCCTTGGAGACCACCTCCTTCAGGGTCGCCACCTCGGTTGTGGCCCCTGCAACATTTACATTGGTCCTGTCATTATTTGCAACCAAGTATTTCTATATACATTTACATGCGGTGTTACATACCCTCCTTGTCCTCGAGCTGCTTCTTGGCACGGCCACGCTCGTTCTCGGACCGCTCAATGTTCTCCTTCAATGCATTGACCTCCGCAGTCAGTGCGGCAGAGGTCAGCAGCGCAGCCTGCATTCCCATAATGACATATTTTTTAGACTCCTGCGTATATCTTTTTAGATCCTCAGGTCGGCGTTCGGAGCATCAGGGGCTACTGTCTATGCGGTAACATTTTATATGTTTTTGAACACATACCTCAAAGCCTGTTAACAGGCTTGTACAGGCTTCTGTCAGCCCGCTCTTGGCGGACTGAACCTTCTGAATCACCGCACTCATAACAGTGTGGTGTTCCTCATCGATGGAGGCGCCGTTAAGCACCTCCAGTAAATTGTCCGATGCCTCCGGATGGATGGAGGTCGCCGGTGTCGTAGGCTTGCCCTTTTGGTGAGGGTGCTGCCTGTCGGACTCTGGAACCATTGATGGTTCCGGAGCAGTGTCCGGCCCGGGGCCGGACTTGGATCCCTCCGGGGCTTTACCCCCTTTGGGCCTGGAGTCTGGGAGGTCGCCTTGCGGCGCCTCCAGGACCACCTCCTCCTGGTTTAGTCCCTTTCGGGACTCCACCTCGGCATCGTCCGTAGGGAGAGGGGAGGAGGCCGTCGGGAGTGAAGCGCTATTCACATCCGACGAATCCAAGGAGCCGCTCGTCGAATCGTCGAGCTGAGCATTGGGCGGACTGCATGATCAAATGCGGCGTCAGGAAATGCCAAAAAAATGGAGGGGCGTCATAAGTTATTCGGATATCCGGACACTTACGATCTAGCCAGGGGCTTGACCCTGGGCGGCCATTCCTCCCCGCCGTCTTCGGCACCGGAGGCGTAGTCCGGCAGAAGGGTTTTCCCCTTCTTGGACCCTCCGGCCTCCCCAGTTGGGGCAACCTTTCTTTTCTTTCCTCCCCCTATCGGAGGGGGAGAGGCTTCTTCTTCTTCCTCCTCCTTGTCTTCAAAGGCGCAGGGTGCTTCAGGATTGTCGGGCGATGAACCCGGCATCACCAGGCGCCGGGAGCTCTTGCGAGTCTCCGTGGCCTTCTTCTTGGCCTTCTTCTCCGGCACCACGTGAGGTGGTGCCGGAACTAGCAGCCCTGTCAATTGGGCGTCCGCTGGGTCTTCTGGTAAGGGAGCAGGACAGTTTATCTGCCCGGATGTCTTCAGCCAGTCCTATTAAAGGAAAGGGAGGTTAGACCCCGCATAGAGTCACACTATGAAATACAAGAGTCCCGTAAAGGGTATAGCAGCTTACCTCGCTGGCCTGATGCCGCGAGCTGAATCCGCGATCTTCGGTAGCGGATGCGGGTGCCTCAGCGCCCTTAAACAGCACCTTCCAGGCATCTTCGTACGTAGTGTCGAAAAGCTTGCTCAAGGTTTGGTGTTGTGCCGGATCAAACTCCCACAATTTGAAGGCCCATTGTTGGCATGGGAGGATCTGGCGGATGAGCATGACCTGGACTACGTTGACAAGCTTGAGATTCTTGTTCACCAGCTTTCGGACGAAGGTTTGAAGTCCGGTCAGCTCCTCTGAATTCCCCCACATTAGGCCTGCCCCTTTCCAGGAAGTGAGCCGTGTGGGAAGCCAAATCGAAATTCGGGGGCCGCCGCCCATTTGGGATCACGCGGCTCGGTGATGTAGAACCATCCCGATTGCCATCCCTTTATTGTTTCCACGAAGGAGCCCTCGAGCCACAGGACGTTGGCCATCCGGCCCACCATGGCGCCTCCGCACTCCGCTTAGCGCCCGCCCACTACCTTCGGCTTGACATTAAAAGTCTTCAGCCATAAGCCGAAGTGGGGCTGGATGCAGAGGAAGGCCTTGCATACGACGATGAACGCTTAGATGTTGAGGATGAAGTTCGGGGCGAGATCGTGGAAATCCAGGCCGTAGTAGAACATGAGCCCCCGGACGAACGGGTGAAGAGTAAAACCCAGTCCGCGGAGGAAATGGGGGAGAAATATGACCCTCTCATGGGGCCTAGGGGTGTGGATGAGTTGCCCCTCATCTGGAAGCCGGTGCGCGATGTCGTCAGACAAGTATCCGGCCTTCCTCGGCTTTTTGATTTCCCCTCCATGACGGAGGAGGCCATCCATCTACCTCCCGCTCCGGACATGATTGGAGAAGGTTGAGGTGGGAAGTGCAGGCTTGGGCGTTGGAGCTCGAGCACGTAGGGACGAATAGGCAAAGGAGGAAGAATGCATGAATGGAAAGGGCGGATTCTTATCCCCTTATATGGGTGGCCGAAACTACGAGCCCCCACCGGCCTAATAAAACTCGCTTATCTCCCAAGCGCCGCGGTTAATGGCGCGGTTGGGTTACCCATGCCCGTATTGATGAGAATCCCGGAATAATGGGACACGATCTCTGCTTTGACAAGACATGCCAAGGAAACCGCCTCGCTAAACGTGCTGAGGTGGAACAGTAAAATGAATAAAAGCCTAGCCGTGGTGTGATGTCACGCTGCGGAATATGTCAGCAGATTAAATTGGTGTAAATATTATTCTCTCTACGGTGGCATGTGGAACTTATTTTGCAGAGCTGGACACTATCCTGGTGTTCAACATCTTCTATGAAGTATTCGGAGGAGGAACCCGCCATGCAATGCCGAAGACAACTTGCGCGCCGGACTCATCATCATTGAAGCCTGGTTTAGGGGCTACTGAGGGAGTCCTGGATTAGGGGGTGTCCGGATGGCCGGACTATGACCTTTGGCCGAACTCCCGGACTATGAAGATACAAGATTGAAGACTTCGTCCCGTGTCCGGATGGGACTTTCCTTGGCGTGGAAGGCAAGCTTGGCGATACGATATGAAGATCTCCTCCCATTGTAACCGACTCTGTGTAACCCTAGCCCTCTCCGGTGTCTATATAAACCGGAGAGTTTTAGTCCGTAGGACGGACAACAATCATACCATAGGCTAGCTTCTAGGGTTTAGCCTCTCTGATCTCGTGGTAGATCCACTCTTGTACTACCCATATCATCAATATTAATCAAGCAGGAGTAGGGTTTTACCTCCATCGAGAGGGCCCGAACCTGGGTAAAAACATCGTGTCCCTTGTCTCCTGTTACCATCCGCCTAGACGCACAGTTCGGGACCCCCTACCCGAGATCCGCCGGTTTTGACACCGACAAAGACCGAATACCTTATGGAGTGTCTGGCGTCTCGAGTTAGGCCTTATATGCATCAGCTCCGAATCATGTCTTTGGTCAAATGTTGGGTTTGCCCGGCTCCTATGTTTTGCTTCCTTACGTCCCGTTCTATTGGCTAACGCGGCACCACGAGAACTACTGCGATTGTGCCCCGGTTCGGCCTGGTGAGCACCTCAGTAGAGAAAGCCAAAAACTAACTGTCATGATATAGCGTGAGACTGGTCAACCACTCGATGACCCACCGGAATGTTTAGAATTCCTTCGCATTAATGAAGGACCGTTTCCTAGTCAGGAACATACGCGCCCCGAATTCGGGAGAGCGCGGTGCCCCTAGGGGCTATATAGTAGCCCCACCATCGAACTCCTATGGCTAAGTGAAAGTGATAAAGCATTATAGTCCGGTTGCCTAGTTTGCTACGCTATCACCTCCTTTACAGGACCAAGACGTTGGATTAAGTGTGAAAATGCGCCTTTTTTGCAAACACCCCCGCACTATGTGCGTGGGGGCTGAAGCCGAAGACTGCCATCTTTCAGGTTATATACATATATACATTAACGTCCGCACAGGAGGTACTTTAATAATTGAACTCACAAGTATAAAAAGCCCTTATATCATATTGAAACATTGTTTCACAGATCATACATGTCATTAGAACATAATATCCTTCGAGCACTGCGTCTCTATTAAACGAGCGCCATGCAGGACTTCCTCAAAATAGTGCTCGGCAGGTACTCAGCTTCTGTCCGAATCCTGGGATGCAACGTCGGTGGCCTTCATATCCGCCCAGTATGTCTTGACACGGGCAAGAGCCATCCGCGCACCCTCTACGCATGCTGGCCGCTTCATTGCACCAATATGCGGCACCGCACCAAGGAACTGCTGCACCAAGCCAAAATAACTCTTCGGCTCGGGCCTGTTTGGCCACAAATGAGTCACGACATCCTTCATGGAAAGTCCGGACAACCTATTTAGCTCAGCCCACTCAGCCAAACAATCGGTCAATGGAAGCGGACGCTCTGGACTATGGAACTGCGACCAAAAAAGCTCTTCCATTCCGTGATCCTTTTGGCCTACGAAGTGTTCGGCCGCGTCTGCGGCACTCGCCGCCAAGTCCAGATAAGCATCCTCTGCACCCCACAGCTGGCCCAACTGAGCATACTTGGGATCCGTAAATTTCCTCTGCAGCAGAAAAGGCTTTCCAGCCGCAATATCTTCGGCCTGACGTAGCTCCTCTTTTCTAGCTCTCATCGCAGAGCGAGCATCCTTGGCCTCAGTAGCGGCCTTTTTCAGGTCCTCTTGTTCCGCTCGAACTTCTTTTTCAAGAAGCTCGCAACGGTCGGTAGCATTATTCAACTTTACGGCCATCTTGGCCATTTCTTTCTTGCTTCGGCAGTGAGCAGCCTATTCGGCTCTCATCTCTTCAGCCACTTTTAAGGCAGCCGCATCACTTTTCCGGGCTTGCTCCTTGGCTCGGGTGAGTTCCGCCCGAAGGTTCTCCATGGCAGCAGCACCATCTGTGTCAAGCATACATGTTGTAAGTCACAGACATTAAGCTACCTTACCGGGTGTCCGTGGAGAAGCTGCATACCTTGTGACTCGTCAAGCCGCTTATTGACAAGCGCGATGTCAGAATCCGCCACGTCAAGTTACCGCTTTAGTTCGGCAAATTCATCAGTCTGGCTTGCCACCGGACGCTTCGCCACCTACATAGGAAGAGCGCGTATTATACCTGGTATTATGATCCTTGGCGCGCTGTCATTTTGGACAATGCACTGAGTCTCAGGGGCTACTATCTATACAGGGTGCATTCTATATGCAGAACTGTCAGAAGGTACATCATTTTGCGTACCTCAAAATCCGTCAGTAAACTTGTGACGGCGTCATGCAATCCGCTTTTAGCGGATGAAATCCTTTCAATCACCGTACCCATTAGCGCACGGTGATCTTCCGAGATAGATGCTCGCCCGAGCAGATCTTTCAGCTCCTCCGACCGTACACCAGTCGGTGCCGGACTCATCCGACGGCCTTTTTCGAAGGCCGGACGCGGAGGGCTTTGATGGGACATACGACTGCCTTCAGGCCCCGCCGGATTCGGAGAAACCCTCCGTGACGACACCTCAGGGTCGTCCGCCTCGCATGACGGTACGGCAAGCGGAGGCGTTTCGCTCTCCATCATCTCCGGATCAAGATCCCCTGAAGACGAGCTCTGCTGAGAAGGGCTGAGATCCGAACTGCAAGGAAAAATTTCGGTTATCTTCAGAGATAAAACAGGGATGTCTGTCATTTTAAGAAAACGCCCCTCTTTACTTACGGCTCACTGGAGAACTGATCTCCTTGGGGAAATAGTGCGGCCGTGGCATCTCCCGGCGCAGGACCCTCTGGCGAGGATTTCTCCCCCCGCTTCGAGGCCTTGGTCTCCGGATCTTCAGAAGCAGTCCTCTTCTCCCCTTGGAGGGAGGGATTCTCGATCCCTCCTTTCTTGATAAACTCCTTCGTGGAGGTAGTAGCTCCCTTGTTCCCCCCTTCGCCTTCTTCAAAAGGCGCAGCCTCTAGCATCCTGGTTAACACGGGATCCGGCGTGGTCTCAGGGAGGGGGGTTGGACACCGGATTAGTTTTGCTTTCGCTATCCACTCCTGTTCAAGGGACAACTCTTTTAAAGGCAAGTTTATGATAGATATACGGATAGCATGTCCGGGTAAAGGACTAATTACTTGAGTATCCGGGCGGTTGCAGCTCAGACATGCGTCCTCGGTCAAGTCCGGACACATTGCTTGTGATCCGAAGAACAGTTGGTACATCTCCAGGGGGGTTACGCCCATAAGATGTTGGAGAGGTCGTGGTCCCTCCGGATTGAACTCCCACAGGCGGAGGGGGCGACGTTTGCAGGGCAGGGTGCGACGAATCAGCATGACCTGCGCTACTACGACCGGATTGATCTCTCTCTCTCTAGGCGGTCTCGAATACGGCCCTGCAACAAGGGCACATCCTTGGACGGCCCCCAGTTGAGCCCTTTATTGACCCATGGCACCAGCCGCGGTGGAGGACCCGAGTGAAAGGCAGGTGGCGCCACCCATTTGGTGCCCCTGGGAGCTATGATATAAAACTACTCTTGTTGCCACAAACTAAGCTCCTCTTGAAAAGAGCCCTCGGGTCATGGAGCTTCAACATTCTTGCTTATAACAGCCCCTCCGCACTCTGCCTGCTGCACCCTGATCATCTTCGGTTCCACTTTGAAGGTTTTGAGCCACAACCCAAAGTGAGGGGTAATGCGGAGGAAGGCTTCACATACGACAATGAACGATGAGATGTGGAGGATGGACTCCGGATCCAAGTCATGAAATTCCAGCCCATAATAAAACATGAGCCCCCTCACGAAGGGGTCCGTCGGGAAGCCTAACCCCCGAAGGATGTGAGACATGAACACCACGCTCTCACCAGGCTTGGGAGTGGGAATAACCTGCCCTTGGGCAGGCAGCCTGTGTGAAATTTCGCCGGTTAGATATCGGGCGTCTCTCAGCTTTAACGCGTCTTCTTCCGTGACAGAGGAAGGCATCCACCGGCCTTGCAGGTCGGAGCCAGACATCCTCGGAAGTCCGAAGCGCCTGAATCTAGAGCTTTGGGTGTTGGAACTCGAGGCGAGGGGCGGATTCGATTGAGATTGAAAGAAAGGAGCGGGCCTGGGTCTCGTTATAAAGAGGTTCAATACCAAGAGCCCTCCCCGTGACCGTTCGGGACTCGCCTTCGATAGAGGAGGCGCGCCAACGGGCATGACTAGGTTACCCACACTCGTATTAATGAGAATCCTGGAATAAGGCGACACGATCTCTGCTTTGACAAGACGTGCCAAAGAAACCGCCTCGCTAAACACGCTGAGGTGGGACAGTAAAAACGATTCAAATAAAGGCTTGGCCGTGGTGTGACGTCACGCCGCAGAATACGTTAGCAGATTGAATTTGTGTAAAGATTATTCTCTCTACGGTGGTATGTGGAACTTATTTTGCAGAGCCGGACACTATCCTTGTGTTCAAAATCTTCTATGAAGTATTCGGAGGAGGAACCCGCCTTGCAATGCCGAAGACAATATGCGCGCCGGACTTGTCGTCATTGAAGCCTGGTTCAGGGGCTACTAAGGGAGTCCTGGATTAGGGGGTCTCCGAATAGTCGAACTATCACCGTTGGCCGGACTCCTGGACTATGAAGATACAAGATTGAAGACTTCGTCCCGTGTCCGGATGGGACTTTCCTTGGCGTGGAAGGCAAGCTTGGCGATACGGATATGTAGATCTCCTACCATTGTAACCGACTCTGTGTAACCCTAGCCCTCTCCGGTGTCTATATAAACTGGAGGGTTTTAGTCCGTAGGACGAACAACAATCATACCATAGGCTAGCTTCTACGGTTTAGCCTCTTTGATCTCGTGGTAGATCTACTCTTGCACTACTCATATCATCAATATTAATCAAGCAGGAGTAGGGTTTTACCTCCATCGAGAGGGCCCGAACCTGGGTAAAAACATCGTGTCCCTTGTCTCCTGTTACCATTCGCCTAGACGCACAGTTCGGGACCCCCTACCCGAGATCCGCCGGTTTTGACACCGACAGGCCCACTATGGGCACAGGCCTACTAGAAAAATATGAAACCTTATGCTCATTTTGGCCCAAATATTTTTAGTGGGCTACATGCAAATTTCAGCCCACAATCATTTTTAGCCCAATTGGAATGTGCCCGATGAATGTTGGCATGTCGGGCTCCTACGAAGCTTTTGGCCGAATACATTACAAAAATAGTGTCATAATTACTGCAGCCTTTGGCGGCACCATAAATGTTGTATCACAACAAAATAAATTCCAACCATACAACAAAAGGCCTGTTGGCATAAGGTTTACAGTCCTTGCAGATAAAAGCACCATCAGATGTATAGAAGGACAAATCGTTTGACCTAAGTGCTAATATTTCAGGCTGTAGAATTTGATGGAGCAGCACGATCTTCACCTTTTTCTGCCATTGCTCTTGAAGAACGAAGCGAATATCTGATAGTCTAGTTTCAAAACCATTCATATCTTGACGACATTTTTCAACCACTATTCTTGTTTCCAAAACGACGTCCATTAGGGATTGGACTTGTGTCTGGAGCACAAATATATCACTCTGTCTAGCAGGAAGATTTTGTTCAGTAGGCGATTTGGACGAGGTTACCTTCACAACCAACCCAGAATTACGCAGGAAGGTCCTTTTTGCACTATTAGTGGAGAGATACTGACGCACTGCACCAAGAGGTGACAACGTGCCTGTGGTAGCCTCGTCACCTTCAGGTGGTTGTGGCTGTTCAATCATTTGTTCCATAGGTTCCTGAAAGTTTGAACTTGTAGATTAGTGTACCAGATAAGTTACTAATGAGACAAAAACAAACAAAGTAGGTTACTCGTTTATACATAACTTATTTCGGTGAACTACTGTAATACATTAGCATGTATTGTAGTGCCAACTACATAATAAAATCACTTTCAGGACATATGTCCATGTAGCATGCCTACTGTATTGTCTATTTCCTCACATTCGTTGACATCTAAGGATAAAGAGACATGGTTTAAAGTAGGATGAACATAGTATGACATCATTCATATCATGGCCAAATAGATATAAAACAAATAGGCTATTTTATCATTGTGTGTGCACGTGAACACAACAACTAGATTATAGACCAAGACCAAAAGAATATCCTTCATCTCTTTTAAACCATGTAAGGTGAAATGGTACGTTAAGACAACTGTGTATAAAAGTGAATAGAGTAACTGACATTGGCTGCAAACCAAGTAGTTAAATGAACACATCACAGTACCAATTAGTTCAAAGGCAGGAGGAGTAAGGACTTACAACAGCGGCTTGAACTGGTGTGCTCATGCCCTTCATCTTGCTAGTGTGGAAATCCTTGAAGATTTGCACTGCATTCGGTTCAGGTTCTTTTTGGTCCGTATGGGCTTTCCTCTGTATTTGGAACAAGTCAATATAGATACGATAATATGGCACAGAAAAAAGAAGGAAGTGGCAGCTATTTACAAGAGCCTCGCAGTGTGCAATATAGCTACGAGATCCTGTTGTCTGTTGGAATTTCACTTTAGAACGGTTGGTTTGTTCTTCAAACAGTTAGCACAGAAGAAGATACACTTGTAAGGCACATACAAAAATACATGTTCAATATGTGGTCTGATCAAATACATATAGCCTACCTGATACTTTGGATCAGACCAGTGTTTAACAAGGGCTGTCCAGTCTTCATCTATAATATATTCCATTGGAGATGTTTGGGCGATTTCATTGTTAGCCTTGCCTTCAAAGTGAGATTTTCGAAGGTGGTACCGATACTGTCACAGAGAAGACTAAAAAAATGAGTGCATGCTTGTTTAGTTGCATCATCTTTCCGATCCAACTTGAACCTCATCCGTTGAAAAAAGAATGTGAGTATTATTAGGAGGAAACTAGAAAGTATGGGATAGAGCAAGACAATATTACTAATTGCGATGAATAACATCACTTACGGATAAATGGTCAAGGAAGGTGTTAAACTGGGTATTGTCTTTCTCATTCCTGTACTGGATCCACGTTGGGAGGATACGTGCATGACACCTAACGGCAACGGCTGCCTCTAATACTAACTTGGCTGACTCTGTAGCATCACGTGGCCTTTTTAAACCTGCCTCAAAATGGATCTCCATTCTTCCTCCTTTAGATTTTGTTAATCTGTCAAGCATTATCCCTGATGTCTGTTTCCGCTTGCGCCGTGGTGCTAGTTCAACAACAAATATGGAAAGTGTTAGTGTACATCAAACTGTGAGAGTACATATAAAGGAGCATGCAACTGCAACTTGACTCGGTCAAGTACCGTCTTGGTGTAGATGCTCATGAGGTTCATCTGATCTTGCCAAGTCCTGTTGTGTTGGCAGTGCTTCCGAAGTAGTGTTAGGTGTGAAGGCAGCTTGGGAACTGGCTAGTTCCGAAGTAAACGAACAAGTAACTAGTTGAGATGTTGGTACAGTTGAAGCGGATGCTGTAGCTGGTGGAGCAGGTGATACTCTGTTTGTAGATTTAGCCGGTGGCCTTGGACCTTCTACTGCACTATAAGTACCGGCAGAATCTCGATGGGAGATCCTTTTCCGTTTCACCCAGCGAGGAATACTGTCGGTGTACTAAAGTAGGGGCAGTCCTTTGTACCCCTTACTTGTGCGCGGGCAGTCAGAGCCACAGGCCGGAGCCGCACTTAGCAGGGCAAAAGGGAGGAGTCGAAGCCGCAAGACAATTAGCGCAGTGCCAAAGACCGAGACCACAGAGAGCAGATGGACGAAGCAGGTTTCCCTGGCAAGCCCCTTGCTGGGGCAGCCTTAGCGGCCCCGACAAGGCCCTTGCCGGGGCAGCTCGCCCACACCAGTGGAGTGAGACACTCTCGAACCCACGGTCTCCAACACCATCAACCACGTTTGGCCAGGGCTCGAGAGGCACCTCCATGGTTGGATGCAGCTATTTGTGAAGACAAATAATATTCAAGATCAGATGAGGTTGGAAAGCGACGACCCTCGAGAAAATCCTTGCCGAGGAAACCCACAAGACCCCCGGCAAGATCCTTGCCGAGGACGACACCACACCATGGCAAGACCCTTGCCAGGCCACCCAACAAGACCCTTGCCAAGGGCATCAGCAGGGCCACTGCCAGGCCCGCACCAACCAGATCTGCACTGTCGTTCGCATGCAGCTGCCAGCCCAACCAGCTGGGTAGGCACCTGTGTGGCAACATGCAGCTTCCAGGCCAACTCAGCACACGCCTGCGTGGCAGCATGCAGATCTTCATGGAGGTTCCACCACCGCGCCACCTTAGTTGCATGCCTGCCTACATGGTGCCGCATGCATCGCTGGCCAAGGCGCGTGTTGAAGCGAGGAGGAGCGGCGACGGATGGGACGGGCCTCGCTCCCGTCCCTGATAAAGCAAGAGGACACCTAAGCTGCGCATTAAATGCGCCTTGTCCTGTAATACGAGCGATAAGCTCGTAGCACTGTAAGCCTTTCCACCTCCTGTGTGCCACTGTGGCAGCCGTTTCGACTATAAAAGGAGGCCCATGGCGTACTAGAGGGGGATTTGGCTCTTTTTAACCACACAACCACCGTAGCTAGTTCAAGAGCTCAAGAACACTCAATACATCCACCAAAGCAGGACTAGGGTTTTACGCATCCTCGCGGCCCGAACCTGGGTAAATGATCCTTGTGCTGATTACTAATCCTGCTCTTCTCACAACCCCATGCCCCGCAACCACAGTAGGGATTCTTGTGATCCCATAGGTGTCGTTTCCCACCGACATCTTTGGCGTGCCAGGTAGGGGGCGCAATTGTGAGAATCTGGTCTAGTAGTTGGCCTAGCAGTTCTTCATCTCCATGGCTCCTAAGAAGAAGACGACCACGGTGATCGGTTCGTCCGGGACCGGACTGCCAGTACCGGTGCGGACCAGTAGCGAGCTAGTCGCGGAGAGAACCCATGGCACGGCTCACGAACATCCAAATCACCCTGGCAGTCCAAGCCTGGTGAGTGGCGTCGTTCGTACGTCAGGCGACAAGCCACGCATCACGAGCTCCAGAGACGGAGTCGCCCCCCCCCCCCCCGCAGGCAGCGCGGGGCCCTCCAGGGGCGTCGTCATGCTGCCGGACGGTGGCGCAGCGACCTCCAAGACACCAACATCGGTGCCCATGACGGTCTTCTTAGGTCGTGCGCGATGAGCAGCGCCGCCCCGCTGGTGACCCTGGGCACCGCCCTGGGAAGAGTCCCATGCGCCCTTCACATGATGAGGAGGGTCAGCATGCATGCTGAGGTACTGGCGGAGGTGGCGGACAGCCGCGGGGCCGTGATGGAGCTCCTTCTAATGTGGTTAGAAGTCGAAGCGCATCGCGGTCCACACAGCTTTCTCTGCTGCCCACACCAGCAGAAGCCCTAGCACGCGCGCAGCTGCTCCTCGACTTTCCTCCCGCTGCGGAGAAGCTTGACAAATGGAGGGCCACCGTCCGGAGCCTCGTCGGCATCGCTAACAACGATGAGTTGCGGCCGGCAGGACCCGTGGGCCGTCGTTCCATCGAGCCACCGCATGCCAGTGGAGGTCGGGCCGGAGGCGATGCGGCCACGGTGCACTCCCCTCCTCCATACCAGCCGCCGGGGGTGTCGGTCCGTCGCGACGATGCTCATGATGATATCTCCATAGTGTCGTCCGACCCGCGAACCCACCGCGACCAACGCCAAGTTCTTCGGGAGCGAGCTCATGAAGACGCTCGAACCACCATCGAGCGCCGGCGTGATGTGCGCCACCAGTCGGATAGGTAAGCAAGGCCCACTACAGAGCACCTGGCACCGGGAGGATACGGTGTCCTACCCTACGAGATGGGTTGTTCGTCCTGCACCCATGAGCTGCGGTAGTTCCAGTGGCCCTCCCACCACACATTCAAGCCCGACATTGGCGAGAAGTACAATTGCAAGACTCACCCGTCGAAGTTCCTCAACATCTACACCATCGCGATGCAAGCTGTTGGGGGCCATGACGATAAGGTGCTTTCCAATTACTTCCCGTTGGCACTCAATCCCAATGTTATGTCATGGTTGATGCACTTGCCGTTGGACTCCATTTCTTCTTGGGCGGATCTGTGTCATGAGTTTGTTGGCGCCTTTACCGGAGGCCACCAAGCTCATGGCCAGGCGAGTGATTTGCATATCATCCCCCAGAAGGAAGGAGAAAACTTGCGCAAGTACATCCAAAGGTTCAGCCGAGTGCAGTACAACATCCCCGACGTTCATCCTGCCGCCGTGATCAGTGCATTCCATCAGAATGTGCGCAATCGTAAGATGCGTGAGGAGCTGGCGATGAACAAGGTTAAGGATGTGGCCGAACTTTATGTTCTGGCCGATCAGTGCGCTCGCGCTGAAGAGGGAAGGAAGTACCCCAGAGAAGACGTCGGCGTGGAAACCGACACCATGGATGATACCGCCACCCCGGCAAAGAAGGGTCGGCGCCGTAACAGGAAGCGCAAGGGCAAGACCGTGCTTGCCGTTGAGGGATCCGACGATACCGGCGCTACCAACAAACCCAAGGCGAGTGACCCTGGCAAGGAGGTTGCCGGGTGTGCCGCTTGCCGGGCCTTGGCGGCCGCCAATAAGCCAGGGGCTCCGACAAGCAGTATTGCAAGATCCACCGCGCCAAGGGCCATGATCTCCAGAACTGCCAGCAAGTGGAGCTGCTCGCTGAGAAGCATAAAGCCGAGTATGAGCAGCGGGATAAGGAGAAGGGCCAAGAGGGTGTCGAGGTATCCGAAAAGAAGCATGGCGGCCAAGGAGGCCGCGACGGCAAAGATAATCAGCAGGAGAGGCCCGCCTGAGGCCGCGACAAGAAGTAGGAAGACAATGATCATGACAAGGACGATGAGTCCGGCGACCATGAGTTCCAGAAAGCCACGGAAGCCATGTGCGTTGATGGTGGTGCCTCGCTGCATACATCCCACCGCCAGCTCAAGAAGTGGGCACGTGAGATCACAGTGGTAGATCCGTCGCTCGATGCACGGAAGCCGCTGAAGTGGTCCAGCACGCCTATCATCTTCGACACCAAGGACCATCCTGACCGCACTACTGCGGTCGGGTGCTCGCCGTTATTGGTTTCACCAACAATCTGCAACCTCAAGGTGACAAAGATGCTGGTTGACGGCAGGGCTGGTCTGAACTTGATCTCGCCTGTTGTGATCAAGAGGCTGCAAATCCCTGATGGAGACCTCGAGGAGATGGGCACGTTCCAAGGGGTCAACCCGGCGAGGAGCCAGCTGAAGGGAAAGGTCACGCTGCCCGTGACGTTCAGAGGCAAGCTAAACTACAGGACGGAGGATTGTCTTTGATGTAGCCGAGATCCCCTTGCCCTACAACAGGATCCTCGGCCGCCAAGCACTAGCCAAGTTGATGGCGGCTTCACATTATGCCTACAACACGCTGAAGATGCTGGGGCCAATGAACATCATCACCGTCCCCTCCGACAAGAAAGACGCATTGATTTGCGCCGACCAACTCTACCGAGAAGCAGTTGCAGCAGCTGCCGCTAAGGCACCTGCTCCTGCCGACGGAGTCCAGGGAGGGAAAAAGACCGGTGAGACCCCTCGCACCCACTCCGGCAAGCGCACCTCTTCGGGGTGTTGCTCTCTCATTGACGACGTGCCAGAAAGCAGCACCGGCAAGAGCAAGAAGTCCAGAGCTGCACCACTAGAGACCAAGAAGGTGCCCGTCAAGGAGGACGGCATGGGGGGAGCTTTTACCATAAGCTCCACCCTCGACAGCAAATAGGAAAGCGAGCTCGTCACTTTCCTGCGGGCAAATGTCGATGTGTTTGCATGGCAAGCCTCCGACATCCCCGGTGTTCCCAGGGAAGTGATTGAGCACCATCTTGCTGTCTGTCCTCATGCATGGCCCGTCAAGCAGAAGGTCAGGAAGCAAGCTCTAGAAAGGCATGAGTTCATCACGGAGAAGATCAGAAAACTACAGGCGGCAGGCTTGGTAAGGGGATTGCTCCATCCGACGTGGTTGGCCAACCCGGTGGTGGGGCGCAAGGCAAATGGGAAGTGGAGACTATGTATTGATTACACAGACATCAATAAAGCTTGTCCAAAGGATCCCTTCCCGTTATCGCGCATTGACCAGATTGTCAACTCCACGGCTGGGTGTGACCTGTTATCATTCCTCGACGCCTACTCAGGGTACCACCAGATCTTCATGATGAAAGAAGACGAGGAGAAGACAACATTCATCACCCCATGTGGTATGTATTGCTTTTTACGGATGCCTTTCACGTTGAAGAGTGCTGGCTCAACATTTGCAAGAGCAATCCAAATTGGTTTTGAGCCCCAGCTGCATAGAAATATGGAAGCTTATATAGATGACATAGTGGTCAAAACCAAGGACAAAGCAACACTTGTGCAAGATCTGGAGGAAACATTTGTGAACCTGCACAAGATCAACCTCAAGTTGAACCCTGAGAAGTCTGTCTTCAGCGTCCCGTCCGGCAAGCTTCTTGGGTTCTTTGTGTCGCAGCGCGAGATTGAGGCAAACCCAGATAAGATCAAGGCCATCGAGCAGATTGAGACACCTAAGCAAATCAAAGACGTGCGTCGGCTCACTGGCTGGGTTG
This sequence comes from Triticum dicoccoides, assembly GCF_002162155.2. Classification (NCBI taxonomy): domain Eukaryota; kingdom Viridiplantae; phylum Streptophyta; class Magnoliopsida; order Poales; family Poaceae; genus Triticum; species Triticum dicoccoides. Next base: position 463,038,256 of record NC_041387.1, on the reverse strand, counting down.
CCGCCATGAGCAGATTCATCTCCAAGTCCGCGGAGCTTGCCCTTCCCTTTTTCAAGATGTTGAAGAAGATGGGCCCAATGGAGTGGACCCCGGAGGCCGAGGCAGCGCTGCAAGATTTGAAGGAGCCCAAACCACAAGAATCGTTGCTGCTGCACCTAGCGGCAATGAATCAGGTGGTTAGCGCTGCACTAGTGGCGCAGGGAGAGGTCGACGAAGAGGCAGCGGCAGCGGCAGAGTCAATGGATGGTGAACCGGAACCCTCCCCGGCAGGGCTCGATCCCGGCAAGACCGAGTCCTTGGCAGAGGCTGACGCCAGTGCGACAGGGCCCGCGTGACCGGGTGAAGTGGCACAGAAGAAGAAAATGGTGCATCACCCAGTTTACTTCATCAGCTCCCTCTTGCGGGGGGCTAGGTCGAGGTACTCAGGTGTACAAAAACTGCTCTTCGACCTCCTTATAGCCTCAAGAAGTTGCGTCATTACTTCCAAGCGCACGACATCACCGTGGTCACCCGCCTCCCGTTGCAACGGATACTGCATTACCCAGATGCAACGGGGAGGATCGTGGAATAGTCCCTAGAGCTGTCGAGTTTCGGTTTAAAGTTCAAGAGCACCTCGACAATCCAGAGCAGAGTCTTGGCGGAGTACGTTGCAGAATGGACCTCGACGCCCGACGAAGAAGTACAGGAGACCACTCTCCCCGGCAAGGAAACGAGCCACAACTGGATCATGTACTTTGATGGGGCTTTTTCACTGCAAGGCGCCGGTGCAGGTATGTCGTCCAAATGCACTTTCCCCGGGAGATGTCAACTAACAACACTACTGAGTACGAGGGCTTGCTTGTCAGTCTCAGGATCGCGGCGGACCTCGCAGTCAAAAAGCTCATCATCAGGGACGACTCGCAGCTCATTGTCAGGCAGATCAACAAAGATTATCAAAGCCCGTTGATGGAAGCTTACGTCGATGAAGTGAGGAAACTGGAGGATTGCTTTGACGGTATACAAGCAGAGCACATCCCTCAGACGGAAAACGACATCGCCGACTACCTGTCAAAGCGCGCCGCCCTCAAGCTACCTGTGGAACCAGGTACTTTTCTGCTTCGATTAACTCAATCATCCGTCGAACCATCAACTGAGCAGAACAAGCGGAGGAAGCTAGGCCCCGACAAGTACTTCCCCACCGAACTCCCCAGAGCCGTTGGCGAAGATGCTGCCGTGGACGCCGATCCTGCCGTGGGGCAACCGACCCCGGCAGGGCCTCAAGCCATAGCCGTAGAGACGGCCGCTCTCGTGGCAGACGAGATGCCTTTGATCCTTGTCGTCGAGCCATGGGCTCCAGCATGGGTGCAACACACCATCCAATTCCTCCAAAAAGGAGAGCTTCCTGAGGAGCAGGAAGAGGCAGAGACAGTAGCCCGCCGGTCTGCTCTGTACCAATTCGTTGACAACGCCTTGTACTAAAAAAGACCGAATGGGGTGAAATTGAAGTTCTTGGGATGAAGGACTAGAGTTGTTGGCAGAGATACATGGAGGCATATGTGGCTCCCACATAGGGTCGATGGCCCTTGCTAGCAAGGCTTTCCGGCAAGGTTTCTTCTGGCCCACTGCCCTCCAGGATGCGACGACACTAGTAACCAAGTGTGAAGCATGCCAAGCTTCATCAACCAGCTCAAGGCCTTCAAACCATCCCTCTCTCCTGGCCCTTCTCGGTCTGGGGGCTCGACATGTTGGGCCCTTTCCCTCATGCTGTCGGGGGCTTTTAGTACTTGTACGTTGCAATCGACAAGTTCACAAAGTGGCCAGAAGTGGAAGCAGTGAGGAAGGTGACATCACAGTCAGCCATCAAGTTCTTCAAGGGGCTAGTTTGCCATTTAGGGGTACCCAATAGGATCATCACCGACAATGGCACACAGTTCACAAGCCACGCCTTCATGCAGTACATTGAGGATCTCGGCAGCAAGGTCTATTTTGCTTCCGTGGCACACCCACGGAGCAACGACCAAGCAGAGAGAGCAAATGCTGAAGTTCTGCAAGGCTTAAGAACAAAGACTTTTGACAGGCTGCGCAAGAGCGGAAGGCGCTGGATTGACGAGTTGCCAGCGGTTCTTTGGTCGATCTGAACGATGCCAAATCGAGCCATCGACCAGACACGCCCTGGTCTACGGGGCAGAAGCAGTTCTCGCCATGGAACTCATATACGGGTCACCTCGAGTGCTCACTTATGATGAGCTTGAGCAAGAGCGATTGCGGCAAGATGACGCAACGCTCCTTGAGGAAGATCATCTCCGGGCGGCTGTGAGAGTAGCACGCTACCAGCAAGCCTTGCACCACTACCATAGCCGCAAGGTTCATGCCCGGAGCTTTGAGGAAGCCAACCTTGTTCTTCGGCACGTTTAGTCGGCCATGAATTCCAACAAGTTGACGCCAAAGTTGGAAGGACCTTATCGGGTAACATGAGTCACCAGGCCCAGCGTAGTCCGCCCTGAGACCGAAGATGCCATTCCAGTGAGCAACTCCTGGAACATCGAGCATCTCCGTAAGTTTTACCCATAAGGCGCGGCTGCCAGGCCCCCCAGCAAGCCACCTTTTGTACAAGCCTTGCCGACAAGGCATGTAACCCTTTGTACAAAGCCAGGCGCAGACCCTGAGCATAAATAAACAAAGTGCTGGTGCCCTAAGTTATAGCATGCATGCTAGATCGAGTCTCTTCCTCGGTTAGAGTTGATAGTGATTAGCGGCGGCTAACCCCTAGCTTAGAGGTCAAGTGCGTGTCTCTCTGTTATTTTCTGTCCTCTTTGGTTCGCAGGGCACATGAGCACTTCTGCCGAGCTATTTGGAAGAAAGGGAACCGACCGGCGTCCTGATCCCGGCAAACCAAATTTGCCGGGGGCTGCAAGTACAAGGATCCAACCGCGGCAAGCTGAGGTTGCCAGGGGCTGCAGATCCAGATAAGTCTTGTATCCTCTATCATGCATTTCGATATGGAACTGGGTATGTGAAACCTCGTTTTATTTCTAGGCTACTGTGATCCCCTTTTTCTGTACCCAAGGATTATCTCCTGGGTCTGAATTTGGTTGTAGTCGCAGCAGCAAGGAAATGGGACGAGGAGCCTAAGCCCACTTCATCTCTGCCTCCACCAAGGGCGCGACAAAGGTCGAGCAAAGTGGGGGGACGTTAAGGCCTTTGCCGGGCGAAAAATGTTTATCATAAATAATAACGAGGATTCGCTCCTTGTCGCGGGTTTCACCCACAAACGAAAAACCCAGCAAACATCCCTTTTTCATTAAAACATCCCGTACAGGTAATGTTCATACGGAGTGAAAAACATGAGCAAGAGGATTACAAGTTCTAAATTTAACAAAGGCCCGAAGGCTTACAGACTAAAAAGAGATAAGATGCTCGTAATGCCTTTCTTGTCCCTCTCCTTAGGAAGCAGGTCAAGGAAGCGAAAAGGGGCAAAAGGGGTGCCTAGGCAAGCTACAAGCGGCAGAAAGCACCAAGAGAACGTCTTGATGGCCGTCCAAAGGCTGGCTGGTGATGACGACGCCGGGGAAGAGCTCAAAGAGGAGGCGCCAGGACGTCAATACACGATGAAGGCGTCGGTGCCCGCGTACTCCGACTTGACGGCCTTGCCGCCCGCCCTCTTCCTCTTCTGCAGCCTCCCAACGCCAGCCGCCCAAGGAGACGACCCCAAGAAGTTCAAGGAGCTGGCCCCTCCCTCGGCAGATTCCGCCGGAGGAGAGGCCAGGTGCAGATGTTGCTGCTGCCGCACCCGCCTAGGCGCGGGGCGTCCGACGCCTAGTCGGACTCGTCCCCGTCATCTGCCCCGCTGTCCTCCTCATCACTCTCGCTTGAGGAAGAGTTTCCGTCGTCAGAGGAGCTCTCCATGGAGCACCTTACGCAAGTCCCGAAGTGCCCGAAGACCTTGACGGAGATGAGGCCGCTCTCCATTAATTTGAAATGGAGGGTGAGCCCCTCCGTCAGGCTGTGGATGCGTGCAAAAGTCTTCCACCCTCGGCGAAGATACATGATGTGAGGGGAGGGGAACTCGACATCGGCCCATGTGCCACTGTTCCCACAGCCCCTCATATGCAGCCGCAGCGCCTGCGGTGGGTCCAGCTCCATCTCCCGTGCAAATGCAGTCGGAAGGCGAAGACGATGGTGCGGCGGCTGGCGCAACCTGATGAAGAACTCGTAAGGGTTATCCCCGACGTGGCCCTCCAACGGGGGAGGGGCTGCTGGCAGAGGCGAGGTAGATATGCCGCCCCGTCCTCCTCTCGCTCGAGCGCCGCGACGGCCTCGACCTCGCCCCTCCCCCTCCCTCTAATGGCAGGATCCGCCACTATGAGCTGTTGGGGAGAAGCAATGTGTTGTCTAGCCAAGACCCTCGTCGCCACCGGAGAAGTGTCGCCACGCCCCCTCGCTATGGCAGAAGGAAGAAGGAAGCAAGAACGGAGAGAAGCGGATGATGAAGGATTGAGAGGCGCCATTCCTCCCGCTCCCCTCTTTATAAAGGGGCGGGGGCGGGGCTCGGCCGCCCCTTTCAGCCAATCCGGCCCATTGAAGTGACAACGGGCAGGGTTGTCAACCGCCCTCCCCGCTCAATTAAAGGCGTGTGGGAATCGGTCCACGCGCGCTCGACTTCTCGTATCCTGTGCACCTGTCATTCACTCTGCGTCATGCATACCGCAAATGTGGCGCAAGAGGGCGGGCGCAATGGGACGCGTGGAGCGACGGTTCCCAAGTAAGGGCACTAAATGAGCAGTGGCGCTGCGGTCTCAAGGAGACACGCAAGCCACCTCTTTACTGTCCACCACAAGATGACGCCAGCATGCTTCGGTCACACGCACACGCGCAACCCCCACTTCGCACATTCAACGCGGGTCGTGGGGAAGCACAGTGGACGAAAAGTTTTTACCACAATGCAAACCGCCCCGTCTGCCCGCGCACCGTTTTGGGTCTAGCCCAACAACGCATTGCGCCTATGTGTGACCCAGGCCCGGGGGCTCCTGTCCATGTACTAAAGTAGGGGCACTCCTTTGTACCCCTTACTTGTGCATGGGTAGTCAGAGCTACAAGCCGGAGTCGCACTTAGCAGGGCAAAAGGGAGGAGTCGAAGCCGCAAGACAATCAGCGCAGCGCCAAAGACCGAGACCACAGAGAGCAGATGGACGAAGCAGGTTTCCCTGGCAAGCCCCTTGCCAGGGAAGCCTCAGCGGACCCGGCAAGGCCCTTGCCAGGGCGGCTCGCCCACACCAGCGGAGTGAGCCATGGTGTCCAACACCATCAACCATGTTGGGCCAGGGCTCGAGAGGCACCTCCATGTCACTACAAAAAAAAGACACATCCGTGACATTTTGGGCCGAACGAAATTTTTTTCTGTCATACATATGACACTTCTATGACGATAATTGTGACAAAACCCGGTATCATCATAGATGTGGTGGGCTCCTACTTCTATGACAAAAAATAATGACAGAAAATGGGCTTTTCGTCCTGGGCGGGCCGGAGACGCAGCTGCATGACATTCTTTGGGCCATCCATGACGGAAAAAAACATGGTAGAAGCGAGGGGGAGGAAATTTTCGGGGAGTTGCCGGTTACGGTGGGAGGTCGGGGGCGGAGCGATGCGCGTTTCTCTCGTACGTACGCGCGTGTGTGCGAGGCGTTGGCTCTAACTAAAGCCGAGCGAGGCGTTGAGCTCGAACTGAACCCGAGCGATTGCACTGTAGGCTATGCGTTACTGAACCCGAGCGATCGACCGATGGCTGTTAACTGAACCCGATGGAGCGATTCCTTCGCTACTGCTGCTAACTGAAGCCGGTCGATGGTGCC
>NC_041387.1:462870381-463032090 GCF_002162155.2 Triticum dicoccoides | reverse complement strand
TGGATGAATAGGAACCCGTGGTGTGGAGGGCTGGATGAATAGTAGAGGGTGGAGGGGTGGCCGTGGAGGGGTGGTTGAACAGGACCCCGTGGTGTGGATGGCTGGATGAACAGTAGATGGTGGACGGGTGCCCGTGGAGGGATGGTTCAACAGTAGCCGGTGGAGTAGCGCGCGGTGGAGGCTGGATGAACAGGAGCCCGTGGAGGCTGGAGGAGGTCGACGGTACCCCATGGAGGCTGGAGGAGGTCGACGGTGGAGATGAACAGTATCCCGTGGAGTCCCGTTTTGCGGTACGCCACACCGCTCCCCCCCTCGTTTCGACCATAGAGCTCCAACACAAGTCCGTTTCGTCCGTTTTGCGGTACGCCACACCCCTCCCGATCAACAGGACCCCCGTTTCGACCGTAGCGCTCCAACACAAGTACGTTTCGTCCGTTTTGCGGTACGCCACACCCCTCCCGATCAACAGGACCCCCGTTTTGTCCGTAGGAGGTCCGTTTCCTCCGTTTTGCGGTACGCCAGGCCCCTCCCAATCAACAGGACCCTGTTTCGAACGTGGCCGGTCGAACACAAGGCCGTTTCCTCTGTTGTGCGGTACGCCAGGCCTCGTTTCCATCGCCTGTTCCATCCAAGCCCTCCTGATGAACACGGCCACGCATTTCGTTCTGACCCAGCCGGTTGGCTCCCCATGAACACGACGACGACGCTGTTTCTCCGTTCCGACCCAGCCATGTACGTATGCGTGAGTAGGCATTTGAGACCCTGCCCATATGTACGTACGTGGCCGTATTTTCTTTCTTGCACCCTCGCCACTGTACGTACGTGTACATGCTACGTGCGTGCCTCTACTATGACACGTGCGTGCCTCTACATCTACGACACGTGCGCGCCTCTACATCGACCAGTATGTACATACACGTTCGCGACCAGAATGACAATGCTACGTATGCTTTGACCAGGTGGGTCCCGACTGTCAGGCACTTCCTTGCGTGTGAAGATGTAGCTGGTGGGTCCCAGCAGTCAGGGGCGCGAATCATTTTTTTGCCCGGACGCACTTCCTTGCGTGCAAAGATGTAGCTGGTGGGTCCCAGCAGTGAGGGGGGCGAATCGTTTTTTTCGTGAAATACGGTGGCCCGTCCGGTGGGTCCCCACTGTCAGGTGGAGGAATCACTATTTTGCGCGTAATAAGTAGGCACTTCCTTGCGGCGGCCGTGGACCCACCTGTCAGCCTCTCCACGTATAGTCCACGTCCGATGGAAGTCGTTCCTTGACCATGTTGACCACGCCACGCCGAGAGCACCACGGCGGTGGACGACGGCGAGGCCTAGGAAGGGGACGACTCGGAGCCGGGGAAGATGCAGGAGTGGATGCCCACGCGAAGAGGAGTACGAGGATTCACTGGTTCGGCTGCGGCGTGAGGCTACTGTCGCCGCAGAATAACAGGGGGTGTGGGTGAGTACAGGGATGGCCTGGACAGCGGTGGGAGTAGTATGGGGCGGTGAGGCCTCCGCGGTATCACAACTGGCCACGGGAGGCAGGAGCACGCGGCACGACCGACGCTGGTTTGGGCGGCTGGAGCAAGAAGACCAGAGGTTGAAGAAGCACTACGACCGTTGGATGAACATCGTACGGTAACAGGAGCTAGAATCGTTCATATTGACTAAGTTGGCAAAGCCCTCCATCCCTGTCAACTTGGTAGGCCCATTAGTCAGCATCGCACTATGCTGGGTTCCAGCTGGCAGGGGGAGTATTCATTTTTTTGTGCGTAATAAGGAGGCACTTCCTTGCGTGCGAAGATAGCTGGTGGGTCCGACATGTCAGCTGGGGGCACGTTTTTTTTAGCGAAATACAGAGGCCCTTCCAGTGGGTCCCAGATGTCAGGTGGAGGAATAATTATTTTGCGCGTAATAACGAGGCACTTCCTTGCTGCGGCCGTGGACCCAGCTGTCAGCCTCTCCACGTACAGAGCACTAGGGCTGTGGACGATGGCGAGGCCTAGGAAGGGAATGACACGGAGGCAGGGAAGACTCGGTAGTTGTTTCCCACGCGGAGGGGAGTACGACTGTACGAGGGTTTACTGGTTCGTCTAACCTCGCCGGAGAATAACAGTAGGTGTGGCCGTGTGGGTGAGTAGAGGGATGGCTAGGCCAGCGATGGTAGTACGATGGGGTGGTGAGGCCTGCGCGGCAGCACAGCCGGCTGCGGGGAGGAGGGAGTAGGCAGTCCCGCCGGCACTTGGTTGAGCGGCTGGAGCAGGAAGAGCAGAGATTGAAGAAGCACGACGGCCGTTGGATGGACATCGTACGGTCAATGGAGCTAGAATCGTTCATATTGACTAAGTTGACAAAGCCCTATGTCCCCGTTAACTTAGTAGGCCCACAAGTCAGCCTCCCACCATGGTGGGTCCCAGCTAGCAGGGGGAGTATTCATTTTTCTGTGCGTAATAAGGAGGCACTTCCGGTGGGTCCGAGCTGACAGTGGGGGGAACGTTTTTTTTGCGAAATACGGTGGTCCGTGTGGTGGGTCCCAGCAGTCAGGGGCAAATGTTTTTTTAGCGAAATACGGTGGCCTGTCCGGTTGGTCATAGCAGTCAAGGGGGAAACGTTTTTTCCGCGAAATACTGGTGGCCCGTCCGGTGGGTCCCTGCTGTCAGGTGGAGGAATAATTATTTCGCGCGTAATAAGGAGGCACTTCCTTGCGACTGACGTGGACCCAATTGTCAGCCTCTCCACGTACAGTACTCTTCCGATGGAAGTCGGTCGTTGACCACATTGAAAACGCCACGCCGAGAGCACCAGGGCGGTGGACGACGGCGAGGCCTAGGAAGGGGACGACGCGGAGCCGGGGAAGACGCGGCAGTGGATGCCCACATGGAGAGGAGTACGAGGGTTCACTGGTTTGGCTGTGGTGTGAGGCTGCCGTCGCCGCAGAATAATAGGGGGAGTGGGTGAGTGGAGGTATGGCCTGGCCAGCGGTGGGAGTAGTATGGGGACGGTGAGGCCTCCGCGGTAGCACATCCGGCCATGGGAGGCAGGAGCATGCGGCACGACCGGCGCTGCTTTGGTCGGCTGGGGCAAGAAGACCAGAGGTTGAAGAAGCACTACGGCCGTTGGATGGACATCGTTGACCATGCCACGCCGAGAGCACCAGGGCGGTGGACGACGGCGAGGCCTATGAAGAGAACGACAGGGAGCCGGCGAAGACATGGCAGTGGCTGCCCATGCGGTGGAGAGTATGAGGGTTGACTGGTTTGGCTGCCGTCGCCGAAAAATAACAGGAGATGTGGGTGAGTAGAGGGATAAACGTGCCAGGGATGTGAGTATGATGGGGCCGTGAGGCCTGCTCGGCAGCACTGCCGGCCACGGGAGGCAGGAGCAGGCAGTTCCAATGGTGCTGGTTTGGGCGGCTGGGGCAGGAAGATCAGAGACTGAAGAAGCACAATTGCCGTTAGATTGACATCTAACGGTCTGACGCTGGTAGAGTCGATTGTTGACTAAGTTTCTTTTTTAAGAAACCTTGTGTATGCATGAACTTAGTAGGCCCACAAGTCAGCCTCCAAATGTGTGGCAAACAACATAAAGCCCATTTGCTATTTTTTACAATTTGTAGCCCATTTGCTATTTTTTATAATTTGCAGCCCATTTGCTAATTCTTAAGTAATTTATTACAACCCATTTTCTGGCCAGGACCACGGTCAAAAAGTTCAACCTTATTTTGCATATTTCGGTGGAGTCCAAACTGTTGTAATCCCGAAATGATAAAGATTTTTTAAGAACTTATTGATTTGCCAAAAATCGTTTTGTTTTTGTAAGCAAATAAGACGTGGGACAATTGAGTTGGTTTAAGGGAAAACCAGTGGTAAAAAAATCAGCGCTGGGTGGGAAAAAACAACAAAAATACGGATGTAAATATGAAAAGGGAATTTTATGTGTTTTCAATATAATGATACGTGTATATGAACTAGTAAAAATATAGGTAGAGATCTGAAAACGGATTTAGGACATGCGTTTCAAGAGGAAAATATAACTGGGCTGTGTGTTTGATTCAGTAACAAAACTTCCTACGGATGTTGTAAGACAAAATATAACTAATGCTGGCGGGCCAGAAGCCAGTAGATACCTGCTAGATCTTTGTGCCCCGTTGTCGTCATGGGCTGGGCCTCTTAAAACCAAAACCAACCCTGGTCAGTCTACAGCCTAGTTAAAACTTGCTCGACCTGAAAAAACAATATAGTGCTCAATAAACGAGAGAATTCTGCAAGCACAGACTGATAACTGGGATGCAACACGGATATTGTTTTTATCGTGATAATAAGTGCATGCACTTGTTTCGAAAAAACTGCAGAACTAGGAATTCGAACGGCGGGTGCTTATGCTACTCATCAAATAAAAATCAGGTGCCTGAGAATTTGTTTCGAAACAAACGATTCAACTTTATATCCACATCAACCCTCGGCATGATGGTTGGAAGCAAATGCAAGTTCATACCAAAAGATCGTTAACAACAATACCAACTTGCGGACGACAAGGTAGTACAACTACCAATACCAAACTACTACTGGCCCTAGTGTTTGTCTGGTAGAAAATCTTGTAGAGGACCAGCTCCCGCTCCTTCTCTTGCTCCAGGTCCTAGATGTGGTACTGGTGCATCACCCAGTTGGTCCTCTGCTGGTCGATGTTCTTGTTGGTGTGCAGCACCAGAACCTTTTTTGCTGCCCGTCTGCCGGCCGTTGACCATCACATGCAAGGTATTGCCGGTCTTGTGCCACATCGCGTGCGTGTCGCACTCCGACTGTATCTTGCAACGCGTCCACGTGCCCTTTTTGAACGCCCTGGAATTGCACTGGAAGAAATGCCTCCTTAGGCCACTCAGTGTGATACCTGCAGTATTGTGGAATACAGGTTTTAGTGTACCTAGTTGGCATTTTCATAACATATTTCGCATGTTGCAGTGACTTGTTTCACTTTTTATTATCTGTCAAATTGTAATTGTTTCACCAGGTCTGCATCTAAAAATAAAAATAGAGCTATAAATAAAGGAATATGTTTGTGCAAGTAGACGACGGATCGGTGTCTTACCTGGAAGTTTCTCAGGTTAGGTGTAGCATATGCCGTGCTCGCTGTCGATGGTTGGTATGAACAAATTGATGAGAGACTGAACTCTCGCGCTGTCAACACTCACTTTGGCCTCAAGGTGCTCGATCAGCTCCTGATCCGTGGGATCGAAATTGACTCCAGCCAGCAGCACCGGCCAATCCTTCTTTGACTTGCATCGGTAATTCCAGTTATATGGTACTAAATGTATGGCCAATCAACTGTTTTAAGTGAATGATGAAAGATTTCGACAGAGTAAAAACTCGCGCTTCTTCGACAGTTGTACGAGAGTAATTGCCATGCAGTTTTGCAAGGGCGCTTGTAAAAACTCTAAACTCTATTCTCCTCTTATTTAATGGATGAGGCAAATCTTTTGCCTCAGTTTCGAAAAAAAATATTTCGACAGATAAGTGGTACTCCAAATCTGAAGTCCGGAATACCCGAACACACCGCCGGGATTCTTGTGTCACCTCACATGCAGCGTGTTGTCACGTCAATTCAATGTGTGGACATGATGAATAATTTGACCGACGTATACTAGTACTGCTACTGTACTACTTACTAGTCGTATTTAGTGTCATAATTTATACATAGGTTTAACTAACAAGTACGCACTTGAAGCCTAACTGATATATATGTATATATATGGCTTCTGCACAGCATCTCCATCATCATTATCAGCACATCCTACGTAGGTGAGTTAGGATGCACTTGATCCTAGAAAGGTATCTATCCTTCAAACCAGAGGAGTGCTTCAAACTAACAACAGTACATAATATCCAACAAAAGAGGGTCGTGCTACAGCAGCAGAATACATGGCTTAGTCTAGATATCAGCACGAATCAAGTTGTGCATATTTGCTGTTGGCATGAACCACATCACCGCATGTCGGGTTTGCAAAAGCCATCCATCGCATGGAAGCTTGATGCCTTTCACACACTGAAGATTACCTGGCAATAAGCTGTGTCGACGAATCTCTGGATATGGTGATTCATGAAACCCATGGTATGATGTGTAAACACAGCCCCCCCTCGCGAACGGAAGTTGCATAGCACAGTAATCATCGCCGGTGATATGATCGATGATTAGTTGGATGATCGGATAATTGAGCCCGAGGAACAAGGAGTGGTTGCCGAGGCTGTAAACCCGCCTCCAGTTGAATACGCCTGGCCCAACGGAGCTGCGATCTTTCTCGAACACGAAGCAGCCATAGCCATCAATGTCACGAACGCCCCACGCATTGTACTGCATGTGGTTTGATGTAATGGTTTGGTCAATTTGGTACGTGCGAATGAGCATAAAATCACCGCCGTCAGCTGAACGAGCGATAAACCACCACCCATCGGCTGGTATGATTCCATGTCCTAGAATCATGAAGGCCAGTCCATTTGCGTCTACTGCAACAATTCAAATGGAGACCAAAAGGACAAAAATAAACAATCATGTTCAGAGTATGTGTGGAATTAAGATTATTATAACAGTGACACATATCATAGACAGAGAATTGCAATGCCGTGGTCATAATCATACCCCAAGTTAAAAAAAATAAGCCAATGGCTTTCATATTCTAGCAACATGTCATGGTTCAAACATCATGTAACAATGAGAGGAAAACAGCTATGACAGCGCCTACTCATATTCTACCATAGCATTTACTACTATTGTTCTCATATCAACTCTAAGCAATAGCATGTGTTGTTATAAAAATCTTGTAAACGAGAGTAACATATAGCAATCATGATGTTATGCTCATAATATGTATTCTAACAATCATTAGATGCCAATTGTTCTCATATCAACTCTAACAATAACATGTGTGGTCATAAAAATCTAGGAAATGAGAGGAACACATAGCAATGATGTGGTTATAGACATGCTATGCATTCTAAATTTGTAACAAATGAACATGCAGTCGTATTCATAAGGTAAAGATGAGATGAGATAGAATAATTACACGACGATAGATTCCACCAGTATAGGCAGCCAATCTGTGCGTCGACCGCGTAAACGATGCCATCGTGCACTATAGCATCAGACAGAAATGTTGCCTCAACAGGATTGATGATGAGCCATAACCATGTATGGCGACCGATTCCAGATAGACTAATCCCATGTTGAACAAGCCAATGAGCTTGTAATCCATGTAGTCTTCTGATGGTATGGGCACTTCGCAGATTACAACTTTCTGCAAACAGAGGTCGAGCCAAAAGCTTGACGCGTCTCGTGGGTAGTAGGCAGGAGTGTCCGGCGGGCCGCGAGGCTCGATGTCGGCGGTATCCAACGATGGAAGGGTGATCCCTCGCTGGGTGTAGATATCCATGAGACGCCACAGACTACCGGTGTGGTGGATGAGGATGATCTAGTTGGCCTTCATGCCCGCCCAGTAGTGGCCTAGCATGAAGGACAGGTGGACGGGTAGTGGTAGCATTTCGAGGGGCACCATGGCAACCTCTGTAGGATCGTCAAGTTGGTTCCTGGGCCACCTGCGAGGATCGAGCATCAGCAAGCAGGGTGTCTTGAAAAGAGTCGGCCGGTTGCAGACGAGTAGACGGTACAAAGACACCGAGCATGCGGCCAGACGGACGATGCTGAGTAGGTCCATACGACTACAGATCTGCTCCAAGAGAATATCGGGGAGGGAATTCCAATCGCGGCTCTGCGTGTCAGTCGGTTCCGCCATTGGGGTTTTCGGTGCCTGCGAGCCAGCCGGGAAGTGGATTCGGGCGGGCGAGCGAAGAAGCTTCTCCTCGTGTGGCCGAGCAGTGAGCGGGGGGATATGGTACGCGCGAGCTACCAAGGAAGATGGCGTGGGCGGGCGAGCATTGAGCGGGGGTAAATGGTGTGCGGCCGACGATGCGGAAGAGAGGAGGAAGAAGAAAAGAGGAGTAAGAAGAGTGGAAGACGGGGAAGAAAGTGCATTAAATCTCAATTCTACTAGTACTACTACCATGATATAGGCACCGTCCTCCGGAGTGTAAATAGTTACACCGATGACATGTGGGTCTACCACAAGAGGGCCCATATGTCAGTTAATGGAGGACACACGTGCGTAGGCGTATTTGCGGAAGCATGCTCTACTGGCAAACATGATGGCAGTACTGGGTAAGGCTGATTTAGTAACACGAACACGCTGGTTCAGCTTATTAATTACGTGTCCCATCTGCTGCAGCGTGTATTGTCACTTCACTGCGAAGACTAGTTGAATAATTCTCTCTGACCGAGATGGGGAATGATGGATCGCGAGGATTACCTTTCTACAGTATCCCTATGCCTCTATGCTCACTTCACTCATTTTGCTCCGTACCTAGTCACTTGTTGAAATCTGTAGAAAGACAAATACTCCGTATTTGGAAACAGAGGGAGGCTTTTACTCTGTACTGGAGTATTTGGGAACAGAGGGAGTATCACCATATCGAGGGAACAGAGGAAGTTTGAAATATGAACATGTTAATGGGAGGGAGTAAGCCCCATGCATGCATGCATGCATGCAACATGCAACACTCACACGTACTCCACATGGATGCACACAACACTCACGCACCCATGCGGCACACAGCACACGACACAACACACGCGCTCACGCTCAAGTGCTCAACCTACTCCCTACGTCCGTGAAAGACTGTACATTTAGAGATTTACACATTGACCAGGGTATAATTAACGCCCAAAAGTAGCAGACTTATGTATGCATGCGACCGTTGAGATAAGAAGATTAAATGAAGGCCGTTGCATGCTGTAATTAAGGATAGACATGTAGCCCATACCTCATCACAAGTTGGTGCATTAGTCAATCAATATCGATTTAGATTAAAGGCTAAATGCATTGGAAGTGTAGATGTACATCATGTACTACCACACTCTTTGTTTTATAGCCGATGTACACTCTTTGTTGGAAGGCCGAGGGAGGACACGTGCATGCACTCACATACACAGCCAGGGCAGTTCGGGCGCAAGGGTTGGACTCGTGTGGCGCCTGCCTAAAGTTTTGTTTAACCGATTTCTTTGCTCCGCCAACTGACAGGTGGGACCCAAAAACCAGGTGACAATTTAACCAGTCAACAAAGTGCCACGTCGACTATGTGGCCGGTCAGTAGGGTGCGATACGGTGCTCTACGATGAGCTAGTGATCGTATAATCGACGCAAAACTATATATAGTGACCGTAAAGAGCGTATTGTTACATACGTTGACCGCCAGTGTATTTTTCTCGTTTCAAATTAAGCCATATTAATCGGGAAGGATGCAGTATGGACTACTACTAGTACTAGTACAGCTTTGATGTGTCCCATCAACTCGCCGAACGAGGAGAAGCTTGCTTACTACGCCTCTCCCTCGCCCACGCGCACGGTGGTTCGCAGGACGAGGAGAGGGTTTTGAGTACAGCGCCCTCTCCCTCTTCCTCTCCCTCGCCCTCGCCCTCGCGGTGGACATGCCGCAGTTCAATCGGTGTCAGATTGCCAGACGCATATTGTACTATAGTATCATCATTGTTGGACCTTCCGAAGAGGCGAAGAGGCAAGTGCAAGGTTCACACGAGTACGAACTGTTGAACCTCCCAGAGAGGCAAAGAGCCAAGCGCAAGGTTTTATAGGAGTTTTCGTCCTAGTAGGAGTGTACTACAACTATAGCGAACGATGTTACTGTATGATGCCGCCACGTCACGTATATCCAAAGCTGTGCCACCTTTTTTTTCTCAAAGAGCATGTTACAGCCCGTGCAACAACCACACAAGTTGCACGTACACATAACACATTTACTAGTAATAAATTCTAAAGGACAAATGACAGTATGCCACACAAGTTCATCTCTAATTCATGTGATAAATTTGTGCATGACTAGTCTACATATATTCACATCGCTACCGTTCACAATTACCGTACTCCACTTACACATTATAGATGGGCTACATGCATGTCCTCCTACAGGTTCTAGTCCCAGGTGTTCTTCATGGATGGCACGATCCATAGAGGTGGGCAACGGGAATCATTGTCGCAGCTTTCTGGTCCGGTTCCACATGATGGAGACTCATCCAAGCTGAAGCGGCGTAAATCAGGGATAGTGTGTCCTAGCATGTCGTTCATCCGGCGGTGCGCAATGAAGACACAACCATGCTTCATGAACGGCAGGCCTTTCGTGTCATGCACGGAAGGTGGCATCCACTTCACAATGGGGTAGATGTCCCCGATGAAAAGCGAGTACTCTGCAAGAGTGTTCCTCGGCACCCACGTAGCATCACGGGGGTCGAACTCGGCGCCATTCATCTGGTACACGCGGCATCCCAGATCTGGACACATGGTGATGTACATAGTCAAGGTCCATGCATAATAATGTTGTGCTCAAATATGGCGGTCAGTAATACTATGCAGCAATTAGTACTACTCCGGTATAGAGGAAGTAAAATAATCGGCTTATTATATATAGCCACTCTTGGCTACATGGATGAGATAGCAAGACATGGAAAAACAAAAATGGTGGCAGCTAGTGGGTTCAAGTCTTCAAGGGCCCAGCTAGCTATACGCGTCCTCCAAGGTAAAAAGTACTCCTACAAGTAGTACTAAGTATACTACTAGTACAACAATGAAAGAGAAGGCGAGAGGGTTAAAAAATGGAATACCTGGGTAGATGGTGACGGTCTGATTGTGGTAGATTGTGTGACAATGTTGCACATCAGTGGTACCATGGGTAACGACTGCTAAGATAGTTGATCCCAATATGCCAAAGTCAGCTACAAGGTTCCAGGTTAGACCGAATTGCGGATGCAAATGCACATCCAGGATCGGCGATCTTATTTTGATCGGGGGATGACTGGTCCCTGCAAAATAATGGAGTATCGTTAGGGATGCAAATGATGGTTTGTGCATTCCATTTGTACTCTCCCGTACCGTAGGATGGCAACCAGATGAAACAAGTCCCCTGGCTTCTCACCGTGAAGATGTGGCCTAGATGGCGCACAGCGTCTTCGAACGTGTAGTGGTACAAATCTGCCGCCGCCAACATGCGCCAGCCTCTGCCGTTACTGCGTCTTGCATTGATGGAAATCCTTATGTCGAACACCGCGATAAGATAGTAATCGTCGTAGCCGCGTCGCTTTGTCGGCGGGTCTACAATTGCTATCTTCTTCGATCTCATGTAGGCATCATCATACGTATTCAAGCCCAGCCAGTCCGGAAGGCCGATCCCAATGGTGGAGAAGGGGTCTACCAGAACGGCCGCACTGCTGTGGATGTTGTGCAAAATGATGGTGGTATCCGGCTGGAGGTATGCAAGCCAATCTTCGTTGGCACCGACCCAGACCTATATATAAGACGGTGGGCAGCGAAGAAATTACGGGATGGAAATGGAATAACTAAGTACTACATGATCAAACTCCATTACTGACCTGCTCATCGGACAAAATCCGACTACCTCTCAACATCGACAACTCTATCGGAGTCAACGTGCAACCATGGCCAGGGAGCGGTGGTCTGTTCGAAGGATTGTCCCATAGAAGAACCTTCTCCTCGAGGACGCATGGAAGACCAACAAGCATGGCCTTTTCCCAAACCTGTTTAAGCAACATCTTGAAAAGGTTGGTGCAAGAAGCACCGAGTCTTGCGGCGGTGAGGACGTCGGAGCGGCGTGCGATTTGTCCCAGAGGATCATCGTCCAAGGTCTCCCAGCCCCGACGAGGAGGAGAACCGCCTGGCGAATCCATGGGAGCAGCGACGAACTGCCTTCTCTTTGGGGGGAGGGGAACTGGCGAGGAGGAGATAAGAGCGTAGTAACCGCAGGGCCTCGTCCCTTCCAACTGTAGATCATTCCTCAGCGAAGGGGTGAGGCTATTATTTACTACTAGTACTAGCATTATGGAACGTTATGGGATTGTATTATACTGTAAATAATAGCACTAGTAAGAAATTTTTGGCACTAGGTAGTAGTTTTTGGCGTGGATTAAGAAATTTTGGGTATGTTTTTGCCATTTTATGTACATGCAAACTAGTGTCAAAAAACGTCTTAAATTATGTGATGGAGGAGTACGTACTCGTACTGTAGCAGTACCAGTACTACTTTTCTCAACTATGAGTATTAGTGCGATGTACTATACTTCTAGTCTAGTCTAGTCTAGTATAGTGCACCCGTTTTGAACTCTCTCAGGGCCAAGGAGCTATAGTTGGAAGTGGAGGGTACTACTGTTCTGTAGAACCATTGCTGTACTATCAATGCAGGGGAAGTACACCTGCGTAGTGGCCTAGTGGGTACTCTCGGTGCTATATTCAGCCGCTCCTCTCACGCACACACTAGCAGCCTGTTTATCAGCGACGATTATTGCGGTCTGCGGGGGCAGAACATTTGAGTTATTTGATACAGCTAGACTAGGCTTTTTGCTTCCATTTGTGGAGGTGTAATGGATCTCGTCGAACTTTGTTAGTAGTTCCTTCTTTACGAATGATATGAAGCAAAGCTTTTGCCTCCATTTCAAAGAAAACACGTCAAGAGGAATTTCTTTTATAGTAGAGCCGATAATGGAGTGAAGTCCATGCGTACAGAGTACTAGTAGTATATCACTTTACATAGGGTACAGAGCCATATTGCACAGTTCCCAATGCCCCACCAGGCTTTTCCGGCTCCTCGGGCTTAATTGGGAGGCGCTAGTTTAAATATGCTACTACTAGCTGATGACGAAGCTGCAAGCGAGGTGCGGCTAGGGCGAGCACGCGAGCCACGGGATGCTGGGAAGGAAAACCCGTTCGCGTGGCTAGGCTGTCTAGTGCACCCAGATCGTGGGGCTGCACGTCCGTTTGACTTCAAAAGTCAAACTACCCGTCTAAAATATTTGCTCGCAGTGAAGTGTAGTACTAGTACTATTTTTTTTAAAGGCCGCCGTGCGTTCGGCCGGGATCGAACCCACGAAACGAGGTATACACTCCCGCGGCCACTAGTAGTATTCGTTGGAGTACAACGCAACCTAGAATCGCCTTTTGTCGCTAGTAGTACGTACATTGTTCCTTACAAGAAACCCCTAATAATGCAAGAAACCACTAAAATGCCAAGAAACTACTACCACTTGCATACGTGGCAGACTTAAGATAAGACTACCTTATCGACCATTGTACATGCTCTTACCAACCAAAATCCTCAAGTGATCTCCTACCTCCGGCCCGTCCACCTAGTCATCCTCGGCCATGGGACGCAGCTACCGCCGCCAGCAGAAGGCAAGGTCAAAACCGCCGGCAGAGTGGAGCCCATGTTGCGGCAGCCCGGATGCCAGCTCCGTCCGGCGCTCGCGGCCACTAGCTAGCCAAGATAGCTCCGTCCAGCTGCTTGTCTGCAAGGTTTGCTAGCTAGATTGGTACGACAGCACGGCGGCTTGCTCGCGCGAGCCGCGCTCAGGCCAGCCATCTGGCTCGAACGAAGGCCAGCGCGGCGGCTTGCTCGCTCGTGAGTCACGCGCGCGGCGTCCGGCCTGTCTGGCGGAGCAGCGGCCAACTCGCTCATCACCGGCGCCACCGACGAACACGCATCAGTACTGTTTGAAGTAATGTTCAGGAAAAATAATGATTTGAGGGGGAATAACAGGATAGAAGGTCGGATGTGGGTCCCTCGTGTCAATGGTCGAACAAAATGTGTTGGTTTAAGCTGCCTCGTCAGCACGGACGTGTGGGCCAACCCAGTCATAAATGGGCGTTTAAACGAACCTAATTGGTAGGAGTACTAGGTAGTAGTACTACCTCTCTCTCAGTTTACACGGCGTGCGCATACCCCTAGGTCGTCAATTTGACCAACCTAATACAAGTCATATATTACAAAAAATATACCAACATAAACTATGGAGTTTCTACTTTCAAAAAGTATAATTTTTGTGCTATATAGTTTATATTAGGGTGATAAAATTGACAACCTAGGTATACGTGCAAGACTTGTAAACTGAAACGGAGGTAGTAGAAGTTTTTGGCGTGGATTAAGAAATTTTGGGTATGTTTTTGCTATTTTTTGTATAATAGATTCTTCCTAGGGCTGGTTGAAAGTGGTAGTTTTTTGTTAAATACTCTACATATTGTAAGTAGGAGTGAAAGTTAAGATTTGGAAGCCAATAAGCAAGGCTAGTTACATAGTGCATATGTGTACATGATTGAAAGTAAATATCAACCATGAGTTACTAATATCTTGATGGAAAACTCGAAACTATGGAATACTAGAAAAAAAATACATGGTTGGAAATACTAGCAATGTTCATGTCCGTTGCAACGAATCATAATTAGAATAATACTTATTCACAAACTTGGTACAAAACACCCTAATTTTGATATACATATGTATATTGTGTTTCAATTATCATATATTCCTTGGGCTGTTTTGGTGAGGTCAGGGAGGGATGTGGTTGGTTTTAAGATACTAATTATGGGTTTTTCTGCAAATTGGTAGACAAGTGGGATGTTGATGAGAAAAGGCAACAACTTACCTCACAATCATTAGATGTAGATCTAATGGTCAGAAACGACGGATGGCAGACACACCAGCATCACCAACTTAGTCTTGTGTAGGAGTACTAGCAAGATCCGTGCATTAACGGAACATCAAGATGCATTTTTTTTATAAAAGCACTTGTTTTGATTGACCCTTGCGGGAGTAATCCCATGTGTAAAAACTAATGATATCTCGAGAAATATGAGATAAGGTGAAGAGGAGTTGGGTGTGGTGGTGGTTAGTGGTCGGACTGAGCGGAGGCATGGGGATTGACGACGCCGGCAGCGGCCATTGGGCCAGTTTGTTCCAGAGGTTTACTTTCTTAATTTCTCAACAATGAGGTTTGTTGGAGATAAGGATGAACGAGGGAAGGCCTTGTCTGCAAATGTGGAGGGGGTGCGGGTATCTTTTAGTTTAATTTCCATCCGTCAGATATAGATCAGACGGTCTATATTGCAAGATGGCACACGTACCATCATCACCAACTCGGTTTTTTATAAAAGAAGAAATATAAGTATAGAGATACAAATGTATTATCGATACTTGCTTCCATAAACTAGCATCTACATTCTATTCAACGCCTCGGCATGTGGGGCCTTAGCACAATGAGTTCTCGAATATGTAAAACAAAGATATTCCCGTCGCCGACAAGGAGGGGGTGACGGCGGCGCACTTTTTGGCTTGCTCTAGTCCTACTAGGTGGTCTAAGCACATGTAGATTTATTGTTTTTCACGTCTCGTGTTCGCCGTACTGCCACGACTGTTGATGAGTAGACGGTAAGTTATTCACGGGGAAACCCTATTTGAGCACGTTTGCAAGAGAGAGAAGAGAGAGAGACAGTGTGCGTGTGCGATATGTTAGAGACTGAGGCAATGATAATAGATTCTTTGTGTCTATGTGTGTGGAGGATAGAGAGAGACATGTACATGGGGCTTTGTGTTGTGTAACGTGGAGACACATATACATAATTAGACAGTGAGTGTGTGAGATACACATGCGGACATGGGGAGAGATGAGGATCCAGATAAATGGGTGTTAGTGCGTGTCTGTGTGTGTTTGTGCATGCATTTGTGCGTGACAGGGAGAGAGTGTATGTGGAGTACAGAGACCACTGATGATGTAAACCTAGTATAAGGGAAGGGGGAATTGTGTGACATGTGTAGTAGCGAGATAGCACGGGTGTGGGCGGGGGGAGCAGACTATTTGGAATAGACATCGAGTGTGTGTGTGGGAGGAGAGGGGTGTGAGAGCGAGAGAAAGAGAGAGCTAGCGACGAGAGAGAGAGAGAGAGAGAGAGAGAGAGAGAGAGAGAGAGAGAGAGAGAGAGGGCGAGAGGGGTTGTTTGTGTCCATAAATGGCTTATAGATATGGAGACAATGTTGATGTTGTCTGAAATTGGCCTATGAACGGAGACGCAGGGGAAGCGAGTCATCGTGTGTGTGATAGGGACTTCATGAGAGATCTAGAATAGATGGTGTAGAGAACAATATGCAAAATCGAGAACGATTATACATTAGGGAGCTATGCAAAGAGTCACGACATATATGTATACAGGGAAGGAGCTGGGGCGGGTCCGCATGTGGGAGAGATAGAAAGAGGAGAGTGGTGCACAAGGAGACAAAGTGTGCTTGTTTGCAGTGGGGGTGGTGTCTGAGGTGAGTACGCGAGAACCACATAACTAGGGAGATAGACGTTTGGGGCGACGTTTTGTGTGTATGGGAAATATACACTCTACATAGTGCGTGTGCTTGGGTAAGAGAGATAGCGGGAGACCTAGAGAGTGAGGGAAGAGATGTGTGCATGCCCGGGAGACAAAGTGATAGAGACCTATGATGGGAACCGGACTTTACAAGAGAGAGGGGTGTTAATCTGCTTGTGTGTTGGTGTCTGGGGGAGAGAACGACTTCTCTATGTGTGTGTGTGTGCAGTGGTGGTGGTGGGGGGGGGTGACTTCAGATAAAGAGTGAGGTGTCTGTATTCGAGGGACTTTAGCGTAATTGAGATATTGTGCACTCATGGTTGATCAATTTGTTTCACAGTTTGTACTATGAGATAACGATACTTTTGAACATGCGTGATATACCTTGATGTGCCAGAATTACAAACCTAAGATTGGAATTTTGGAATTCGACTCCATCATTAGCTTTTGTAATTCATTTAAACGGAGGTACATTTTTTAAGTCGGAATTTCGTGATTTCAAATTCATATATCAAACCAAGAGATATACACATATGGGCATGTTCAAACTTTATAATCATTCACTTTATTCATACACATACACATTTTTGCTTTTTTCATCATATTTAGGATAAACACATTTGGAATTTCATTTGAATTGGACCATATGATGGTATTTGCTTGTAGTAGCTCAATGATCCATATTTGAATTGAATGGACAATCTAAGTTTCGAGTTGGAGACACTGATTTTCAAAACTTGCACTTTTTTTACGTGCAAAACAAACAAATTGTCCGCCATGATATCATAGTCGGCCGTACGAGAGTAGAATACTTATAATTTTAGGCGCCAAAAGCTTTCAAACTTCCCGCTCACATCGAAATGTCACGCGCTCGAAAGTTTAGCCCTGCGATATTCCTGTTTTACCCCTGCCACATGAGCGGAAAAGGGCTGCTTTGGTAACTCCATTGTTTTCCCCTCTTTGCCCCCAACATTCTTCCCCAGAGCCCCTCCCCTTCCGCTCCCAGACCCCCCCAACCATGGCAAGCCGCCGAATCTAGTCCTCCGCCGCAGCGGTGGACCTCACACCCCGCCGGATCTACCTTCCGCACCTTGGAACCCCCAACTACCAACTCACCACTTCACCGGAGCCGCTTCAGCGTCTGGGTTGTCCACCGCTCCAGATCTCCTTAACCGCCATCATGGTCCACCGCACCGGATCTGCTTAACCGGCGCCCTCGTCCACCACAGCGTAGGCCCTTCACTGACTCCCTTGTCCGCCCCTTCGCTGGCCCTTCATACAAGCCCTTGTCCTCGACAACAGATCCGCCTCACCGAAAGCACTGTACAACAAGCCCGCCGAAGCCTTCGTCCATTGCACCAGACCCGCTCCATGGACGCCATATTCAACTCCATCGGCCCTGCTTTACCGACGCTGCAGCCTCATCAGGTTATTTCGATTTGTACTCCTTCAGTTTTTCTCTTTATCATGCAACTGTTCACTTACCATAGATGAGCTTTTTTGTATGTCGACAGGCGCCGCAACCGTAGAATCGGAGCCGCTTCAGCGACGGCGACAGCCGACCCAAACTCAACCGCAACACGAGCACCATCGACTATCCTTAGCTATCAAGTATGACAATGATACCCATACGCCGCCGAGAATCAGGTACTATCATCCAACGGCTGGTGCCTACGTTCACTTTCCTAGCATAAGCACCGCACCTATGAATTTCTTCAGGGCATCATTCCGTTTTTCATGAGACGTGTTATTCTGCTTGCACCTGTAGGGCCATAATTCTGGCAGTGAACATGTTACATGTGCTAAATTACATACCAGTGCACATCTATATCTATATCTGTACTTTATTTCTGTACTACTATATAGTGTACCAGTTTTGAGATGGATCCAGAGCATCAATCATAACCGTTGGTCTCCAAAATCCAAGAGCTAAGATCAGCCGGATTCGCCATGAACAGTAGACTGTTGTTGCCTCTACTGTGTTCTAGAATATTCACGTGGCCCTTCCAGGAAAAAAAGGCCCATATGTGATGCCTCATGGGCTATATTACTGCTTGAGCGCATGACGACTTGAGCCCAGATAAGAAGGTTTGGGAGGAGAATGGGAAGAAAAAATAATAGAGTAACATACATTTTTTTAATGAACCTCCAGTATTTTAGATGTGAATGTACAGTTTTTTGTGTGAATATTAAAAACAATTGTGGGTGGAATTCCATTTATCAAAATCACTCCATTATACTTTTTTCGAGTCACACTCCAAAATCACTCCATTCTTTTAAGACTTGCATTGCACGTGCATACATACTAGTATTGTTAATATGCTTTAGTTTTGTTCCGATGCCACCTGTTGGTTCCATCAGACTGGTTAATGTTCTCTATGCTTAATTACACATCAGCAAACTAGCATGTGGTTCCGCTGCTTTTTGTTTGTTTTACCCTACATTTTCTGATGCTAGCTATTACATCACTGCTCCGAGCCTCTGTTCATTACTTGTTTGTGTGTTCTTGATCTTCCCAAGTTGCATGACTAATTTGATGCTTCTATTAATTATGGAGCTGCCAACCCCATCAAGCAAAATATTTGTTCTTTTGGGGCCGGCACGTCAAACAAGCATAAAAATAGAGGGAAGCAGATATATTGTCGCGTATGCACACACCCTTCTTTCATTAGTTTAGATGAACCATTGATGATCAATTCGGACCAGTGCA
Organism: Triticum dicoccoides; assembly: GCF_002162155.2. Classification (NCBI taxonomy): domain Eukaryota; kingdom Viridiplantae; phylum Streptophyta; class Magnoliopsida; order Poales; family Poaceae; genus Triticum; species Triticum dicoccoides. Next base: position 463,013,144 of record NC_041387.1, on the reverse strand, counting down.
TGCGATTAAAATTAATTTTACCTAAATAGATGGTGCAGAATAAACTACAACAACTAGATTTGCAACCACGTGATGCTGGCGATATTTTCAAAGATCATTGCAGTAGCAGCTAGGCTTCATAGCAACATATGGTAAGCCAATGTGTTTTAGTACATGTGAAATGTAATGCAAGTGGTCTGCTTTCTTGGCTTGTGCCCTCAACGTGTAACCCTACCAAATTACAAATAGTTCAGTTGTCTGCTTTGCTGTATTGCTCGATTCGAATGCTTGTTTGTTGTTACGCTATACCTGAGTTGGCCAATATGTCAGCAGTGCCTGTTGTACTATCGTAAAGAAATGCATGCCTATTTCATTTTAGTCCTTAACTTTTCCTCTCAACTTCATCACAAGACTGTCTTCGTAGTTTATATGAGGCCACACTGTTAAGTGCTTTCTCAGATTATTTCAACTGCTTAGATGCCTTGGCAACTTAAATATAGCGGTTGTACACTCCCTTTCAAGTAGGGATGTCAACTGGGTCCCGTTTAATCCCTATTAAAGTCCACTAGTGGTATGATAGTTCAGAAGAGTTTTTGTTTTTTGAGGAAAATGAACTAGGGAGGTAGCAAAAACTAACTAGATGGGACTGGCGGATGTCGTTTATTTTCAACTTACATCCCTAGTTTCATATTACCATTTTAATTTCTTTTCGCCTGATGCTGCTTCGAACCATTAAAATATAGTTTGCTATGCTCGGCAATAATTCATCTGTCGTTTAGCATGTAAGCTTACTGCTTGGATCATATGATAACTATCTCTTACTTATGTCCAACAGAAACATTTCAGGATGCCGTTCACACTAGGACACAATGTACAACCCCAGAATCTAATTGTGGAAGCAGTGCGCCACCCATGTTACCAGATGGTAGCAGTTCAGAGCAACACCGCCGGAGAGCAGTTTGAGCACAGATATTATAGTGCTTGAGGCTCTACTAGAGGCAGAAAGAGATGGTGTGGCTGCCATGAATGAGGTAATCTTTATCTTGAGGCTGGAAATTACGGAATTAGCGGCACGCATTATGCAAGCAACCCAAGAATTGGAGGAAGTAAGAATGTTGCATTTGAAGATGGAGGAGGTCCTGTTGTTTCTGCTATCTGAAGCCCAAGGTAATCCCTGTTCTTCTTTAGATACCAGTTGAAATTGTCATTAGATTATTGTACTTGCATGCTGTGTCATGTCTCTGAATGGATTATGTTGCAAGACCCCCTATGTTGTCCGGAATTCCATGTTCTCCATGTGTTGTAATGATCCGAATTTTTTAGGCGAGGTAATCCTCAGTACTTGTATGATTGACATAAGGTGAACTATTTTTCATGTGAGCATATTGTATTGGATGAAATAACTGTTTGAATCAGAGTGTATCCAACCTACTTAATTCGAAGATCACGACATTTCTAAATCATAATCATATATAAAGGTGGAATAAATCTTTGTTGTGGTGTTGAAGAAATAAATAACAAAACGTATAATTATCTGTGGATATTCGTAATCGAATACAAATTGGATTTGAATTTAGTTTGCCAGGTCCCAGGGAAAACGTGAATGCTAATTCTCCCAAGTTTTGAACGAAGCGGCTAAACACCCACTATAATTTGTGGGCTGCCCGAAGCAAGTGTTTGCGAGATGGAAATTACTGTCTACCCCTGACACTGAGTACATCCTTATCGACCGGATTTACACTGCTGTCGATAGGGGTAGACTAGTAACTTCAATCAGACGTGACACGACGGCCTCTGAGCCCATTCGGACAATGTGGGCACCAAACGTGGGCGGCAAAACACATTTGATTCAAGCTCATCCGAAAGACATGTGTCTCTTCCTCCATTTCCTCATTCATACACGGTGGGCAGCAAAACAAACTCTCCTCGTCCGAAATCGATGTAGGCTAATATTTTAAATAGGGGCAGATGTGTAACTTCCATCAGACGTGACACAACCGCCCTACCTGTCAGCCCCGTTCATACATCGTGGGCGCCAACCGTGGGCGGCAAAACACCCTCTCCTCGCCCGAAATAGTTTGCCGGCAAATATTTGGGAGATGCGAGATTACCGTCCTATCCCCAACCGACGCGATGTCCGAAATTTTAAACGGGGGATAAGTTCATAACTTTCCCCCATTTCAGAGAAGCGCATCCCAAAGTTTGAGATGCCCCCTCCCCTCCATTTCCCCATTCATACACCGTCGGCAGCACGACAACCTGCGCACTGCGGCCAGCCTCCTCCGTCGGCCGCCCCATCCTCCACCTTGCCAGAGCTGCTACCCTACCCCGTCGTCCACTGTAAGAGATGGACGTCTCTCATCCACGGCGCTGGACCAGGATCCTTTCATCGCCTCCTCTCGCTTCATCGGCGCCGTCGTCCACCTTGTCGTTGCCGCTCCTACGACTTCCTGGTCCACGACAACAGGATATATCCCCTGACCCGACCGTCTTCCGTCTAAAGTCTTCTTCCCCGCCGCCGACAGCCATCGCACCCGCAGCACCCTCAACGTATCAGCATAGGCCTACACGACGTCGCAAGAGAGGTGTTACTCTTCCATATGTGTATTGATCTCTCCCGGAAAATAGATCGTAATTTGTTTACTGTACTTTTCTTGTCCGTACCAAATCGTAGTGGCTAGTTGAAAGCAAACATTGGTTGTGAAGTAGCTTTGTCCGGTTTGCACCTTTAGATCCGCCATGGCATGGGCACTATACTCGTAAAGCTTATGGTTTCCCCCCTTTATATTCACTACCATCATCGTAGGTGCTTCGTCTCATGCTAGCACTGCTCCTCAAGACCTCAACCCAAAGCTTACGTGTTGAAATACGAATCTGATATGATGCTCATATCACTAAAACAGAGAATGTTTAATTGGTCACCTAATGTTCCTATATTCGTTTCGAAAAGCATGTGCGCCACCCACTGGTCCAGCTAGTTTCACTTTCCTGATTTTTCTCTTGATGCTTAGGGTTTCCCCCTTTTATCTACTCTACTATGATCTGCGTAGGTGCTTTCTGTCGTACTGGCATTACTCCAGCCTTCAAGCTAAACAACACAACACTCAGAATTCGAAAGCTTAGTTGTTCAAATATGATTGTGATATGATACTGATATTAGTTAACCGACACATTTAATTGGTTAGCTAAAGGTCCCACTTGAGTTTCCAAATGCATGTTGCGACATATAGAGAGACAGCATAATTGCATTTCTTTGTCACTTGTTGACCGTACTCTCTTGTCCATACCAAATCTTAGTTGTTATTTCAAAGAAAACATCGGTTGCTAACTACCCGTTGCGCGGTTTGCAGCTTCAGATCTGCAATCCCATTGCCACGGTCAACACTGTACTCATCATGCTTATGTTTTCCCCATTTTATCATGACCACAATAAGCCTACGTGGTTCGTGTCATAATAGCACTGCTCCACCCATCGAGCTAAACAAGCTTAGTTGTACAAATTCATATCTGATATTATTGCTGATATTATTAAAACTGAGAGATGTTTAATTGGTGAGCTAAATGTTCCTACTTTAGTTTCGAAATGCATGTGATCCACATATGGAGAGACCGGAAAGAATAGTATTTCTCTATGCGCTCTGGTTCATCATGGGTGGCCAACCGACATTGTATTGAAAGACTTGTAATATCTTCAATCTGCTTGCTCTTCTGCTCTTCTTTAAGATGATACTCTTCTCTTGCGGTCGACTGGTCAGGTTGAGTTGTTCTCCCTTAGTATATTTTGAATCTGTCAAGTCAGGTCGACTTGTTCTTCTTTACTATATGTTGAAGCTATCATCTGCGAAGTGTCATCACTTCTGGAGCTCTCATATTTTGAGTAGTAGGCCACATTATATTAATGCACACAACAAATTACAGCATGCATGGCATCTTTTAAAATAATTACAGAGATAGCACAAAGGGGTTTACAGGGAGGCAGTATTGGATTAGAATCACTTCTGCATTACAAAGAAAATCTCACTTGTTTTTATGTTTTCATGCATGTCAGATATTGAACATTATCAAAATGAATATGAGAATGGGCGCACGAGAGGAATATTGCGGAACGATCCACTGGCTAACAAACTTGGCATGGTGCAGGATGGCCTATCTTATTCACCCATCAAGGTGCTTGCTCTAGCTTTGCAAAGTTGTATTGGTCGCACATATTTTGCATCTGACCTCTTGCATTACTTCTACTTTGTTACACCATCTTCTTAGTTTAAGCATCATATATGATTATATGACATACCTATCCATTTTCTGTACCTATTCCATGTGTCGTCACACTATGTTTTTCCAGTCAAATGTTGTTCTTTCGTAATAGATGGACAAAAGGAAGAGGGTGAGTGCAGATCCTCAAGGAGTACAAACTATGTATTTGGAAAAGGTAGTGATACCTGTTAAATCAGATAGATCAGCAGCCACAGAAAACACAGGCCCAACTGTACCACACTTTACCCCTAGTCCAGTGGCCAAACCCCTATTAGAACTGCTGGGAGCCCAGCGTCAGGTACTGTCTATGATATCAATTCAAAGTTTGAACTCCTAAAATTCTGCTTGTGCCTTACCTTCTCTCTTGTATGAAAACTAATTTCAGATGAATCTCCTTGCTCAAAGGATCATACGATCTCAAAACAATAATGGGCTATGCATTGCTCTCGTTAGTACCTCTCTCCCTTTTGCCTTGTAACGCTATACTTAATTAATTGCTATTTGATTTTGTATCATCAGTCTGCACCTAAGCTTCATTATCCTCTGTTTCTTCCAATATTATTTGATCTATATTTACTCTTTGCAAAATGTAGAATAATGGCAACGCTTATAAAGAATTTTCTTTCGGGAATTTATTGAATTATCCTTCCATCAACATGGAGAAGGGCTTTGTCCTTCCCGTGTTAACATGTAATGTAAGTTCATCCTTCTCAAGCCTTCAAACTTTGTTCTAGTATAGATTTGGATAGGCATCATTTCCTACACTGCTGTTTGCTTTGCTGTTTACATTTGATTGGATGTTTGCAACAACTACCAGTTTCAAATTGTAGTTGTAAAAACATGTTCCTTATTCAGAACAGATCCATTTATTTGCTTATATAATTGTGAAACCTGTTACGTGTCTCCTTGTTTCTCTTTCAGAGTCGTATCTCTTACGCCAGGCAGAACTTTAGGGAAGATAGTGAGCCAAACCATCTTGTGGACAGCGAGATGACCCCAAGGTCCTGTTTTGATGAAGACAGTGAGTTGAAGCTACTCACCAGCAGGTGTGAGACAACTTCTGTGCAGTCGCAGCCTCAATCAGTTCGACTTCTTCAGTCTCAACTTAAAGCGGAAAGGCTTGCTTCAGCTTAGCTCCAACTTGAAGTCAAAGATGCAATGAAGATGTCAGAGGACTGCCGTGCGCACCATCAAGCCTTAAATCTAGTGTTGATGCATCTATCGTTGACACAACTGAGGTCTACTCAGCTTCTTCAGCTGTTTCGGGGGACCTTCCTGGCAGGCCTAGTGCCTTCTGAAGTGCTCTCAGTTTTGTATATTCTTTTATCGGCGCATTTATTTGCACTGGTGGCGAACTTTGATGCCTAGTGGATGTACTATGTGATAGCCATGATAGCCTAGCGTAAGTTGCTTGCTTATTTATTTCCTTGTTGTCTTGTTTATTTGTTTGCTTGTAGTCATTGCAGTTCTTTTTCCACGGTTTGCTAATGGCTGCAATAACCTATTTTTTAAAACTAGGCTACAATAACCATGGGCTAATATTTACTTTAGTGACACTGGGCCTCCTACGGGCTATAGAAATAGTGGGCCTTCTACGGGCCATAGAAACAATGGGCCTTCTAAGGGCCGTAAAAACAATAAGCTTTCTACGGGTCGTATCATCAATGGGCCTTATACGGGCAGTATGATAACATGGGCCAATAACAAGCCGCATTATGGTCGTAAACGAGCTAGAGTTGGAATCATCCGTTCATGGGCCGACCATAACGGGCCATCAATAGGCCGTATTTCATGATGCTATGAAAATGGCCCAACGTATTAACAGACCACAAACGGGCCGACTGTAACCACGAGCTGAATGTGGCCCACAAGAAGAAAATGACAGTAACGGGCCGTAAGTAAACGAGTGCTAGAAATGAGCCCAAGAATAAATGGGCTCCGAGAAGGCCTAAAGATAACATGGGCTGAAAACGGCCCAATGGAATAACGGGCCGTTAATGGGTATAAAGTGATACACTGTTCATTACGGGTCAGTTTCACCATGGGCCGTTAATGGGTGTAAAGTGATACACTGTTTATTACAGGCCAGTTTCACCACGGGCCGTTAATGGGTGTAAAGTGATACACAGTTCATTACGGGCCAGTTTCACCACGGGCCGTTAATAGGCCAAGAGTTACATAGGGCCTCATATGGGCCGAAAGACGTCATGGGCCATACATGGGCCAGAAGTAAAAATGGGCTGGAATCATATAGGGTGGCCTAGATGACGCTACTGGGCCTAATTCGGATAGGGCGTAACGGGCCTTGGGTTAGCGGGCTGTAAATGGGCTATATGCGAACAGGCCGTTAACAGGCTTTCCATGGGCCGGCCCGCCACATTTTGACCAAGTCAAACGGGCCGGCCTTTTCACAGGAATGGGCCTCTGTTGGGCCATGCCACGTGTCGACATATCATAGGCGCCTTCCATCCAATGAGTGGATGACATCTGTCCCAACGATGAGCAGACACGTGTTTCCTCCGGCCAATGATGATTTTACACGTGGAAAATCCCCATTGGTTGGGGCTGTTAACGAGTTATCAGATCCAAAACCCGACCCGATAGCTTAACGGCGTTCCAGTACGGTGGATGCCATGTGTCGGTAACCCTTGACGAAAGCAGTTCTGTGATGCACGATTTATCGTCATGCAAGTGGACACTTCCGTGATGATAATTTTGGTAATGTCATGGAACACTTCTACGACAGCACAGGTATGACTATCTTGATGCTGCCATAAATTTGTCATGGATGTACATGCATGACAAAAAACGCGACCTACTGTGACAAACACGTATCATCACGAAAGTGTATTTTTTTGTAGTGATGGTGGCATGCAGATTTTGTGAAGACAAAGAATATTCAAGATCAGATGAGGGTTGGAAGGCGACGACCTTGAAAAAATCCTTGCCGAGGACACCCACAAGACCCCCGCAAGACCCTTGCCGGGCCACCCGGCAAGACCCTTGCCAAGGGCGTCAGCAGGGCCACTACCAGGCCCGCACCAACCAGATCTCCACCGCCTTTCGCATGCAGCTACCAGCCCAACCAGCTAGGCAGGCACCTGCGTGGCAACATGCAGCTTCCAGGCCAACTCAGCACATGCCTGCATGGCGGCATGCAGATCTTCGTGGAGGTTCCACCACCGCGCCACCTCAGCTGCATGCCTGCCTACCTGGCACCGCATGCATCGCTGGCCAAGGCACATGTCGAAGCAAGGAGGAGCGGTGACGGACGGGACATGCCTCGCTCCCGTCCCCGATAAACCAAGAGGACACCTAAGTTGCGCATTAAATGTGCCTTTTCCTGTAATACGAGCGATAAGCTCGTAGCACTCTAGGACTTTCCACCTCCTGTGTGCCACTGTGGCAGCCCCTTTCGACTATAAAAGGAGGCCCATGGCGTACTGGAGGGGGATTCGGCTCTTTTGAACCACACAGCCACCGTAGCTAGTTCAAGAGCTCAAGAACACTCAATACATCCACCAAAGCAGGACTAGGGTTTTACGCATCCTCGCGGCCTGAACCTGGGTAAACGATCCTTGTGCTGATTACAAATCATGCTCTTCTCACAACCCCATGCCCCGCAACCATAGTAGGGATTCTTGTGATCCCATAGGGGTCGTTTCCCACTGACAAACACCACTCCCTACTATATTATTTTCCGTGCTCTTTTTTTACTTTGCCATGTCAAGCCGTACCCACAACACAAAAGAATAAAATCGCTCTTCAGAACTCATTGATGCATGATACAGACAAGCAATACTTTGATGTAAGACAACCGTATGAGGATGGAATATGTAAGAAAAACAGGACGGCATGACATATTCACAGCTACAATGTGTAAACTAAGCAGAAGGATTTTCAAGAAAATAGAAGTAATGAAAGCTAGACACCATATGAAATATGCAACCAATATTACTCTGCCAAGTTAATAGTGTCTTGTAATAAGTGGCAATTCGAAAAATTAGAAGCGGTACAACATAGAAATCATTGCAAGATGCAACCACTATCAAACTGCCATGTTAAAAGCGTCCAATCATGAGTGACTGATGCGGGATACACAACAGTAGTACTTTGATGTAAGAACATGGTATGATAGATAGATGCAGTGTATTCTAGACATAGAAAGCCATGTCATATGCAAATGTATAACGTAGAAACTCAGTAGGTGCAATTTAATTAAAATAGAAGAAATATAGGCTAGACAACATATGCAACATGAAACCAATGATCACACCGTCAACTTAGGGCAAGCACCTGTGATGGTGGAGTACGGGAGATGAACTCATCATGTAGACTTGGGACTTCAACTTCATTAGCAGTAGCAGTGGCAAATCTAGAGAGTCTCTGTTTGCGTCGGTGCGGAGGACCACCAACATACCCTAACTTACTCTTTACCTTCCTATTTTCTGATATTGCCTTATGAAGTCAAAACCACAAGAAGAAGAATAAAATTAGCTCTGCATAACTGGTTGATGCATGATACAGACGAACACTACTTTGATGTAAGGCAAGCGCAGGATAGGAGGATGGAATATATATAAAAAAGAGAACGTTTCATATTCACACGTACGATAGGAGGATGAAATATGTATGAAAAAATAGTAAGCGGAAGGCATTTCAACAAAATTAGAAGAAATGAAAGCTAGGCACCATATGAACATGCAACCAATATCACTCTATCAGGTAAACAGTGTCTCGTCATAAGTGCCATTTCAAGAAATTAGAAGCAATACAAGCTAGAAGACAATGTAAGATGCAACCTACATCACAGTCCCAAGTTAAATGTGTCTTATGGGTAAGTGATCATTGCAGGTATAAGTTGTAAGCTACGCAGATGCAATTCAACATAATCAGAAGCAATACAAACTAGACATCATACAGAAAACACAACCACATATAACAGTTCCAAGTTAGAGCAAGCACCTGTGATGGTGGAGTAGGGGAGATGTGCTCATCATGTACATGTATGTTCTAGAAACAAGAACACATGCCATATTCACAGGCATTATGTGTAAAGTAAGCAGATGCAATTCAACAAAGTTAGAAGCAATACAAGCTAGACATCATACGCAACATGCAACCACATATAATAGTGCCAAGTTAGAGCAAGCACCTGTGATGGTGGAGTAGGGGAGATGTGCTCATCATCTACACAGCTACGTTGACTGTCTAGCCTTGTGTTGTCCTGCGAATCTTGTTGGGAGGATGGCGGAGTAGAATCTATAGAGACCCCCTGTTTGAGTTGCTCCAAAGGACCACCACCATCCACTGTCGGACTAATTTCCTTCAGCTGTAATGATTTTGCATTGTGTCAAACCGATAAGAAAAAGGAATAAAATTCGCTCTTCAGAACTCATTCATGCATGATACTGACGAACACTACTCGTATGAAAGGCAAACACATGATGCGAGGATGGAATATGTATGAAAAATAGGATGGCATGACATATTCACACCTATGATGTGGTAACTGAGCAGAAGGCATTTCAACAAATTAGAAGCACTGCCAGCTAGACACCATATGAAAGATGCAACCAATATCACTCTGCCAAGTTTAAACTGTATGAAATTTCAACAAATTAGAAGCAGTACATGCTAGAAATCATATGCAAGACACAACCAATATCACAGTGGCGACTTAAAGGTGCCTTATCATAAGTGACTGATGCGGGATATGCAAGAACAGTAGTCTGATGCAAGAACATCGTGTGATCAGATATAGTATGTTCTAGAAACAGGAACACATGTCATATTCACAGACATTATGTGTAAAGTAATAAGATGCAATTCAACAAAGTTAGAAGCAATACAAGCTAGACATCATACGCAACACGCAACCACATATAATAGTGTCAAGTTAGAGCAAGCACCTATGATGGTGGAGTAGGGGAGATGTGCTCATCATCTACACAGCTATGTTGACTGTCTAGCCTTGCGTTGTCTTGCGAATCTTGTTGGGAGGATGGCGGAGTAGAATCTATAGAGAACATACGTTTCAATTGCTCGGAAGGACCACCATCATCCAATGCCTTGCCAACTTCCTTCAGCTTTATTGATTTTGCATTGTGAGGTCAAACCGACAAGAAAAAGGAATATAATTCGCTCTTCAGAACTCATGCATGCCTGATATCGATGAACACTACTCTGATGAAAGGCAAAGTCATGATACGAGGATGGAATATGTACGAAAAAATGGACGGCTTGACATATTCACACCTATGAGGTGGTAACTAAGCAGAAGGCACTTCAACAAATTAGAAGCACTTCAAACTAGACACTATATGGAAGGTGCAATCAATATCACTCTGGCAAGTTAAAACTGTCTCGTCATAGGTGGTGTTCATCAAACTAGAAGCGATACATGCTAGAAATCATACTCAAGACGCAAACCAATATCATACTGCCAACTTAAAGGTGTCCCATCATAAGTGACTGATGCAGGATACACAAGAAGAGTAGTTTCATGTAAGAACATGGTGTGATAGACAGATATAGTATGTACCAAAAACAAGAAAGAGTGTCATATTCACATGTATCATGTGTAAGCTAAGCAGATGCAATTTACACTAATTAGGAGCAATACAAGCTAGACACCATATGCAACATTCAACCAGATATCACACTCCCAAGTTAGAGTAAGCACCTTGGATGGTGGAGTAGGGGAGCGGATACTTGGACCTTGTAATGTACTATCAGTACAAGGAGAATCGGTATAGATGCTCCATTTACGTTGCTGCAGAGGACCACCATCATCGCCTTCCTTACTCTTTTCCTTCCTCTTTCTTGTTTTTGCCTTATCAAGTCAAACCCACAAGAAAAAGAAATAAAATTTGCTCTTCAGAACTCATTGATGCATGATACTGACGAACACTACTTTCATGTAAGGCAGCCACATGATAGGAGGATGGAATATGTATGCAAAACAGGACGGCGTGACATATTGACATCTATGATGTATAAAGTGTAAACTAAGCACAATGTGCTTGAACTTGTTAGAATCAATGCAAGCTAGAAACCATTTGAAAGATGAAACCAATATCACTCTCCAAATTAAAAGGGTGCCCTAACAAATGTTTTTGACCAAATTAGAAGCAATACATGGCAACATGCTAGAAATAATATTCAATATGCAACGAATAAAGGTGACTCATCGTAAGTGATTGATGCAGGATACAGAAGAGAGGTAGTTTCATGTAAGAACAAGGTTAACACATAGACATAGTGTGTACCAAAAATAGGAAGGCATGTCATATTCACAGGTATAATATGTAAACTAAGAAGATGCAATTTAACCTAATTAGAAGCATTACAAGCTAGACATTGTATGCAACATGCAACCACATATCACACTGCGAAGTTAGAGCAAGCACCTGTGATGGTGGTGTAAGGGAAGTGCGGTCTTCAAGTATAGAGCTATGTTTAATATCTTCATTTAGGCTTGCTATTTCTTGAGAATCATGTGGAGAGGATGAAACTGCATTCTTTATAAGAGTAGCGTGTCTCATATTAACCCACGGGCATGACTGTCTCATCATAAGCGAGAGATGCAGGATACACAGGAACAGTAGTTTGACGTAAGAACATGGTGTGATAGGAAGATGTAGTATGTACCAAAAACAGGAAGGCGTGTCATATTCACATGTATAATGTGTAAGCTAAGGAGATGCAATTTAACAAATTAGGAGCAATAGAAGCTAGGCACCATATGTAACATGCAACCAGATATCACACTGCCATGTTAGAGCAAGCACCTTGGGTTGTGGAGTAGGGGAGATGAGATTTGGAACTAGCACTGCAGTATGAGTAGCAGGAGAATCTGCAGAGATCATTTGTTTTGGTTGCTCCAGAGGACCACCATCATTCCGTGCCTTCATCCTTTCAAATTTTGCCTTGTCAAGTAAACACACAAGAAAAAGGAATGAAATTCGCACTTCCAAATTCGTTGATGCATGATACTGACGAACACAACTTTATGTATGGCAACCACATTGTAGGAGTACGGAATATGTATGAAAAACGCTAAGCAGAAGGCATTTCAACAAATTGGAAGCAATGCAATCTAGACACCATATGAAAGATCCAACCAAAATCACTCTACCAAGTTAGATGTGTCTCATTATAAGTGGCACTTCAACAAATTAGAGGCAATACATGTTTGAAATGATATGCAGGATGCAACCAATATTACACTGTCAACTTCAAGGTGTATCGCCAAAAGTGATTGATGAGGGATACACAAGAAAAGTAGTTTGATGTAAGAACATGGTTAATAGAAAGACGTAGTATGTACCAAAAATAGGAAGGCGCATGTCATATTCACAGGTATAATGTGTTAACTAATCAGATGCAATTTACCCTAATTAGAAGCATTACAAGGTAGACACCATATGCAACATGCAACCACATATCACACTGCCAAGTAAGAGCAAGCACCTGCGATGGTGGTGTGGGGGAATTGCGGTCATCAACTAGAGAGCTACATTGACTATCTTCATTTCGCCTTGCTGTTTCTTGAGAATCATGTGGGGAGGATGACACTGCACCCTTTAAACGAGTAGGGCGTCTCACAGTAACCCATTGGGGTGACTGTCTCATCATAAGTGATTGACGAGGGATACAAAAGAGCATTAGTTTGATGTACTGACATGGTTAATAGACATATGTAGTATGTATCAAAAACAGGAAGGCATGTCATTATCAAAGGTATAATGTGTAAAGTAAGCAGATGCAATTTAACCAAATTGGAAGCAATACAAGCTGGACACCATATGCAACATGCAACCACATTTTACAGCGCGAAGTTAAAGCAAGCACCTGGGATGGTTGTGTGTGGCAATTGAGATCATCAACTACAGAGCTACGTTTACTGTCTCCAACTGCTAACACTGCACCCTTTAGAGCACTAAAATGCTTAGTGCTTATCTTCGAATTACACTAGAGCGACTTCTGTCTTTTCTTTCTGCATTCCTCAACACTGCGTCAGAGTCTGAAATACCCATGCATAAAAAAACAATAGTGTGAGTATGGGTGAAGTGTGTGCACAATTAGTACAGTGTACAGGTAGCAGATAGCAGGTCGGTGAGAAATAAATGATGGGAGACATATGATAGCTCTACAACATGCATGGCACACTAAATTACTACAGGATTCTATGAAAATAACAGTCGACTGAAAACAAATAGGTCAGTCCATCTTTTCTGCACCATCCGATGTACAAAGAACAGGCAGATCGCCTTCATCTACCTCCAGCCAGTCAGTGTTGACAATCTTCCTCGAAATGCTAGCGACCACTGGCCCAGTCCCCTACCTGCGCCCTCCCCTCGACCTCACCACACCGCCGTGCTTGGCACCGCCCCTGGCCATCCATTCAAGCCCCGCCGACCTCCAGATCGGGCGCAAGCAGCTCCTGCGCCCCACACCCCTATGATAGACACCGATGCGCTTCTTCTCGGACGAACATGCGGACTAGGTGCTCCACGCGCCTAAGCGGGTGCTGCTTCTTTTAATTGCGGTTCGACTGACCCTGAATTGAAATCCAGACGGGCTACTGACCTCTAGCAAACGTGAAATAGTAAAGGGAGGAAACTTTGTGCATTTAGTATCACGAAGAAGATGTAGTTAGAAGCGCTCAACTAGTTTCTTTCGTGGGATGAATACGGTGTGAGCAGAGACGTAAGATTTGCACGAATAAGGGAAGTGGGGTACCTCTTTCTATTGGCAGTGTTGTGTTCTCCTTTTGTTTTTCCAACAATCTTCTTGTGGTTTGCTAGAAACGAGAAGTTATGTTGGACGGTGGAGCCTTGGACGAACCCATGGCCAAGTTGTTTAGTGTGGTGCGGTGGCTGTTTGTCGGCGGCGGGGAACCAGATCCAAGGCGGCGAATGACGGTGTAGCGGGCATAGCTCCGATGCGGTGGACGGTTGCAATAATGGAGCGGCAGCAGTGTTGCGCAGGACGGCGTGGTCAGAGTGGTTTTGGTACATCCCACGTCAGCGTCGGCGTCGTGGAGGCAGCTCTGCCTCGGCTTCAGCTGATAAGTCCTTGAGGGCGTTGCGGTTGCAGTTGCGTTGGACGATGATGTCGGGGTACCGGCTCCGGCATGATGGAGGAGGGTGGCGGTGGATTGGGCGCTATGGGGTGGAGGACGAAGGAGGCTGGGGTTTCGCGGTTGGTGGAGAGGGCATTTTGGCGCCCCCGGAGTATGAATGGGGAAACAGAGGGAGGCAGGGAACTAAGGGTGAACAATGTTTCGGTTTGAGACGCGCTTGTTTGAAATTTGGGGAAAGTTAGAAACTTTGCCCCCATCTAAAATTTCGGACATATTGCGGGTTGGGGGTAGGACAATAATCTCAGGTGTCCCAAATGTGGGCGGGATATATTTTGGCCGAACGCATGGGTGTTTAGGCGCCCACGACGTATGAATGCTTCTCGGAGGCGGTTGAGACTAGCGTCTTGGTGAAGTTACCAACCTACCCTGGTTTAGAAATTTGGACAGCCGATAGGCTACACGGGCCAAAGTCAGGACAGTAATTTCCTACCACCAAACATTAGTCTCGCGCGGTTTCGGGTGACCAGAGGCCTATTTGGCGCTTCGTTCAATATTTGGGAGGAGAAGCATTAACATTTTTGGTTCTCTTGAATTGAACTTTCAGGATTTTTCAAACTTCACAAATCTTTACTCTTGAAAATCATAAAGCTACGATTATTTTGGAATGGAGCGGGTACATTTTAATTTACATTGTACATGAGTATATATTAAAAAATATGCAACTTACCTCAGTTCATGCATTGTTCCAGATATAATCTCCTTGGTTGCAAAAAAAAGTTAGACATGCATATCAATATATAATAGCTTGTTCAAACGCACAAAAAAGATTGATGCCCCCTTTTACATCTAATTTACAAATGCCATTATCTCGGGTTCAAATAGATGAATGCACTTCCTATGAATTCGAATCTTTGAAACCCCCTTTATGTTGAATTTGACATGTATTCTATTTCGTAGCTAGCAATTTGGAATGTATCCATGCAAGTGACAAATGTATAAAGTGCTTCACACTAACAACATGGAGTGCACTAATTAATGTTTATATATGAAATGCAAAAGCATCCATTGCCTGTATTTCAAACCTCTCTCACTCTATGGATCGATAATATGAAATAAACACATGCACATGCTAGAATTCAATAGATTATGGGTGTCTGATAGACCGATTTTCGTCCATTCGCAATTTGCCAAATTCATGATCTCATCCAAAAATAATAATGCCATTTATATTTTAATTTAATGCGTAGAACCGCCTTTTACATGTAGATGCATTATGCCTCGGCCCGTTCTCACAAACGCACTATATATCTCTCTATCTAACGCATAAGTGCACACACTTTATATGCATAGGCATTTCTCTTTCACACATGCTCACAATATCTCTCGGGATGCCGGGGTGTCTCACGCACATGCTCTCCCTGTATCTCTCTCTCTCTCCCTCTCTCTCTCTCTCTCTGACTACTATGTACCACTCTTTTCACTAATCTTAGTTGGAAAACACTATTTCTCTCACATGCATATATACACACACACGGTCTCTACTAGCCCTCTATACGCACATATAAATGTTCCTATGTGTCTCCCGCATGCACATTATCTTTAGGCCTCTCTTGCACACATTGCCCCCCCCCTCCCAGACACACCTCTCTCTTAGTAGTTGGCAGATATGATTCCATCATATCATTCGGTAGGATATCCCTGACTGTTAGGCTGGATGGTAGTACGAGGCAAAGTTTTACCCTGGTTCGGACCCTTGCAGTTGAGGAAATAGCCTACTCCTGGTACTGTATATTAGTGATAGGGATGTGTACAAAGTACACGTAAATACCAGGCATTGTGCGTGTGTGTATACTATTGACGAACTAGCCCCCAAGCTTCTATAACATACAGGGGGCCCAGGATTACAAATCATATATAGTCGGCTTATCACTAGTGGGGATAGAGTCCTCCGCGACTCTGGTAGCTTCATGTCGTACGCCGAGTCCTCCACATGGGTCTTCGTATAACACGTCTCGGTCCAACCTATATGTGGCGCAGGATGGAACCAACCTATGAGTCCTCATGTTGACCCACCACAACTGGAAATGATGTGCCCACCACACCACACACGCAATCGGCCACTAAGAAAATAAACATATACAATAGTACAATGTTATACATGAAAGTTAATTGCATGGTGCATCCAAAAATATTTCTTCTGCATTGTGAATGTTTATATATTCTCCTAAAATATTAGTCACGGGAAAGAGAAATGAATGGCATATCTCTCCTTGTATCCACCGAACACCCCCTCTTTCTACACCACTTTCACGTACGCACACAAACTATCTCTCGGCCCTCTAAAAGTATGCATGCCCACGACACATTCATGTGTGACGGTCAATGTATTTCAAGCTAAAGCACTATACAGTCACTGGACTTCAGAATATGCTCATTACGGTCACCGTATACATTCTCGTGGTGATCATAAAGTATCTAGCTCATGATATGTCTCTGTATTTTCTTGATGACACTGACGGACTTTGCATTTGATGGTTGCTCCGTATTTTGTTGACGACACTTACGGTCATTGTATTTGAAGCGAAAGCACGATATGGTCACTGGACTTTAGAATAAGCTCATCAAGGTCACCACATACATTTTGTCGTGCTAACCAACATGTGGTTGGATGGTTAGGAGGACAGTGATTTGTTGAGCCCACCAGGGTTAAAGTCCCGGTGCTCGCATTTATCCAGTGTTAATTTCAGTATTTTTCGGCGATGTGCGTTTAGTGGGAGGAGACGTTCCACTCGACTACGAGGCACCTATGGTGACTTCGTAAAATCTCAAGATCATATGTTGGCTCACTCTCTCAAAGGTGCTCATAGGGGTAGGGTATGCGTGTGTGCCCTTATAGCAGTGAGTGCTTGCGTGTATATATGAGCCCTTGCGTCTGTACCATGTTAAAAAATACATGTCCTGATTATACGGTCACTGGCTCACCTGTACAAACTCCGTATTTTGTTGATGACACAATCAATTGACCAGTCAAACCTTCCATGTGGCGCAACGAGTGTTGCACCATCAGGGCGCGTAACCGTGGGGCCCACCCGTCAGCCCATATATGAAAGAAAGAAATGGTAGTTTGAGTCTGTACTGTGTTAATAAAATACATTTTAGGGTGATCATACGGTCACTGGCTTACCATACAGCTCTGTAATTTGTTGATGACATGATCAATTGACCAGTCAAACGGTCCACATTCAGCAGTGCACATTACCATAGGGCCCACCCGTCAGCGCATATATGAAGGACAGAAATGGTAATAAATTAGTGGTCGATGGGTATTCGAAGTCGTGAGACCTCTGGTTGGCAGTCGTCGGCGGTGGGGGCGTTGATTGGGCGGTGGGGTGGGGATCACCGGAGAAAAAGCTCAACGCGGGGGGGCCTAGAGGGATGGCTTGTGCGGCGGCAGACCGGCGGTGGGGAGTGGTTTTGGGGCGGGCGGGGCGACGTGGCGGCGCGGGCCGGCCGCGGGCGGCGGGGGCTGGCGGTTCGGCCGGTGGTGGATGGCGGCTCAGGGGGTGGACTTTGATGATGATCTGAAGGCCCTTGATTTCGTATCCAACGGCTGGAAAATCTAATGACCAGAGATGAAAAAGTCAGTCGACTGACGTGTAGCCTCACCCCGCACGTACACATGCACGCACGCAATACACGCACGCATGCATGCGTGCAACACTGACATGTACACATAACGAACACACGCACGCATGCAGGTGTGCAACACTGACGCGTACACATGCACTCACGAACACACGCACGTACACACCCATGCATGCAACCCTGAAACGTACCCTTGCACACATGCAACACGCGCACGCCTGCTTGCACATAGCACACGATGCAAGACACACGCTCAACCTATACGTGCATGCACCCTTTGTTAAGGACATGGATTGTTATGGGTATTAATAAATCTTATCTGTGATAAGCAGAACATTGATGTTTCCAGCGGTCTTTATGAATCACAACGTATTGAACGGGCTAGTAGTAGGCTTATCTACATGAAAAAGATGACGTCACACTCAATGAACAATCATCAGTTTATGAAATGCCCGCTTCTGACCGCCCTGGGCCACCAAAGGTTCCTCTGCTGTGCGCTGCCTACGTCGGGTCACTGACATGTAGGCCATGTACCCAAAGAGCCCACACGTCAGTGGAAGAATGGCGCGGTGTCCTACGTCAGAGTCGAGGGCGCCACTCGCTGCATGCCCGGCTGAACACGCCTCCTTGCCGCATTCAAACACCTCTAGGAAACCCGCCCGTGTGGAAGCAGAGAAACCCACTCTGGACATACGTCCGTTCATGACCGGGCCGGCATTAAACGCAACGCCGGCCGAGCTCCTCCCGTTCGCTGTCTATTTAATCTCCTATTTAAACGAGGCCAAACACCGGCCAAGAATCGCACACCTCCGCCGCTCCCCTATCTCCTCCTTCACCATTTTGTCCACTCTTACAATGGCTTACGAAGAGTAGTTATTCTGCATCCAAGCCGACTGGGTAGCCCGCCGGATACGAGCTATGCAGCTCGCTGATCCACCTCCCTCCCCTCGCCCTACGGAGCCAGTTGCTGCCCCAAGCCGGCGCGCGGTTTAGCAACTCGCCGCTCCAGGCCAGCTCGATGAGGAGCAGCGCACGGGCGGTGTTGCTGCCGTCCACACTGCCTCCTCGTACCGCGTCTCCTGTTTCTATGGCTGAGACTCCCATGCCGGCGGCCGTGCCATGCAAGCAGCGACAGAAGCCGGGTGCGCGGAGAGCGACGAGTCGGTGGCCAGTGCCTCCGCGTCCGCCACCATCATCGAGGAGAAGTAGAACATGGGAGGCCGCCACCACTTGGGTCCCATGAAGGCCAGCGAGGAGGCGACACCGGCGTAGACAATAGGTGTTTTGCCGGATCCTTTTGTTGCGAGTACCTTCGTAGACCCCGCATGGGCTCCACGGAAGCGGGGAAGCCCCCTTCCACCATCATCTTCGGCATCAGCCAATGATATCAGTTGGGCAGTGGGGAAGCGAGCCATCCTTTGCGCTGAAGCATATACCTCCGGGGCTCCCGATAGTCCGGTGATTGTGCTGCCGGACATGAGGAACACAAATCAATCAACGATCAACCATTTAGGCCAGGTATTATATACATGTGCTGTCCAGAACTAGCACCGCGTAGTTCATTTGAATGTAATGAAATCCGTCATGCTTGTATGAAAATCCGGTATTTTATATGATTTCCATCATTGTTTATATGAAATATCACCGTGTTTGCGTGAATTTCGTCCAGTTGGTTG
Source organism: Triticum dicoccoides (assembly GCF_002162155.2). NCBI lineage: Eukaryota > Viridiplantae > Streptophyta > Magnoliopsida > Poales > Poaceae > Triticum > Triticum dicoccoides. The sequence continues at coordinate 462,993,500 of NC_041387.1, read as the reverse complement.
AGTTGTTGCCATAATGTGTGTGGCTACGGTTGGATGGCGTAATTTTCGGGTCATCGGTCGGTCTGCGGGCAGCTCGGGCGGCGTGGTGGGACAAAAAAATACAACTCGTGCAAGCTCGTCTCCAACGTGCGCGTTGGATGATGCATGAGCACTCGAGCCATTCCTCGTTCATCGGTGGCAAAGGCACCGGTGGACAAAAGGGTCGCCATTATTTTGGCTACCCCGGGCAAAATCCAAACAGCCCCTCCCAACAGATTCAAATCCCTCGTTCACCGTGGAATTTTTCCATGTGTTGTTTTCATGGACTAGCAAGATACCCGTGCATTGCATGGAACATCAAGATGCATTTTTTTTTACAAAACACCTATTGTGATTGATCCATGCAGGAGTAATCCCATTTTGTAAAAACTAATGATATCTCGAGAATTTTATCAGATAAATGGTATCTCGAGAATTTTATCGGACTCCATTTTTGTATACAAGGCCACAAACCCATATTAAAGGTACCAAGGCAAAAATTAATGTCTTCTAAGTCAATGTTGCAAGCCACCTTGTTTCCTTGTTTGCCGTGTAAATTAATGTGTATTCTTCTGTTTCATGCACATCAAGCCAATGCTCACACTCCCGCATGCATGCAAGGGATAATTAATGTCCTTGTTTGCTAGTACTACGAGGCAAACACCATTAATATTGCATCAATTAGTGTTAGTGGCCTTGTATATCTGCAAATTGTAAATTTGATAGTGGCCTTGTATATAAAAATGGAGGGAGAAAGATGAGAGATAAGGTGAGGAGGAGTGGGGCGTGGTGGTGATTGGTGGTCGGACTGGGCGGAGACATGGGGATGGACGGCGCATTATGTCTAGGTTTGTATCTCTCTCTCACACACCCACGTAGGTGGGGGACGTGCCCGAAGAGAAGAGGTGCACGCACGGCGCACGTACTCCCATCTCTTTCCCAACCACACCCGCACGGGTACACGGTGGAGCTCATTTCTGTATGAAAAGGCAGCCCACGTGGTAATTTGACATGTGTACTAGTTGTCCACTTGGTGAAGGGAGGATCGTCTACCATAGGTGAAAAAAAATTGCGACTTGACGCGTTATGTTAAAAAAGAGGCAAACCATGTGGGGCCTACCTTAGAGGCAAGGCTCTATACACTGGAGTACTTTTGATGTGTCCCGTCAACTCGCAGAATGAGGAGAAGCTTGCTTAGTACGCCGTCTCACCCGCCCACGGGCGTGGTGGCTCATAGGATGAGGTGAAGCTTGCTTACAAGTAGTAGTACTACTATACGCCTTACGCCCGCTCCCTCGCTCACGCGCGCGGTGGCTCCCGGGACGAGGAGAAAATTTTACAACTCCCTCAGTTTACTCCTCGTCCCTACTACCTTGGTTAGAGAGATTATCATATTGTTTGGAATATATATGTCATTTAGTACTCCGTCCATTTACTTATACAAGGCCACTATAAAAAAATACATTTTTCATCTATACAAGGCCACAAATAGTAATCAAGACAAAAGTTACTACTCCCTCCTTTCGAGTTTATGGCTCAATTTCAAAATCTCTCCAACCAAGGTAGATGGTGAGTGGTCGAATTAATTTAGTAGTTTGCACAAGTAATTAGTACGCTCGTTTTTCTCAAGAAGTTGTGTTTACCGAGGCATTAATTAGAATGAATGCATGAATGACCACTAAATTTCCATCAACTTCTACATGCATTGGTGAGTTTTCTCTTGACACTGCTTGCATGGGGTGATCTAATGCACCTCGAAATCCAACATGTGATGGTACTACTACTAGTAGTAGAATTGAGACTTATCAAACGGAAAAACGAAGCAGCAAAAACCAAGCTGTGTCTTGTACTCCTCCGTCGATGCTCCCTTTCATGAATTCTATACTTCCTGTCGCCGACATGTGGGACATATAGCAACCCGGTCGACAAGTCAAGCACCAAAAAACAGTGCAGAACATCAGGAGGACGCACCCCAGTCGTACCGCCCCAGTAGTAGTAATGTGCAATGAGACGTCAAATCACAATGTCGCACCTTCCTAGACGGACGAAGCAACCATTATTTCACACTTCAGTTCGCCATCATCTGAAACCACGTAGTATTTCTTATGCCTCAAGAGGGACACGCGCATTGCCTTGGTACATCATGACACGTGGAATCGCATGACAGGCCATGCTCCCCCGCCGATCGATCAGTAAAATCACCTCATTTTTACTATACTTCCTCTGTGTCGGTTACATGGCATGCACGTCATTCTAGGTTGAGAATTTAACTGGCTATATATGTGATGAATAGTACTCTAGCCTTTAAAAAATGTATACTTTTGTAGAGTAGTAGTATCGATGGATTGCGCCATGGAGCAAACCTTGAAATTAAAAAAAGGTGGTACATATAGAGAGCGCTCGTCACCAAATTATGCATATAGTACTATTAAAAAAGCTAGTGCATGCTTAAATGGGGTGCTAAATTCTATTAAAGAAATACTAGTATGTACATACTGAAGAGTTAAAGTAACGAGAAGAAACATAACATAGTTCTGCTGGGGGCTCAGCACAACACACCCCTCAAATTAAACTAAGCACACCTGAAATTAAACAATGCAACTAATCCGGTAAACACTTCATTAGAACCACCATGAGCAACGACACTTCCACTTTACTCGAAGTCGTCATCCACGTCCTCGACTTCGTCCTTGTCCCTCTTCCTCTTGGCTGATACTTCTTTGCTTGAACCACACACTTGGCTCTTGCTCTCCATCCAACCCTTGTAGATATTGAAACAAAGGTAGCCATCCATTACATCGTAGTGGATGTGGTCTATATCTAGTACATTCCGCTGCCATGCATGACGATAAAACGTGTAATGAGGTTTCTCCAGTTTACCGTACGAAGGATGAACCATGGCTCCTGCCAGGGTCAGCATTGAAGGTTGACCACTGGAGGGCAGCAGTCGATTCTTCTGGAGGTCGAAGGGGTTGCCTACAACGAGGCCTATCTGACCCAGGACTCTTTTTTGTTTGTAAAGTCTACAGTAATGAATTTGACTATGTTGCTCTTGAGGAAGTTCTTAAAATCCAGGCATTCAACGTTGGCATGGCACATGTGGTAGACCAAGCATAAGTCATGCACGCAAACCTGGATCATGGCGGGCTTCTTCCTCTCTTCCTCCTTTAGATCCTTCTCTCGTCCCAGGACTGTGGTGTACTCAACATCTAGCCTAGCGACCCACTCATCATCTGAGTTTTCGAACATGCCTCTGAAGTGAGCAAGGCAGCCTTTCACCGTCGCGGAAGAACGGGTGTAGATGACGTCGAACTCATCGCCGGTGATGGTTCTAACCTTGTACTCACTGCTGATCATGGAGATTTGGGATTCCATGGATTTGGGAGGAGGGTTAGGATTAGTGGAACTACCGTAATGTGAAAGGACGTGGGGGGATGACTAGGAGCGAACCGCCGTAATATTAAAGGACGTGCGGGGACGAGTAGGAGAGAACTATCAGCGTGCGAATGGCAGGGTAGTGGCTTTCCATTCTCCCATGATACGGACTTCCGAGAGCCCTTGGATCTGAGATCGAATGGTTACATGGCGTGATTCTAGACCTATCCTAGAGGGTTATTCTGCAAATTTTCAGCAACTTAGCATGCGACCGTTCGATCTCAGATCCAAGGGTTGCCAGCAACCCGTATCATGGTCACACCTACCACGACCGTCGCGTCGCTCGCGCGTTCGCACCCTTGGAGATTTAACACGGTGCGTTAGGCTATCTGATGTTGGCATGTCATCACTTAGTCACTCATACTACAACATGGTTACTCCCTCCTTTCCGGTTTATAGGACTCAATTCAAAAATCTCACCAACCAAGGTAGATGGTGAGTGGTGGAATACTTTTTGTAGTCTGCAAAAGCACCCAATTAATGCTCTTGTTTTCCTCAAAAAATTATGTTTACCAATGCATTAATTGCAATGCATGCATGCATAAAGTACATGCATTGGTCAATTTTCTCTTAATAGTGGCATGCAATGATTTAGTGCACCTTGGAATCTGAACTTTTGATAAGGAACAACCAAATTGAGCCTTATAAAAGGGAAAAACTAAAATTTTGAGATAAGCCCTATAAACCAGAAAGGAGGGAGTAGCTATACGGTTGGCTATAAATGTATTTTTTTACTTCTCTCTATCTCTTTCTTTGTAGTATTCATTGCATTTGCCAAGGAGTGACCTCTTCCAATGAAATGGTGCTTAGATGAGGTGCTAAGGGCATTAAATGGCGTAGCAATCAAGTCCCTAATGCATAGGTGCTTAGTTTTTTGTTGCTAAGTTTGCTTCATTTAATTAGCTATAGACTCAAAATTGTCTTTTCACCTAGGTACACGCGCTTAGCACCCTTTCTTCCTTGGGTCACCAAACTAGTCTCTCTCTTCTTAATTAACTTGCCACATCAGACTTCATGCCTATGTGGCAAGCTTAGCGCCTGTAGGAGCAAGTACAATGGTGCACTTTACATGGCATTTTTGCATATGTGGAGGAAAGAGAGGCAAGGAAAAAGTGGAGAAGTGGGCTATCATGCAAGAGCCAGGCTCTACATGGTGGATCATTGGGAGAGGCACCTTTATGGAGGTGGTCAGGAATCAGGAGACTCACGCCGGTTGTAGCACCGCAGTTAAAATGATGATGGCAAGTCAAATCACGGCCCCCCACCTGTCCAGCAGTAACTTGCTGTCAAATCACACAGCCCTACGTTTGCAGAAGCCTACTCCCTCATCTTCTTGCGTCTCTGTCGAACCGACTAGGTGGAACTGCCCCGCCTACCGCGTAGGAAAAGCCCCGCCCTCGACTTTTAAATACTACTCCCTCCATCCGGAAATACTTGTCATCAAAATAAATAAAATGGGATGTATCTAGATGTATTTTAGTTCTAGATACATCCCTTTTTCTCCATTTTGATGACAAGTATTTTTGGACGGAGGGAGTAAATGTTTAGAAACTACATCCGCTTAAGAATCCAATGATATACTTTTTGTGACATAGTAACTCATATTTAGTTAGTCAAATGGATGACATAGAACTACGTGCATGCCCTATAAACCGAGACGCCTAAAAAACGAGACGGAGAGGGTAGTTCAGTACGTATCTTTTTAGATCAATATAGTCGGGATTCACCAAGGAGCAAAACCAAGTGGTAGGTTGCTCCTGTCGTCTTGGCATAGCAACTCAAGCAGGCTTCTCCCTTTGGCCGACATGTGGCTCATCCACCGTCTTGTTCCATGTGCGATGCACCAAATTACAGTTTGGAGCAGCGGTTGGAATTGGAGGCACCCAGGTCGTAGCGCCATAGTAGTAGAAAGTGAGCGATGAGGGGTCAAATCACAAAGCCCCACCTTTCCCGCATTAAGATGGACGGATGAAGCAACCATCATTTCACTGTAGGGCAGAAGAGCATAAAAGAGAAAACAATGATGCATGCGGCATCTACCTAGGTCACCATAGGGTAGGGGTCTCCACTACAGATCCTTTTTTTTGAAAGCGCCTCCACTACAAATCGGCTTCTCCCTCGTCCTCTTGAAGAAAACCGATGATGAGTGCGGCGGTAGGGTTTGTAGGAGTACTACAGCATGCGGGGTCACGTTGTAGTAAATGGTAGCGGGATTGAGTTCGAGTCGACACCTTAAATATGTGTGGGCCGCTTGTTTTTAGGGGAACGAGGCAGCATTTTGGGTTCGGGGACCAGTGGAGATATAGTACATACAAAAAATTGTGGACGTAGGTTCGACCGAAAGGCAATGATGCATGGGCCCTGCATTTTGATATACCTAGCGCCGCGTGAAATTTGCTACTCTACTCAAAACTAGTAAGGTGCACATGCATTGAACACATGAGATTTCGAAATCAAATTATGAATAAATACACACTATAGCATGCAAAGCTTTGAGTCATATATGCATGATGTAGATGTTCGCTTAGTTCTTATAGTTCATCTCATTCAAAATCAATTAGTTTTATAAAAATGTTAAGATTCATGTGGTTGTGCATTGTAAAGCATAAAGTAAAAAACAAATAATGGCAATTCATTTAGAAAAAAATTCAATTATGATACGAAAGATTCTAGAACGAAGGAGAAGTGCTCATGTTTTGAGGTTTGTGCATTATTCTTAAGTTCAACCATGGAGTATTCTAAATTGTACATGTGGAAGATTTGGTGGAATGTTGATGATATCCAACGGCCAGTAGTGCTCGGATTTGCCATCTCTGCACTGTCGGATTATCCAGTGACCATATTTCAAAGTTATTCGCACAATATATAGTTCTTGTGCCATAGTTGCATGTCTTGTACTAGCTATTTAGGAATAGAAGACGTATACATGGAAGTTGTAGGGAAAGAGATGACATGGAGTATCTCAATTCCTATGAGTAGGGATTGGAAAAGAGATGTCATTTGGTTCACATCATAGGAACTTTTTTATTGAATCTAGAGATGACATGTATCTCAATTCCTATGAGGAGGGATTAGAAAAGAGATGTAATTTGGTTCATATCATAGGAACTTTTCTATTGAATATACGCTAATGTTTTTTCCTTTGAAATTATGGGAGTATAGGAATCCATTCATATGAACCAAGTGGCTCTAAAGCTATAGAAATGATATCATGTTTATTTCCTTTGAAATGTGCAGTATATGAATCTATTCCTATGAACCAATTGGCTCTAAAGGAAAAAATCCTCTAAAAATCGTATCATATAGAGTTCCTATGATATTCCTCCAGACCAAAGGATGGTTGAATTTGCTGCAGGTGATATGATGGTCTTTCTTTGTAGACTCCTCCCCCATCTTTATAGTTACCTCTCGGAGATGAATGAAATGATATATACAGGGTATTCTTCATGTGCAATTTGGTACATGAAAACTCCATAAAAGTTTGTGAGGTTCGAATTTTGAATAAAGCTATATGCACTTCATTTTGGAACGGAGGGAGTATACGGCAGTTGCTAACACTCACGTGGAAGATTTGTGTGTAGGAGGAGTGGTTGTTCTGTTAAACTGACACTGTCGGATGCCGATCCAACGGTTCTTACAGCGTTCATTAGGAAAAGGCTTGTGGCGAACATTTGTCGAATAATGATTTACGGACACATGCATTGCATTGATACGTGCCCCCCTATCTCTCATGCACACGCACCCTCACGAGTCACGACTCTCCAGAGTCCTCTTGCGCCCACCGTCTATCTGAAGGTAGACGTCACACACATATGTGCTCTTCACACCCTACCCTCAAAACTTCTAAAAAACAAAAGACGTCGCGCACATTTTATTTTAGCTCACACGTCACACATTTATACTATTACTCTTGCGGCGAACGTTCTTTGGGCATAGTATATTGTACTCTCACAAAGAGAAGTGGTGCACGCACGCACTAGTTCTCTCACACCCACTTGCGAGTACACATAGGAGCGCATTTTTTGAAGCTGGCACAACAAAATCACTCCACTATATATATATAAGCAGGAGCCTTAGTGCTTGCTTGACTAGGATTCCTCTCGTTCACTCTCTCATGCTCTCCAGATCTAAGCAAGGCATAGGTGGCCACACTCTCTCTCAGCTCACGGCTGGTTACAAATCCGGCCGGACAGCCTCGACCGGGGCAGGGGTGTAGCTGCATCGTTCATGCTGTCGTCGGCGGCGAGGGAGGAGACCAACGGCTGCCCGCGCGTCCCGATCGGCGGCCGTGCCGTTCTCTCCAAGAGAGCGCCGGCTTGGGAGGGCCTCTGACCCCTTCTTCCTCCCTGTGGTATTGTGGCCAAGATGCAGCCTCCCGACGCCGTCTTTGCCACATGTCGACGACCCTCCGGTATATATTCCTTCGAAACCTGCCTTGCTCTATTACCCCAGCTCCCCACTTGGCTTTGTGTGGATCCTTTCCTACTTCCGTCCGCTGTTCCAAAGCAACCTAGACTTTTACTATTATTAGAGGTAAAGCTAGTTCACACCGTCGACTCTAAGAGTTGGTTCAAATAGGGAAGAAAGTGGGAAAGCTGTAGCATGAATCTAGGACTTGGTTCTATGAGGAAACTGGGGAAAGTAGTAGATATTGGCTACCCAACCGATCTCTTGGTTGAAAAGACGAAGAAAGCATGGTGGATGGCGAAGGGTGGGGGAGGTGGACCTATCTCTTGGTTGAAAAAGGAAAGAAAGTGACGGATGTTGGGGGACAACACAAATGAGAATGAGCGGGTCTAGATTTCCTGTGCTCACATAGGAAAATGTCACCGAGGAGATAAAAACAGGACAAATGCAGACATGCTGCCTGAGTATTTGCCGCTCTCGACAGCCACATCTGCCTCACCACTTTATGCCCCTGCTGTCCCTACGCCCATATCGCCATCGTTAATGTAAAATAACATGAAGCATTAAGCAATGCCACCTAATGTCAATATAAGTAATGGTCTAGTGCTGTCGATAAATTGAAGCAATGCCACCACCATTTTATGAAGTGCTTCCGTCTTCCTTGATTTCCCATGAATTGTGTTTTTGCAGTTACACTTAAATCTCACACCGCTAACATTGCTTCATCCCGGTGGAACTACACAAATTTGATTGCACATTTACTAACCATGTGCTACTCTCATGACAGTAATACTAATGCTAATTCTGCATGTTAATCTAGTGGCAGTGTTGATGTGATATGATGCTACTTACTTAAGGGCACTTGCATACTATCAATCTAGTGCTAGTTATAACACAATAGATGTTGTTGTTAATCATACGCCACTGCAAATATCTATCACTGTTTAAATAACTGTATTTCATATTTGCGCAAACAGGCATGTTTGTCTCCATATCGTTTCTTGTTTGCGCAATCGAAAGTACACACCTCAGTTTTAGTACAACTGCACAAAATGAGATGGCTATTCCTAGCTGCCGTACTCTAACCTCCAGTGTTCAAGGTATTCCTACATTGGTAGTAACTAAAGTAGAATGACCAACGCAATCTAAAAGAAGCTGATTCGTATGTTTTACTTCCGGATTGCAGTGCAGGGATGAGCGAAAACAACTGCATTCTAGTCCGGAATGCACTTTCTACCAGTTCATCCATGGACTGAGGACTAGCTGGCACGGCTGCACGGCGGTTTTTTGGACAGGTGCGCGGACAAGAGGCATTGTGGTTGCTTATTTCTGCAAATAGCGGTGCTTAAATTTAGTGGAATGCACAAGAATTTTAGCTGGTCAGTACACTGCATGGTTCAGTTCAACATTCCAGCTGAGACCACAATTATAATTGGTTATTCTGGAATGAGAGAACCTAACCCTGGATGGTGGCAACAAGAAAAAACCAGAGTGAACTCCAGGAAATTTAAGCCTGCCGGGAGGCCCTTTGCTCAGAGAAGCCTTACTTGTTTTTTCCTGATTTGTAAACCTTCTCACAACTTTGTCTTTTGTTGTGAACTAGTATATGTTTGTTATGTTCTATGAATCATTGAGATGTACAAAATTGCTTAACTTATGCTTTTCAAGTTTTTTTTGAAGCCGAGTTTAATGTGAGTGTTCCACATGAAAGCCGGACTAGCGTGTGAACGTTTGGAATTTACATTGTGGCCTTAGTTAACTACATGAACCACTGTAACAAGATATATAGTTGCTTATATGTCAGATAGCATATTGTTGATTGTTAGATGGTCGATAGCCTAGTGTTGAAGCGAGCTGAGCCAATGTGTCGTGTTTTGCACAACTGCTTACAAGTGGGGTAGCGTCACAGTGTTTACAAGTACTTATGTATATGTCGGCGCACAGTTCTCGAACTAGTACTCTATTTCATCAAACACACACTGCTTCAACCATGACAACTTATGTCTTACCATGCCATATTCATGAAAAAACTAGTGAGGACACATCTGTTTCGGCAACAATTACAATGGTTCTCACATGATTCACGGGCACACAAAAGTAGCCTCAGTTCCCATAGATGGATTCAAACAGAGTACTAGCCCCAGAGGGATCGATAACATTCAAGGTTCGGATAATTAGACACAATCCAAACTACTATTAAACACTTGCTGGGGCAACTATTTCATGCCTCGATCTAATTTGGGCTGGACACAAGACGGACCTTGCCATGAACATCATCGAGGACGTCCAGCAGCAGCTCAATCCTGTGAACCTTCATGAAGACAACCTTGTGGCCTTGCCACTGATAAACTTGTTTGTGGAGGCATGCCACGTAATCTTCCTGCGTAAGCTTGACAAGAACAGTATGCCTCACAAACGAAGGAGTAGCTTTGAACTTCTTGTGCTTCAGCACACCCTGGACAACACGCTTGACAATAGTGAGGCTGGAATGCAACTCTTCATTGGTATAACCGCAAATGGCTTCCAGGATCCAACAGCCTAAGAACTATGTTTTCCCAGTGCGTATATTCAGGTCATCCGCCTCATAGTGAGTTACATGTACAACCACACAATCCTTGTCTGCATCAGGGCTCTAATTGAAACAGAAACAAACTCTGAATTACTTTCAAGTATAAGAAACACAAGTTATTTAAACCACTATGAAGAGCATAGCATCGAAGCTAATAAAATTTTGCATTATTCATCACCACATACTTAGATGAAAAACCACAATCGAGATCGGCAAAGAAGAAAATCACCTTGGGCAGCTCAGCGAGGGGGGGGGGACACATCCTCGAAGGGGGAAAACTGCTCCTGTAGCGCCACGGGGGATGTAACCTCAAACGGGGCATTGACCATCTCAGTAGTGGCCGTGAGCGTATCTCGGGTCGGCTCGGTGGCTGCCTCCATCTTCTTGTAGCTCTCTGTCTTGTGGGGATCAGCCTCCCACGTCTGGTCCAATATCGGCAGATCTTTGCCTGGTTCTCCTTAGTCCATCATGAAACTGATGAATACTAGGAGACCACTGAAAGGAAAACGCAATCTCAACGACAATGAAACAGAAAATAGAGTGAGGATCGGTTACTGCTTTGCAAAAGTTCTTTTTTTTTACCGGACCGTGCCCATGCTCGCTGCGGCGAGCTCCGGCGTCAGCGAGCGGAAGGGAGGAGATAAGGGGGTGGAGACGAGGATGGTGGCACGGGGGGACACGCCCTGGCTGGCCGAGCAGCGGGCACGCGCGCCACAGAGGCGCCGGCGACATGCAGAGCACGCGTTTGGCATGCCAGCACCCTCGGCCGAACACGGTCACTGCGTGGACCGTGACATCAGGCCAGCTATGCACTAACCATGATGTCTGGCATGTAGTCCTTAGTAACTTTAGGTGTTACCACAGCTCGGTTGGTTTCCAGGTGCAGTAGAAGTGAAATGGTGAAGATGTTTAGTTCCTGGACAGAAACTTTGAACAGTTACTGTGGTCAAACCACAGTGATTCAAGGGCTGATCTTTGGGGTTTTATGGACTCTTACTAAGGTGAATAAGCACAGGGAAAACCAGCTACAATGGAGCTAGTAAAAAGGTAGTTGATGTAGAAGCTACCATTTCAGCCCAGAAGTGAAAATATTTTCTGTAGCAAAAATACTCCAAAAAGTGGTGAAATATTTTTTGCTCAGAAATGTGCCCTAGGGTCCATAGAATATTTGGGATTTTTCTCAGGATTTTTAGGGCAACAGAAATGAGGGTTGCTTTGGAGGTCAAAGATTTTAGCTAGGGTTTAGGAGGCAAAATGAATATTTTTCATTTAAGAAAAATATTCCAAGCAATTTTGTTGGGTTGGCTTGGGGTGAAATGATGGATTAGAAGAGGAGAGGGGGCACTTGGGTGGAAATCAAGGGATACCCAAGTGATCAAGTCCAAATGGAATGATTCAAAACTCCAAATCCAAACCAACTCAACTGAAAATCAAGCAAAGAAAAGAGGGCAAAAATCAGGCTGTGAAAAACCTCCCCCACTTAGAATGAATCTCGTCCTCGAGATTCGGTTGCTTGGGAAAACCATTCTGGATAACATGCCCTTAGAAATTCTTCTGATTCCCAAGTTGATTCTGACTCGGTATGATGCATCCATTGAACCTTGTAAAACTTCCGTGACTTACTGCGAGTAACTCTTTCCATCTGATCCAAAATTTTCACAAGCCTCTCTTCGTAGGTCAAATCCTTTGCCAGCTCTATCTCTGTCAAATCGGTCTTTTTCTCGGGTGGTGAGATGCATCGTCGCAGTTGTGAAACATGGAATACATTGTGCACGTCAGACAGTTTCGGAGGCAGTTCCAACTGATATGCCATAGCACCTACTCGTGTCATGATGGGAAATGGACTAATAAACCTGGGTGCCAACTTTCCACGGGTTTGGAACCTTCTTACTCCCTTCATGGGTGTGACTTGAAGGTAGACATGTTCTCCGGGTTCAAAACTGATGTGCCGGTGCTTTGCATCATAATAACTTTTCTGTCGTGATTTGGCCAGCTGTAATCTGTCTCGGATCTCTTTGACTTGCTTTTCGGCTTCCAGCATGAGATCTGTTCCGAAAATACGGTTGTCGCCGGTTTGAGACCAATTTAATGGAGTGCGGCACTTACGGCCATACAAAGCTTCATAAGGTGACATCTTTAAACTGGTCTGGAACCCATTGTTATACGAGAACTCGGCGTACGGCAAGAATTCTTCCCATTGTGGTCCTGGGGCTAAAACACAGGCTCGGAGCATATCTTCGAGTATCTGATTTACTCTTTCCGTTTGCCCATCCGTCTGAGGATGATAAGCAGTGCTGTATTTTAATTCCGTCCCAAGGGCTTGATGGAGACAAGTCCAGAAAGCATAGGTGAAAAGTGAACCTCGGTCAGTAGGGATGGTTCTGGGAACGCCATGTAAACTGACAATCCTGGATACATACAGTCGGGCAAGCTCATCTGCTCGGAATGAGGTTTTGACTAGGAGGAAGTGAGCCACCTTGGTTAACGTATCCACTATGACCCAGATCACATTATTGCATCGTCGGGTCCTGGGTAATCCTGTGATGAAATTCATATAGACATCGTCCCATTTCAATTGAGACACGGGCAGTGGTTGGAGAAGTCCAGCTGGTTTCTGATATTCCGCCTTAACCTTGTTGCAGATGTCGCAACAGGCCACGAAATAAGCAATGTCTTTCTTCATTCCATCCCACCAGAATGTTTGTCGAAGGTCTTCATACATTTTTGTGCCTCCAGGGTGGATTGAATACGAGGACTCGTGGGCTTCTGACAAAATTTTCTGCTTTAGGTCAGCTTGATTAGGCACACAAATCCTTCCCCTGAATCGGAAGGTACCGTACTGATCCTTAGAGAAATCGGATGACTTGATGCGTTTCTGTAGTTTGGCATCACCGGGCTGGGCCTTGCGGATTTCTTCCTCAAGAGTAGGAGTGACCGTCAGAATATTGGCAAGACCAGCCTCAACAATGACCAGGTTGAGGTGAGCAATTTCTTCTTTGAGGTCGGAAGGGAGAGACTCCAGCATGACGTTTAAACTGACGGGCTTTCGACTGAGTGCATCAGCAACCATGTTGGCCTTACCCGGATGGTAATTTATTCCAAGATCATAATCCTTGACCAACTCATCCATCTTCGCTGACGGAGGTTTAAATCTGGCTAAGTAAATATGTATTTGAGACTTTTGTGGTCCGTAAAAATTTGGCACCTTTTTCCAATGAGGTAGTGTCTCCAAATTTTTAAAGCATGAACTACCACGGCCAATTCCAAATCATGAGTGGGGTAATTGCCTTCATTGGGTCGTAGCTGCCATGAGGCGTAGGCTACTACCTTGCCATCTTGCATAAGCATGCACCCAAGTCTTTGTCGGGAAGCATCGCAATATACGTCAAAGCTGCGGTAGATATCTGGAAGCGTTAATACTGGCGCAGTTGTTAAGCGCTTGTTTAACTCGGTGAAACTTTTCTCACAGTCTGATGTCCATTCAAACTTCTTATCCTTTTTAAGCAACTCCGTCATGGGCTTAGCAATCTTGGAGAACCCTTCAATAAATCAACGGTAATATCCGGCTAATCCAAGAAAACTCCAGATCTGAGACACAGTGGCGGGTGGCAACCAGTCGAGCACGTCTTTTACTTTGCTTGGGTCCACGGCTATTCCTTCAACGGATAGTATATGCCCGAGGAATCCAACTTGCTTGAGCCAAAACTTGCATTTACTGAACTTGGCGTACAACTGGTGCTCACGGAGTCGTTGTAGCACTGCGCGGAGGTGTCCTTTATGCTCTTCTTCATTTCTTGAATAAATAAGTATATCATCGATGAAGACGACCACGAACTTATCAAGGAAATCCATGAACACTTTGTTCATCATGTGCATGAAGAAGGCAGGGGCGTTGGTGAGGCTGAAGGACATGACGGTACATTTATAAAGACCGTAGCGAGTGGTGAACGCGGTCTTGGGAATATCATCCTTTTTAATTTTGAGCTGGTAATATCCAGTCCGCAAATCAAATTTTGAGAATACCTTGGCTCCACTGAGTTGATCAAACAAATCATCAATTCTTGGTAGAGGGTATTTGTTTTTGATCGTGACATCATTCAACTGTCTGTAGTCCACACACATGCGAAGGCTGCCATCTTTCTTGTCCACAAAAATAGCGCGTGATCCCCATGGCGAGGAACTGGGGCGGATATATCCTTTTTGGAGCATTTCATCAAGCTGTTTCTTTAGCTCCACCAACTCGGATGACGGCATTCGATAATATTTCTTGTGTATTGGTCTGGTTCCGGGCACAAGTTCTATTGCAAACTCAAGCTCTCGGTCAGGGGGCATGCCTGGCAGTTCTTCTGGGAATACATCGGGAAACTCACTGACAACTGGGATTAATTCCATTTCTGCTATTGCTGTAAAAACCATTTCCTTGGAGGGTATGCTTCTACGAGCAATAAACTTGGTAGCTTGTCCATCTTGTCCGGTCAAATTGACTTCTCGGGTCACACAATTTATGCATACTTGGTATTGAGTCAGCCAATTCATACCCAAGATGACATCCAATTTTTCAGACTCAATCAGTATCAGAGACGTCGGGAAACGGATTTCGTTGATCCGGACTTCCAGATTGCGGAAGACAAGATTGCTTTGAATAATAGATCTCGGGGTTTGTACCAGCATATTCTTGCCCAAAAGAGAACAAGGAAATTTGTTTTGGGCGACAAAACTCTGAGAAATAAAAGAGTGGGAAGCCCTAGAGTCAAATAAAATTACTGCAGGTATGTTATTAACAGGGAACATACCAATGACGACTTCGGGATTTTCTTGGGCTTCGTCGGCTGAGATGTGATGAACGTATCCCGTGACGTCGTGCTGACTTGGACCGGCTTTCAAATAATGGATTTGAGGCTTGAACGTAGCATTGGTCCGGGTGTTCTTGGGACACTGTTTGGCATAATGTCCGGTTTGTCCGTAACTATAACATCAATTGTTGCACAGGCGATTTTCCATAACTGGGTTGAGCACATCATTCTTCACTTGGGTGGTGGTCTTGTTAACATTTTGTTGCCAACTGGGCTGGTATGCCATCGGAGTTGGCTGCCAGGTACGAACCTTCTGCACTGGTTGCATTTCCTTCTTGGGCTCAAATTTGCGTTTGTGATCATTATGGGCAGACTTAGTATCTGCCACGAGCTTGTGTTCCCTTTCAGCAATGAAAGCCTTGTTCACCAGGGTTTGGAAATCTGAACATACTGAGAGCACAGCAAAGTTGCGGGTTTAATCCACCAAGAAAGCGGTCCATCTTCCTTTCTTCAGTGGCCACGTCATATTGAGAGTAACGTGACAGGTGATCGAATTTTTGTAAATATTCTCCCACTGACTGACTTCCTTGGAGGAGCGCGAGAAATTCACGCTGCTTAGGCTTCATAATTCTCGCAAGGATGTGATATTTTCGGAATTGCTCCTTGAATCTTGACCAGGTAATTGCCTCATTCTCAGTCCCTATGGCTTTATCACTTTCCCACCATATGGCAGCAGCACCTTCCAGATAATGTGTTACAAATGGAACTTTATCTTCTTCATCAGTTCGAGCAACCTCAAGTTTCTTTTCCATAGTTCTCAACCAATCATCTACATCCAAGGGATCAACGACCTGACTGAAACTGGGAGGCTTAGTCCTTTGAAAATCAGATAGTTCAGAGTGAGAGGCAGGCTGATTTCCATTCTGTCCAACCATTGCTTGAATACTTCTGAATATTTCCATAAGATCATTGTTTCGTCGTTCCTCGAACATAAGCATAATTTGCTCGGTGGAGGGCAGATTTGGCGGTGGAGGCGGTGGAGGAACGTACGGCTCGGGTTATTGTCCTGCCTATCATGCGGAACGCCGAACAGGAGAACCCTTGCGAACGTTGCTGCTGCAGCCTCCCCGCGTCATCCTAATATGATTTTTCCCAAGTCAACGCAACGGAGATGAGAAGCATTCAACAAAAACTGGGGAGAAGCCAGCAACAAAACCAAGCGAAACCGAAAAGACGAAGAAAATACAAAGAATAAAATAAATTCCAACATAATTATACATAGACTCATACATGAAAGATAACAACATGCCGGGTCCAATCACCCTCATACATGAAACGAAACAGCATGACTAGTACGATTACAACCATACTCCATCCCAACAACTGAGAATACTCGAAAGCTCTACTGCTCGTCTGGCGCTGTAGTGTCCTCTCCTGATGCTGACTCGGATCCGGAACTAGCGGGGTTAACGGAGACCTTCGGGTTAAAAGTGACACGATGACGCCGCCTCGAGGGCTCTCCCTGAGGGGTAGGTGAAGGGCGGATCATATGGGCTGCAGGAGTGGCGAGGAGTGAAACCCACTCTGCAGGAGCACTAAGGGGACTCGCAGTCGCGATGCCCGAGCTACTCGAGGGAGTAACCGAAGAAACAGGTGATCTAGAACTGGCAGGAACGTAGGGAATAAATCCCAGAGATGGAGAAGTAGAGGCTGAGCGATCAGTGACTAAAGTAGAGGCTAAAGCAGTGCGGGCACGACTCAACTCATGAGCCAGCTCGTAGATCAGAAGATAGCTAGCAGAGATGTAGCGAGAAAGGTGGCTAGCGACACTATCAGACTCCGGATCAATGACAGGGAAACGGACACTACAATTACCGTGAAGAAAAGGGTAGTAATGGAAACCTGGGTGATTCTGCATCCGGACCTCGTTGTAGCGGAGCTCAACAAGTACCTCGAATGCAGCAAACTGGACAGCCTGAGAAGCGGAAGAAATGTAGCCTCTACGAGAGGTAGGAGTGTAAGAACTGGAATCGGAACTGGTGCGCATAGTAACCACGGCGTGATACTCATACACTGAGTTAGCTGGGCGCTCCCGGTACAAACGATAGACTGTATCATCTCCGTGAGGGTACAGCTGATGCCACACGTTGCGAAGGAGATGCAGCGATGTGTACGGCATCAGCCGCAACTGGCACGGATACAGCACCAGAGCCATCTACACTCACAACCATTAGCAGGTTAGCATAAATATAATATTAATCAGTGCATGCAATGCAACAACCAGCTACAGCTATCTAGTTAACTCGGCTTAGTCTAGCGTAGCCTACAGTCAGCGCGACTCTGATACCAAGCGTTGTGGCACCCCGGCTCAGAGCGACGGGTTTACCCTGCATTGCCAGCCCAGAGACCTTGTCTTCTGGCAACACACAACAACATGGTACAGAAAACAATCACATTATTCATGCTTGCGGAACATAGTTCATATTACAACAGTTAGCGAGGCCAAGCGGCACACACAGTGCGGCTGAACAATATGTACATTATTTAGTGAACATAAAGGGGCCTCGATCATGACAACTACTCGGCAGCGGAATAACATCGTAGCGGGACTCCATAGCACAAGGACACCGACGTGGACACGGTCTAGACTCGGATAGCACTCCTTTCCAATGGGACTTTCCTGAAATCTGGCATGACACACCAGGTTAGTACATTGAATGCACTTGCGAGCTCACAATAAGCATAAACAAGATGACAGACAATATTATGATATTTATCCAAGTTAATAAACAATGCAACTATATAACCAACATGATGTGACTATGCTCAATAGGTACTCATTCTCCCGGCTTGCTTACCAGGTGTGACCAACAAACATAATATTACCAACACATACTCGTGATCCTTACGGCGATCACCACCCGACCATCTCATGGCCCGTGATCCTTACAACGATCACAACCCGACCAACTCGTGGCCCATGATCCTTACGGCGATCACAACACGACCAACTCGTGGCCCGTGATCCTTACGGCGATCACAACCCGACAACTCATGTCCAACTCAACACGATGACCTCACTGTCATCCTTAGTGCAATTTAGTGTTCATCTTTATTAAGTGTTGACCCATGGTGTACCTTACTTTTGAGCGTGTCCGTATCCGTGGACTCGGCTATAGATAGATTAAATACACTCTGTAGAGGTTAGTACACTGTACCCAAACTACGGAACCCATGGCCTCACTCTCCCATCCGAGTGGGCCAACAACATTCTGACGAAACCATTTCACTGTCATGACACTCTCCCGGCCCCTCTGACTCAGACCCCACTGGGCTAGTCCTAGGTGGCCCCGTGTCTACCTCCAGACACCTCGACCACCATCGTGGCCACGATCCACACTGGGATCCAGTACCAAAATTAACTTAACAACGGGCTCACAAGGTTATGCTTGCCTACCGGGCCAGGGTACAGCACGCCCATAACCTTCCCTAAATTGAGGTACCGACCATAGGCACGACAATGAAACGCACTAAGGCCGTCCCATACCGGCAAATGTGGTTGCACTGGGAAAGACTCGTTTCAGCGGCACCATGACCCGGTCAACAACATGTTCAAGTTGAATATTAATCAGGTTCAACTTTTAATGTGAAAAGAAAATAACTGGTGTCATACTGCCATACCATGCATCACTTAACATATGCACCACACAACCATGCAAAACTGCACCAACTACGCTCCCACGGAGCCAACATAAACTCATGCTACTAAACTGGTTAAAACCTCTCTTCAGTCATACCAGAACTATTTCTATCAATAATCATCATTATACCTCATGCAAAATAATATTGAAACTA
Source organism: Triticum dicoccoides (assembly GCF_002162155.2). NCBI lineage: Eukaryota > Viridiplantae > Streptophyta > Magnoliopsida > Poales > Poaceae > Triticum > Triticum dicoccoides. Next base: position 462,974,423 of record NC_041387.1, on the reverse strand, counting down.
CTCATCAAATTATATGACCATATTATTTATTTAACTCTAGCAACCAAGTTCTCATTATCTTACCAACAACATTTACTTCAAACATACTGAGGTTCAAGCATTTTAACATAACAAGCATATAACAGAATACATTTATTTTATAGCTAATTAAAATGCATCAATATTCATAAGTTCAAGTATTTAAATCATAAATATTGAAGTGGCACCATGAAAATGTTACTGTGGCTTGCCAAAGTACTGATGAGGTTCACAAGGCTCCTGGTGATCCTCAAGACAAGCTGGTTCCTCTGATAACATTCAAAAACCACAAAAGAAAATATCAAGAAACCTTCTGAAAATTGCCAGAAAATCTAGACAGCAAGGCAAAATGCCATCTTTTGGGAGCTTTTAGATTTTTGGACAAAGAACACAATGCAAAAAGAATCACTGCATTTGGACTTGTAGAATAAAAGTTATGTATGTTTGAATGCTACTGGAATTTAAATGAATTTGAAAAAGAAAAACAGAGAGGGCTGACGTCGATGGCGTATTTTCCCGAGGCGCCACCACTCATACCGCTTCGCGCGCATTATGAGTGGCTGACTAGTGGGCCCCGCTAGTCAGGCCGGAGGGAGGGGGAAAGAAACAGAGACACGCGGCGCTTCGCCAGAGCTTACGCCGGCGTTGGGGCATCTTGGAGGAAAACGAGAGGGAGGGATCGACGGAGAAGGCTCTTGCACACCTGCCCGTACCCGTGATGTGGCAAATGGTGACCGGACGGCGTCAGATTCTTCCTCGCAAGCGGAGCCAGAACACGGTGGTCGCCAGAGATGAGGAAGACGGCGGCTAGGGGCGGCTCCAGGCGCTCGGGCTTGGCGCGTTAGCTTCACGGAGGAGAGGCGGAGGCCCTGGCGGGGTAGCCTCAGCTTGGGAGTGGCCGGAGCTGCGGGGTCGATCAAGAGGGGATTGCTGGCGGGCTCGGCTCGGGGATGGCAGCCCGCGGCCTGCCCAGCCGGGCTGCGGCTTCTAGTGGCTATAGGAGAGAGAGGTGGAGAGGTGTGGTTCTCCAGGAGGCTATGGAGGGGGGTTTATATAGGCGGGGTGGCGAGGAGGGCTCGGGCTCCGCCGGAGGACAGCTGCCGACGGCGCCCGACAACGAATGGTGCCAGAGAGAGAGGGAGAAGGCGACGGGGTTCACGCAGGAGCTGTGCACGGACCGGACGAGCACAGGAGCGAGGAGGGAAGGGACGAACACAGTGCGCGGGCACGGTCCCATTGGCCGGACGGTGCCCGTGCTCGCTGCGGCGAGCTTCGGCATCGGCGAGCGGCAGGGAGGAGTTAAGGGGGTGGAGACTAGGATGGTGGCGCAGGGGGACATACCCTGGTAGGCCGAGCAGCGGGCACGCGCGCCACAGAGGCGCCGGCGACATGCAGAGCACGCGTTTGGCATGCCAGCACCCTCGGCCGAACACGGTCACTGCATGGACCGTGACATCAGGCCAGCTATGCACTAACCATGATGTCTGGCATGTAGTCCTTAGTAACTTTAGGTGTTACCACAGCTCGGTTGGTTTCCAGGTGCAGTAGAAGTGAAATGGTGAAGATGTTTAGTTACTGGACAGAAACTTTGAACAGTTACTATGGTCAAACCATAGTGATTCAAGGGCTGATCTTTGGGGTTTTACTGACTCTTACTAAGGTGAATAAGCACAGGGAAAACCAGCTACAATGGAGCTAGTAAAAAGGTAGTTGCTGTAGAAGCTACCATTTCAGCCGAGAAGTGAAAATATTTTCTGTAGCAAAAATACTCCAAAAAGTGGTGAAATATTTTTGCTCATAAATGTGCCCTAGGGTCCAAAGAATATTTGGGATTTTTCTTAGGATTTTTAGGGCAACAGAAATGAGGGTTGCTTTGGAGGTCAAAGATTTTAGCTATGGTTTAGGAGGCAAAATGAATATTTTTCATTTAAGAAAAATATTCCAAGCAATTTTGTTGGGTTGGCCAGGGGTGAAATGATGGATTAGAGGAGGATAGGGGGCAGTTGGGTGGAAATCAAGGGATACCCAAGTGATCAAGTCCAAATGGAATGATTCAAAACTCCAAATCCAAACCAACTCAGTTGAAAATCAAGCAAAGGAAAAAGGGCAAAAACCAGGTTGTGACAACAGTTCTTCAGGTACTTTATATTAACATCTACACTTGTAACCATAAGCTGCATTTTAAATTCCTGCGCATAAGTTATATATCATCTTGGAGTACACGTTTTGTACTAATATTATGTTCAATGCTCAATGAAGAGTTTCTCCATGGATGGCCTATCAATGGTGCTGGATTCTGTCAAGATCTTATATATCCAAATGAATAGTTTTGATCTGAACAAGATTATTGGCTTGCTGTAATGCTTTCCATGTCTGGAGAAGTTGTATATAAAGGTGATAATTTCACGCACATTGGAAACCCGCATATAGTGTACTAGAATTAACCGTTCAGCGGTTGCTCTTTCGACACTCTTTTTTTATACCTTAACTATTTTCAATCTTCATGTCTATTTAGGCAACAGGACGGGGTAAGAAAGTTATAACCTATCGGTGGATTCGTAAGCATCGGGATTTTCTCACTTCTCATGAGATTCGATTGAAGATAATAACGCTAGAACGATATGTAGCCAACCGTGCAAACACTAGATTTGTCACATTCTTCCTGCTGAATGCGAGGTTACTATTGTCCATCAGGCTTAAGTTTATCAGCAGCATGGTTTTGACGGATGGGTATGTAGAAGAGCAAAAAAAGGATTTTCAGGTGGGCAAAAGATCTTATGAACGTGTCGGGCTTCTATTTACAACATATTGTGGTCATAATCCAGTAAATTTTTCAACCCAGGATGTTCATTCTATGGACCTGACCGAGCCATTTGACTATGACTGCCGAAAACAGTGCTGGAGTTAGATGTTGTTTAATTTAGAGTGAAATATTGTAACAAATCCCAACCAAGGGAAATAACATCACTCTCGTCGGCTGCTTGAGCTCACTGTGCATTACAAAAGCCAACTGATTAGCCCCCACCAGCACCCACAAAGTTATTTCGAACTAGCACATCAAATAGGCTATAAATTTTCATTGGAAAGGCTGCATGACCATGACATATTTGGATTCTAACTTTTGGGACCCGCGAGGAAATAGCCTATCCAAGGTGGTGTCGACTTACTAGCCAGTCAACAAACGATTCTGCCTACCAGCCGTTGGATTGACATCCAACATCTGTCGTGTATCTTCTATCTCTTGTCTTCCTCTTCCTCCAGCCGCCCAAACCAAACCACCCCATCGACCCGTCCTACTCCCGCCTCCCATGGCTGGCTGTGCCTCCACCGCCCTACCGTACGTACCCTCCAATGTTGGCTAGTCCCTCCCTCAATTCCCCGACACGTCATGTTATTCTCTGGCAACGTCAGCCCCAACACGCACCCGCACCCAAACCACTCAACCCTCGTACTAAGTGCCTCTATATTACAAGCCCAAAAATATGGTTCCTCCTAATGGTTGGACATTTGGGGCTCACGCCATTGTCAGCATAGTCAATAAACAAGAGAATTACACTACGAGCGGCTGACACCAGGGACCTAGCAGGTCGCGCAATTTTTTAGGAACAAGCAGTTGTTATTTATACTAGTTTTAGCGACGGATCAGGGTAACAACGGGGCTGTGTGGGGGATGTGGCCCATCTAGCTAGGGTTTTATTTATGTTTACCACATCATGAGCCCAGTTGTGTTTTTTTCTTGCTGAAAATGGCTAGACCAGTTCTATTTTTTCAAGAAATGCCCAAATGAGGCCTACTTGCTTTATCAGCCCTGCTGGCCTACAAACCTTTCAAGACAAGGAGAGTTTCATTCGGTTTGCCCAGAAATGGGTTGTACATTTTTAAGACACATCAAACCGGGAATTAGTTTCAATTTTTTTCATTACAAGATTTTAAATTCCATTCATTTTTATGCGTGGACCATTATTTGGATTTTATATTTATATAAATTATTTTCAAAATAGTTTGAATGTGAATCGATATTTCGGGATTAAAAACAGTTGACCGCACCAAAATATGCAAAATTTCGTATACTTTTTAACCGTGGCCACAATATGGGGTGTAATTCTAACAAAAAAAGATGGGCTCCAAAAAAAATCTTAAGAATTAGCAAATGGGATGTACATTATTAGAAATAATGGCCGATGGGTTGTATGCTGTTTTCCATGGATTTGAGGATGACTTGTGCGCCTACTACAGGTTGACGCATATGCTTTCCTAAAAAAAGGTTGATGCACACGCAACACCCTGTCAACTTAGTCAATACACGAGAGCAGTGACTGTTCGATGTCCGTCCAATGGCTGTCGTGCTTCTTCAATCTCTGCTCTTCCTGCTCCAGCTGCTCAAACAAGTGCCGGGGGGACCGCTTGCTTCCTCCACCCGTGGCCGGCTATGCTACCGCGCAGGCCTCACCGCCCCACCGTACTCCCATCATTGGCCTAGCCATCCCTCTACTCACCCACACCTGCTGTTATTCTCCGGGGACGGCAGACGAACCAGTAAACCCTCGTACTCCTCCACGTGGGAAACAACTGCCGAGTCTTCCCTAGCTCTGTGTCGTTCCCTTCCTAGGCCTCGCCGTCGTCCACCACCCTGGTGCTCTCAGCGCGGCCTGGTCAACGTGGTCAATGAATGACATCCATCGGAAGTGGACTGTACGTGGAGAGGATGACAGGTGGGTCCACGGCCGCACGCAAGGAAATGCCTCCTTATTACATGCAAAATAATGATTCCTCCACCTGACAGGTAGGACCCATGGGAAGGGCCTCTGTATTTCACAAAAAAACGTTCCCCCGCTGATCGGTTGGACCCACCAGTTATATCTTCGCATGCAAGGAAGTGCCTCCTTATTACGCACAAAAAAATGAATACCCCTGCTAGCTGGGACCCACCATAGTGGGTGGCTGACTTGTGGGCCTACTAAGTTGACGGGGACGGAGGGCTTTGTCAACTTAGTCAATACTCCAGTGACCATACGATTTCCATCCAAAGGCCATAGTGCTTCTTCAACCTCTGGTCTTCTTGCTCCAGCCGCCCAAAGCAGCGCTGGTCGTGCCGCCTGCTCCTATCTCCCGTGGCCGGCTGTGCTGCCGCGGAGGCCTGACCGCCCCCATACTACTCCCACCGCTAGCCAGGCCATCCCTCCACTCACCCACACCCCCTGTTATTCTGCAGTGACAGTAGCCTCACACCGCAGCCGAACCAGTGAACCCTCGTACTCCTCTTCGCGTGGGCATCCACTGCCGCATCTTCCCCGGCTCCGCGTCTTCCCCTTCCTAGGCCTCTCCATCGTCCACCGCCGTGGTGCTCTCGGCACGGTGTGGTCAATGGGGTCAACAACCGACTTCCATCGGAAGAGTACTGTACATGGAGAGGCTCGCAGCTGGATCCACGGCAGCCACAAGGAAGTGCCTCCTTATTACGTGGAAAATAATTATTCCTCCACCTGATAGCAGGGACCCATCGGACAGGCCACCGTATTTCGTGGAAAAAAAGTTTCCTCCCTGACTGCTGGGACCAACTGGATAGTCCATCGTATTTTAGGAAAAAAACGTTCCCCCCGCTGTCAGCTCGGACCCACCGGAAGTGCCTCCCTATTACGCACAAAAAAATGAATACTCCCCCTGATAGCTGGGACCCACCTTGGTTGGAGGCTGACTTGTGGGCCTACTAAGTTGACGGGGTAGTAGGGATTTGTCAACTTAGTCAATATGAACGATTCTAGCTCCAGTGACCGTATGATGTCCATCCAACGGCTGTAGTGCTTCTTCAATCTCTGGTCTTCTTGCTCCAGCCGCCCAAAGCAGCGCCGGTTGTGCCGCATGCTCCTGCCTCCCGTGGCCAGTTGTGCTGCCGCGGAGGCCTCACCGCCCCCTACTATTCCCACCGCCAGCCAGGCCTTATAGCGATGACAGCCTCACACCATAGCCGAACCAGTGAACCCTCATACTCCTCAACGCGCGGGCATCCACTGCCGCGTCTTCCCCGGCTCTGCGTCGTCCCCTTCCTAGGCCTCACCGTCGTCCACCGCCCTGGTGCTCTCCGCGCGGCGTGGTCAACGTGGTCAAGGAACGACTTCCATCGGAAGAGTACTGTACGTGGAGAGGCTGACAGCTGGGTCCACGGCGGCCGCAAGGAAGTGCCTCCTTATTACACGTAACATAATTATTCTTCCACCTGACAGTAGGGACCCACCGGACGGGCCACCGTATTTTGCGAAAAAAAAACGTTTCCCCCCTGACTGCTGCGACCTACCAGCTACATCTTCGCATGCAAGGAAGTGCGTCCGGGCAAAACAAAGTGATTCGCCCCCTGACTGCTAGGACCCACCAACTACATCTTCGCACGCAAGGAAATGCTTGACAGTCGAGATCCACCTGGTCGAAGCATACGTAGCATTGTCATTTTGGTCATGAACGTGTATGTACATACTGGTCGATGTAGAGGCGCGCACGTGTTGTAGTAGAGGCGCGCACGTGTCGTAGTAGAGGCGCGCATATAGCATGTACATGTACATACAACATCCAGGGTGCAAGAAAGTAAATACGGCCACATACGTACATATGGGCAGGGTCTCGAATGCCTACTCGCACATACGTACGGCCAGGGCTCGTGTACATGGCTGGGTTAGAACGGAGAAACAGCGTTGTCGTCGTGTTCATGGGGAGCCAACCGGCTCGGTCGGAACTGAATGCGTCGTCGTGTTCATCGGGAGGGCTTGGACGGAACAGGCGATGGAAAGGAGGCCTGGTGTACGGCAGAATGGATGAAACGACCTTGTGTTCGACCGACCATGTTTGAAATGGGATCCTGTTCATCAGGAGGGGTCTGGCGTACCGCAAAACGGAGGAAACGGACTTGTGTTGGATCTCCTACGGTCGAAACGGGGTCCTGTTGATCGGGAGGGGTGTGGCGTACCGCAAAATGGAGGAAACGGACTTGTGTTGGAGTGCTACGGTCGAAACGGGGGTCCTGTTCATCGGGAGGGGTGTGGCGTACCGCAAAACGGGACTCCACGAGATATTGTTCATCTCCACCGCCGACCTCCTCCAACCTCCACAGGCTACTGTTCATCCGCCGACGACCTCCTCCAGCCTCCACCAGTGACTGTTCATCCACGGGCTCCTGTTCATCCAGCCTCCATCGTGCGCTACTCCACTGGCTACTGTTCAACCACCCCTCTCCACGAGCTCCTGTTCAACGACCCCTCCACGGGCTAGTGTTCATCCACCCCTCCACCATCTACTGTTCATCCAGCACTCCACGGGGTCGTCCTGTTCATCTAGCCCTCCACGGGGTCTTGTTCATCCAGCCCCAACCGGCTCGATCGATCGGGGTCATGTTCATCCAGAGGCAACACCACGGGGTCCTGTTCGTCCACCCCCACTGCTCACTGTTCATCCAAACCCGCTAGCACCGCTCACTGTTCATCCAGAGGCAGCATCGATTGGCTTCAGTTAGAAGCAGTAGCGAAGGAATTGCTCGATCGGGTTCAGTTAACAGCCATCGATCGATCGATCGGATTCAGTAACGTGTAGCCTATAGTGCAATCGCTCGGGTTCAGTTAGAGCCCAACGCCTCGCTCGGGTTCAGTTAGAGCCCAACGCCTCGCACACACGCGCATATGTGTACAAGAGAAATGCGCATCGCTCGGCCCCCGACCACCCACCGTAACTGGGAACTCGCCAAAATTTTCCTCACCCTCGCTTCTACCACGGTTTTTTCCATCATGGATGGCCCAAAGAATGTGATGCAGCTACGTCTCCGGCCCGCCTAGGATGAAAAGCCCAGTTTCTGTCATGATTTTTTGTCATAGAAGTAGGAGCCCACCACATCTATGATGATACCGGGTTTTGTCACAATTATCGTCATAGAAGTGTCATAAGTATGACAGAAAAAATTAGTTCGGCCCAAAATGTCACGGGTGTGTCTTTTTTTTTGTAGTGGTTGGACAAGGTCCGGTGCGTCTGCTCGTGCCGTCGGCCAATAGAAACTTGTACGGAAGGCCTTGCTTACAAGGGCCCGAGCCGCGGCGTGGTGACCGCCTAGACCGACATGAATTTCAGCCCAGAGCTGCCGCACTTCCTCCTCGGAGATACATCTTTGAAGTACTCCGGTAGCGCTTTTCTTATAGAGTTCTCCTTTGTGAACCTTATAGGCTTTAGAGCGCCGCACAATGCAGCGTGCCTCATTATGATCCTCAGGGCGTTCTCACCTATTGAGGTAGTTCAAGAAGGGTTTGGTCCATGGGGCGATGACCGCCATGATGAGATGGGCTGATGGTGAAATTTCGGTGGCTGAGCCCTTGATTATGTCAGTGTGTTCGGAATCTGGGGTTGTCTTTGGATCCGAATTGGAATTGCCGCTCTCCCCCTGCCACACCACAGATGGCTTGAAGAGCCTTTCCAGAAATATGTTAGGTGGTATGGGGTCGCGCTTAGCGCCGATGCGAGCAAGGACATCCGCAGCTTGATTACTTTCTTGAGCCACATGGTGAAACTCGAGCCCCTCGAAGCGAGCCGACATTTTGAGAACGGCGTGTAAGCCGCCATCTTCGGATCTTTGGCATCGAAATCTCCATTTATTTGAGATATTGCGAGGTTTGAATCCCCGCGCACTTCCAGGCCTTGTATGCCCATGGAGATGGCCATCCGAAGACCATGCAATAAGGCTTCGTATTAGGCTGCATTGTTGGAGTCCGTGAATAATATTTGTAGGACGTACTGAATAGTATCTCTGGTGGGGGATGTTAGGCCAACATTTTGGAGCCGTCAAAGTGCATGACCCAGTTGGAATATGTGTTGTACTCTTTAGGGAGTTCGGCCTCTGTCCATTCAACGATGAAGTCGGCCAATAGCTGGGATTTAATGGCCTGGCGTGGTTTGTATGATATGTCGAATGGGAGGAGCTTAATGGCCCACTTGGTAATCTAGCCTGTAGCATCAGAGTTGTTTATTATATCATTGAGAGGCACTTCAGAGGCCACCGTTATTGAGCACTCTTGAAAGCAGTGGCTTAGCTTCCGGGATGCCATGAAGACCGTGTATGCAATTTTTTTGGTAATGCGGGTACCGTGATTTGCATGGTGTTAGGACAGTGGATACATAGTATAACGGCTTCTGGAGCGGGAATTTGTGTCCGTCCTCCCCTCGTTCGATGACGAGGACCGCACTCACAACTTGGTGTGTGGCCGATATGTATAATAACATGGGTTCGCCGACGTTTAGTGTGGCCAGGATTGGGTTGCTTGCTAGCATGGCTTTTATTTCTTCCAGTCCAGTCATTGCCGCGTCCGTCCACTCAAAGTGGTCGGTGCGTCCCAGAAGGCGATAGAGCAGCAATGCCATTTCTCCTAGTCTGGAGATAAGGTGGCTTAAAGCTACCACACATCCGGATAATTTTTGAACTTGTTTAAGGTCTATTGGGGTAGCCAACTGTGACAAAGCTCAGATTTTGGCTGGGTTTGCCTCAATTCCTCTATTGGAAACGATGAAGCCCGGAAGTTTTCCATCGGGAATGCCGAAAACACACTTTTCTGGATTGAGCTTGATGTCATATGTTCAGAGGGTGTCGAATGTGAGACACGGATCATCTATTAAGGACTCGACATGCCTAGTTTTGATGACTACGTCATCCATGTATGCTTTGACTGTCTTGCCGATTTATTTCTCCAGGCATGTTTGAATCATGTGTTTATAGGTGGCACCGGTGTTTTTGAGCCCTAAAGGCATAGTGTTGAAGCAGAAAGGCCCGTATAGGGTGATAAATGCCGTTGTGGCTTGATCAGACTACTTCATCTTGATTTGATGGTATCCTGAGTATGCGTCGAGAAAACATAGTGAGTCGTGTCATGCGGTGTCATCGATGATCTGATTAATGCGGGGGAGGGGAAAAGGATCCTTAGGGCAAGCCTTGTTGAGCTCTTTGAAATCGACGCATAGGCGCCAAGATTTATCCTTCTTTGGTACCATCACCAGGTTTGCTAGCTAGTCCGGGTGTTTTATCTCTTTGATGAATCCGGCCTCGAGTAACTTGGCTAGCTCCTCTCCCATGGCTTTTTGTTTGGGTTACAAAAATTGCCGTAATGTTTGCTTGACGGCTTGTATCCCTCCAATATGTTAAGGCTATGTTCGGCCAGCCTGCGTGGGATTCCTGGCATATCAGAAGGGTGTCAGGCAAATATGTCCCAGTTTTCCCGTAGGAACGCCCGCAGTGCAGCATTGACCGTGGGGTTGAGCTGTGCCTCGATGGATGTTGTCTTCATGGAGTCCGTTGGATAGACCTGGAATTTGACTACTTTGTCTGCTGGTATGAAGGAGGTCGATTTGGATCGCTTATCAAGTATCATGTCGTCCCTATCCACTACAAAAAAAGACACATCCATGACATTTTCGGCCGAACGAAAAAGAAATTGTCATACTTATGACACTTCTATGATGATAATTGTGACAAAACCCGGTATCATCATAGATGTGGTGGGCTCCTACTTCTATGACAAAAAATCAAGACAGAAAATAGGCCTTTCGTCATGGGCGGGCCGGAGACGCAGCTGCATGACATTAATTGGGTCGTCCAAGACGGAAAAATCCGTGGTAGAAGCAAGGGCGAGGAAAATTTCGGGGAGTTCCCGATTACGGTGGGTGGTCGGGGGCCGAGCGATGCGTGTTTCTCTCATACACGTACGCGCGTGTGTGCGAGGCGTTGGGCTGTAACTGAACCTGAGCGAGGCATTGGGCTCCAACTAAACCCGAGCGATTGCACTGCAGGCTATGCGTTACTGAACCTGAGTGATCGATCTATGGCTGTTAACTGAACCCGATCAAGCGATTCCTTCGCTACTGCTGCTAATTGAAGCCGATCGATGCTGCGGCTGGATGAATAGTGAGCATTCTGGGGGGTTGGATGAACAGTGAGCGGTGGGGGTGGATGAACATGACCCCGTGGTGTTGCCTCTGGATGAAAAGGACCCCGATCGATCAAGCCGGTTGGGGCCGGATGAACAGGACCCCGTGGAGGGGCTGGATGAATAGGACGACCCCGTGGACGGCTGGATGAACAATAGAAGGTGGAGGGGTGGATGAACAGTAGCCCGTGGAGGGGTGGTTGAACAGGAGCCCATGGAGAGGGGTGGTTGAACAGTAGCCGGTGGAGTAGCGCATGGTGGAGGCTGGATGAACAGGAGCCCGTCGATGAATAGTCGCAGGTGGAGGTTGGAGGAGGTCGACGGTGGATGAACAGTAGCCCGTGGAGGCTGGAGGAGGTCGATGGTGGAGATGAACAGTATCCCGTGGAATCCCGTTTTGCGGTACGCCACACCCCTCCCGATGAACAGGACCCCCGTTTCGACCGTAGCGCTCCAACACAAGTCTGTTTCATCCGTTTTGCAGTACGCCACAACCCTCCAGATCAACAGGACCCTGTTTCGACCGTAGGAGATCCAACACAAGTCCGTTTCCTCCGTTTTGTGGTACGCCAGACCCCTCCCAACGAACAGGATCCCGTTTCGAACGTGGCCGGTCGAACACAAGGCCGTTTCCTCCGTTCTGCGGTACGCCAGGCCTCGTTTCCATCGCCTATTCTGCCCAAGCCCTCCTGATGAACACGACGACGCATTCCGTTCCGACCCAGCCGGTTGGCTCCCCATGAACACGACGACGATGCAGTTTCTCCAATCCGACCCAGCCATATACACGAGCCCTGGCCGTACATATGCGCAAGTAGGCGTTCGAGACCCCGTCGGTATGTACGCATGTGGACGTATTTTCTTTCTTGCACACTGGCCGTTGTACGTACGTGTACATGCTACGTGTGCGCCTCTACTAAGACACGTGCGCGCCTCTACATCGACCAGTATGCACGTACACGTTCGCGACTAGAATGACAATGCTACGTACGCTTCGATCAGGTGGGTCCCGACTGGCAAGCACTTCCTTGTGTGCGAATATGTAGCTGGTGGGTCCCGGCAGTCAGCGGCGCGAATCATTTTCTTTTTTGCCCAGACGCACTTCCTTGCGTGTGAAGATGTAGTTGGTGGGTCCCAACAGTCAGGGGGTGAATCATTTTTCTTTTGACCGAGTGCACTTCCTTGCGTGCGAAGATGTAGCTGGTAGGTCCCAGCAGTCAGGGGGAAATGTTGTTTTGACGAAATACGGTGGCCAGTCCGGTGGGTCCCCGCTATCAAGTGGAGGAATAATTATTTTGCGTGTAATAAGGAGGCACTTCCTTGCGGCTGCCGTGGACCCAGCTGTCAGCCTCTCAACGTACAGTACTCTTCCGATGGAAGTCGGTCATTGACCACATTGACCACACCACACCGAGAGCACCACGGAGGTGGACGATGGTGAGGCCTAGGAAGGGGACGACATGGAGCCGGGGAAGACGCGACAGTGGATGCCCACGCGGAGAGGAGTACGAGGGTTCACTGGTTCGGCTGCGGTGTGAGGCTGTCGTCGCCGCAGAATAACAGGGGGTGTGGGTGAGTAGAGGGATGGCCTGGCCCGCGGTAGGAGTAGTAGGAGGCGGTGAGGCCTCCGCGGCATCACTGCCGGCCACGAGAGGCAGGAGCATGCGGCACGACCAGCTGCTTTGGGCGACTGGAGCAAGAAGACCAGAGGATGAAGAAGCACTATAGCCGTTGGACGGATATCGTACAGTCACTGGAGCTAGAATCATTCATATTAACTAAAGTTGACAAAGGCCTCCGTCCCAGTCAACTTAGTAGGCCCAAAAGTCAGCCTCCCACCAAGGTGGGTCCCAGCTAGCAGGGGAGTATTCATTTTTTGTGCGTAATAAGGAGGCACTTCCGGTGGGTTCGAGCTAACACCAAGGGGAACATTTTTTTTCACGAAATACGGTGGCCCGTCCGGTGGGTCCCAGCAGTCAGGGGGAAACATTTTTTTCGCGAAATACTTGTGGCCCGTCTGTTGGGTCCCTGCTGTCAGGTGGAGGAATAATTATTTTTCGCGTAATAAGGAGGCACTTCCTTGCGGCTGTCGTGGACCCAGCTGTCTGCCTCTCCATGTACAGTATTCTTCCGATGGAAGTCGTTCGTTGACCACATTGACCACGCCGTGTCGAGAGCACCATGGTGGTGGACGATAGCGAGGTCTAGGAAGGGGACGACTTGGAGCCGGGGAAGACGTGGTAGTGGATGCCCACGCGGAGAGGAGTACGAGGGTTCACTGGTTCGGCTGCGCTGCCATCGCCGCAGAATAACAGGGGGTGTGCGTGAGTGGAGTGGAGGGATGGCCTAGCCAGCGGTGGGAGTAGTATGGGAGCGGTGTGGCTTCCGCGGCAACACAACTGGCCACGGGAGGCAGGAGCAGGCGGCACGACTAGCGCTGCTTTGGGCGGCTGGAGCAAGAAGACCAGAGGTTGAAAAAGCACTATGGCCGTTGGATGGACATCGTACGGTCACTCGAGCTAGAATCGTGTATATTGACTAAGTTGACAAAGCCTTCCGTCCCCGTCAACTTAGTAGGCCCACTATACTGGGTCCCAATTAGCAGGGGGACTATTCATTGTTTTGTGCGTAATAACGAGGCACTTCCTTGCATGCGAAGATATAGGTGGTGGGTCCGAGCTGTCAGTGGAGGTAACATTTTTTTGGAAATATAGTGGCCCTTTCGGTGGGTCCTAGATGTCAGGTGGAGGAATCATTATTTTGTGCGTAATAAGGAGGCATTTCCTTGCGTGCGGCCGTGGACCCAGCTGTCAGCCTCTCCACGTACAGTCCACTTCAGATGCATGTCGGTCGTTGACCAAGTTGACCACGCCACGCCGAGAGCACCAGGGCGGTGGACGACAGCGAGGCCTAGGAAGGGAACGACATGGAGCCAGGGAAGACTTGGCAGTTGTTTCCCATGAGGAGGGGAGTACGACTGTACGAGGGTTTACTTGTTCGTCTACTGTCGCCGGAGAATAATAGCAAGTGTGGTAGGTAGAGGGATGGCTAGGCCAGCGATGGGAGTACGGTGGGGCGGTGAGGCCTGCGCGACAGCACAGCCGGCTGCGGGGAGGAGGGAGCAGGCAGTCCCGCCGGCGCTTGTTTGAGCGGCTGGAGCAGGAAGAGCAGAGATTAAAGAAGTATGACGGCCGTTGGATGGACATCCAACAGTCACTTCTTGTGCGTCAACCTTATTTTAGGAAAGCCTCAGATCTGTGGAAAACAGCATACAGGCCATCTGCCATTATTTCTAATAATTTACAGCCCATTTGCTAATTCTTATAGTTTTTTTGGAGCCCATATTCTTTTTGTTAGCATTACAACCCATATTGTGGCCATGGTTAAAAAATTATACGAAATTTTGCATATGTCGGTGCAGTCTGAACTGTTTTTAATCCCTAAATTTCGAGTCACATTTAGACTGATTTTAAAAATAAATGTATACCAATATAAAATCCAACAAATTGTCCATGCATTAAAATCAATGCAATTTAAAATCTCGAAATGAAAAAAGATATTTGAAACTAATTGCCGGTTTGATGTGTTTCAAAAATGTACAACCCATTTCTCATTACTGATAGGCCATTTTCTCGGCCAGTCGAATGAAGCTCTCCTCGTCTTGAAAGATTTGCAGCCCAACAGGCCTGACAAAGGGGCTTACTTGACAAATCAGAAAAAAAACTGGCTAGCCATTTTCAGAAAGAAAAAAAACTATTGGGCTGGTCTATGGTAAACATAAAAGAAAAGGCTGTCTAGACAAACCAGAGTGTCACGCACAGCCCAGTTGACACCCTACTTCTGTCTCAAAAACAAATTAGATAAATGCCACTCCAATTATGGCGATTCATAAAAATTCCACTGCAATTTCCAAACTTTGCAAAAATGCTACTGCAGTTTTTGCAAACTTTGAAAAACGCCACTGCAATTTGCAAACTTTAAAAAACGCCACTCCAGACTTCGAAAAATGCCACTAGAAATGGCATGAAATGGCATTTTTCAAAGTTCAGAAATTGTAGTGGCATTTCTCGGAAACACCAGATTTGGAGTGGCATTTATCAAATTAACCCAAAACAAAAATAACTGGGCGAGCTGCTGGGTCCCTGGTGTCAGCCGCTCGTTGTGCAATTCTCTCGTTTATTGACTACGTTGACAATGCCATGGGACCGAGATGTCAGAAATCCATTAGGAGGAGCCATTTTTTATTGGCTTGAAATAAGGAGGCACTTGCTTGTGTACTTCCATGACCTTGGCGGGTCCCTGCTGTCATCCTCTCCAGGTACAATCATCTCCTGATTGTGTACGCGTCAACTTGGTAGGCCCACAAGTCAGCCTCTAAACCCATGGAGGACAAATACAACCCTTTAAAAAAAATAAAAGCCCATTCCATATGTTCAAACGGAAAGTTCAACATTCAGAGCAAAGTAACAGGTTTGATCCACATATAGAGTACTGAACTTCCACGTTGACAACCATCATAGCCAAGTTAACTATCTACTCCCACTAATACTCTAGTAGTGTACAAGTACTAACTTACTCTTAGCTAACTAGACGATGCCAACCGCCATCTGCAGTACACGCTAAACACCGACATCAGCGTCCTTCGCCTCACCTTGGACTTGTTGGAGGTGTGATAGGGCACGTTGCTCGCGTGCGTTGGCCCTTTCCATGCCGGCGCGGTCCACTGAAGCTTCGACTTCTAAGCGGAAAACCCACTTGACGAGATGGTAGTAAAAATCGGCGTCGTGAACGCGTGCGTGCCCGACAGCCTCCAGGGCTATTTGCCAGGCGCCGGCCTCCATGTAGTCGGCCCAGTTGCAGGCACTCTGCTCGCGACTCAGAGCTTCGGTGCGCTGCTGCTCCATATCCTGCTGTCGGTGCAAATCAGTGATACGCTGCTCCTCTGCCAGGCGGTCGCGCTCCAACAACTCCTGCTCCTCCGCCAGGCGGTCGCGCTCCGCCAGGCGATCTCCGCATTGCCATCTAAAGACAGATAGAATGTCTCCTCCCTCCGCTTGCCTTCTGGTGAAAACCGAACACTAGTTCCGGCGGTGACTGCCTCCAGCCTCCCCTACCGCGCACGGGCGGGGGCATGGCGGACGCGACAAGGGCGAGGATAAGTAGCGAGCAACGTCGGGCCGGTGGGGGCTTATGAGGATATGGCGAGTCGGGTCACGGTGCCACCGGAGAAGGCCGGGAAATAGTACTATCAGCGTTCTGGGAAGGGGGTCCCCAGACTTGCCTGCCTACGGCCTGCGGCGTGGCTCAAGTGGTGGCCCAGTACGGCCCATCTTCATCAGCCCAAGACTCAAGACCCTCGCGAGGGGCCAAACCTCGTGGGGCAGACGACACAAGACTTCCTCAGGAATGGCCTCGCCAGGCAGGCTCGCGAGGAGGCGGAGAGATCAAGGCAGGGTACCTCGCGAGGTGCTCGTGACGCAAGCCATGACGATCGAGACCAGGCGGGTGCTAAGCGGGCGCCAGCCTGCGCAGTGTCCTTGTTTCCTCTTTGGTGCAAAGGGGGCAAGCACAGGCGTGTAGTACCAAGGCATCAGGCAAAGGTTTCCATTTTAGTGCAATGAGACCAAGACTAGTAGAGCGGCAGGATGTAGGTCACCGTGGAGCCCAGGACGGTGTCATCACCAGTGCCTTTGGCAGCCGAAGACCAACTTTAGTTAGGATAACTTGTACTAGATGTTCCCCTTCAAAATGGCCATTTTTGGCGCCCTTCCCGCTCAATATTTGGGAAAAGGACCAGGGCCTCTATAAATAGGACTAGCCACCACAGGGAGGAGATCGATCAGAACTGATCAAGTGCTCATTAGACCGAGAGGCGATAGAACTCACCCAAGCGGTTCATCGCACCAGCTCAAGAACACCTCTCGCGAGTCTGTTCACCCTTTGTACTGTTCATCATCAGCCCCAGAGGCAATCCACCACACCACGCACTAGAGTAGGGTATTACACCACAACGGTGGCCCGAACCTGTATAAATCTGGTGTCCCTTGTGTTGTCTCACGAGGCGATCGGACGTGGATCGGTAGGGGGAAGATCTTCGTGCGCACCCCAGAGTTCGAACCTTAAGGGTCTGTCGGAACCCAACATCCGACATTTAGCGCGCCAGGTAGGGGTGCACCGGAATCTTCCTTCTTACGTCCTGTGTTCCTCCGCCTCACCGCCTCCATGTCCGGCGACCCGACGGCCAACTCCTACCGCTGGGCGGCGTGGCCTGCCCATGCCGTGCCACCTGCCCAAGGTGACCTCAACCTCGCACCTCAGGCAGCCCGCACCCCGCAGGGTGCTGTGGGGCGCGGGCGACGCGGTCAGATGTCGCCTGCCCTCACTCTGCGGCAAGTACGGTCGGCAACGAGGGCCTCAAGCCATGCTGCGGCCACGGCACCGCACACCAGGCGGGAGCAGGCGAACATGAAGGCGGCGCTCACGATGGCGCGAGAGCTGTTGCGGTGTAGACTACAAGAAAGGGGCCACGATGTGCTGCTGGAACGCGTCGCCGAGCTCCTGGATGCCGCTGCTTCAAGGGCACCCCCGTTCTGCGTCCAACTTCCACCCCAGGCCCCGGGCGGATCACGAGGCGGGCCAATCCATACCCGTGCGCCCACGGGCGCACCTCAAGGCTTCATCAACACCGGCCTGGCCATCAGCACTGGGCAGCAAGCTGCGCTGGCGCCGCCCTTGGTAGGCGAGGGCATGCGCATCGCTGCCTATGGTCCTAGCGGGCCGCCGCCCTACCGTCCCCAAGATGGAGCTTCAAGTCGAACTGCATGGCACACGGAGCACTACGGCGAGGCCTTTGGGGTGGTGACCCCGGAGGCCTATGTGCCCCACATGGTGGATCGAGGGTACGCACTGGAGAAGACCACGACTCGTTCCTCGGGCCAGGCTGGGAGGAAGAGGCTCTAGAGGCCGAGCTCTTTCAGGAGACTCACGGAAGCCTCGACAACCGTGTCGGCGGCAGCAACTACCGGGTACTGGTAATTCCTCAGGAGCAAGCTTATGCTAACCATGGGTTGCAGGAGGTTCAGGTCGCTGCAACGGATGGCTGCCCCAGTGCGGCAATCTCCCTCCCCTCAGGAGGAGGGCACTGGGGGCAGGAGGAGAGGGGACGGGAGCTAGGCTCCTCCCCATGGCATGCGGAGCAAGGCGTTCTTTGGAGGTAGGCCATCTGTCGGGGAGGCGCCCCAGGGCCTGCCCCCGGCAAAGGACCCGTGGTCGTCGGGGGAACCGCTGGCGTCCCCTTTTCCCCATTGGCGTCGTCCTGGTTTCCGGTCGCCGTCGATGGTGGTCAAGGGTGGCGCAAGGCGGGGCCCTCATCTGGCAATATGAAGCAAGGCTGGTACCTGTGAAGAAGGCCCAGTGCATGTGAAGCTCGCCGCCCGTGACACTCTCACGTAATAATGAGTCAGGGCTGTACACGCCTCGGAGTCTCCGGAGAGCCGCCCTCGGGCCTCGGGGGCTCCCTCCCACGCCCAGTGGTAGCACTTAGCTCTGCGCTGGTGAGAAGACGTCGAAGACTAGACTAGGTGCCGGACGCAGCCTTTTGCTCTTGCTTCTTTTCGTGCGAACAAGCTTTCTCGTTTCGGATCTAAGTTGAAGTCGAATTTGTGTTTGCGTATGCGGGGAGGGGTGTTGTGTCTTATTCGTGTCCTTTCTTGTGCTCCAATTTCTGTTCAAATTGGAATTCACACTAGCTACCTCCCTCTCGCGGGGCCCTCGCGAGTAGGGCAGGGCCCAGCATGTACGCCCGCCGTCCCGCGGCCAGCGTTCGCTCTAGCCATTCTCTCGCCGCATGGTCAAACGGGGCCCTCATGAGGCCCTCGGATGGACACTGCGAGCCCACTCTAGGCTCGCCAAGTCGAAGGTAAAACCACGACAACCTACTCATCACAAAAATCATGGCATCATGCAACCGCCCATCCGGCCACGATTTCAACAACATGTAGGCAACAATCTTTTTACATGAGGGGCTTCCCCTCCCAAAACGCTCTCACAACTTTTAGGGCCACGCTCGAGTCTCTTCCTGCGCAGGACAAACAACAGGGGGAAGTGCGCAATCAGTCGGACATGTCGCTCACTGCATCCCCCAGGGCGTCCCCTGAGGCGTCGCTAGCACCGCCGTTGTCATCGCCGGCCTCCCCGTCTTCACCACCGTTCACCACGTCGCCTTCGTCGGCAGCAATGATTACTCCGTCGTCATCAAAAGTGAATGCCCGGACAAGTGCATCTACATTGTGCTCCACCCACCGCGCTAGGTCGCCTCGGACGGCCCAGGCACCGGGGCGATGGCGGCGTCAAAGTTGAAGAGGGGGTCGATGTTCTAGAGATAGCTGAAGACGCGGGAGAATGCCCGCGCGAGTAGGCCGCAGCTCCGTTCCTCCACCAGCTGACGAGACCTCTTAGAGCGGTTCTCTAGATGCATCACCACGTCAGTGAAGAACCGAAGATTGCCAGCATAGTTGGTCACATGCGGCTCCTCAGGGACTGCCTCGTAGTTGTTGCCCAAGGCCACGTTGGCCCTTTCCCTGAGCGCGGAGCATGGGGACGTGCATGTGTTCCAACGTCTGCTGCTGGCGGATCTCGTCCGCATTCCGCTGCGCAACGGCCTCAGCATCATCAACCTGCCGTTGGGAGGAGAAGAAGTTTGGCGCGGGAGGAGGCCAGCTCAGCCTGCGCCAAGCTTAGTGCGACAGCGGTGGCCTCAACTCGCTGAGTGGCTTCAGTCAGCCTGGTCCTGAGAGCAGCAGTCCTGCCTGCGGCTTCAGCCTTGATCAACTCCAGCTGCTCTTTGTACTAGTGCTCAAGGCCTGCATGAGCCTCTGCCACGCGACGGTCGATCTCCTCCTGGATCCGGGCCTCCCGCGCACTAACATCGTCCTCCGTCTGGGTGACCTGGCGCTCCCTCGTCTCCAACCGCTCAAGATCGAGGTTGCGCTCAGCAACCTCCAATGTCAACGCTTCCTCGCGCCTCCGGAGCTCCTCCTCTTCAGCGGGCGCCCCTTTCAGCAACGCAAGGGCAGCTCGACGCAACTCCGCCTACTGCTCCAGGGAGTTGCACCAGTCTTGGAGCTCCTACACGCGCTCTTCCGCAGCTCCACGTCACCGATCTACTTCCTGGGCCTCCTCAATGGCTCGGGCGCAGGCCTCCCGAGAAGCCACCAGAGATGCCTCGGCCTTGGCATTGTCGAGATCACGCTGGTGGCGCGCGAGGCCAACAGCCGCCTTCAGCTTGCGCCACTCCTCGACCAGCCTCAAGCCTTCAGCTTCGAGATGCGCGTCTTTGCCCGCCAGCTCTGCGCCAAGCTGGCTCACTGCATCAGCCGCCCTCTGGAGGAACTCTTGGCGGATAACGTTGCGCTCCCGCGCACGCTTGAGCACGTCGTCAACGTCATCCTCCGCCATCATGCTGGCGGAGGGCTCTGGAGTGGCTTGCCCCCTCTCGGCAGGGGGCTGGGGGCTGGCGCCCCTGCGATCGTCGGGCGGGCCCTGCAAGGGACCCAGCCATGCATCAATCCACCTCCCGATGAGGACCCGAAGATCGACTTCAGCCACTCGCCGCCTATGATCGATGGAGGAGCTCGGGGCAAGCCGGCTGTGCCCAAGGAGAGCTCGCGAGGGAAGAGCGGCGTGCCAATAGGTTCAAGGCACGCCGAAGGCCAGCCTGCCTCTCCACCCGAGATTGCACCAAGGGCGGCATGCAGACTCGGGACAATCAAGGTCGGTGATGGAGGAGAAGCCTGTGGAAGCGGCTCCTCGGCTGGCTCTGCAGGCTCGTCGGGAGGGATCCTGAAAGGCCATAGTCAGCAAAGGGAGCGGCAAGCAAGGAACTACAAGAAGGAGGGACTTACTCATCCATGGCGAAGTACTTCATGTGCTTCAATGGGCGGAACAGGCGATCTTCACCACCAGAAGCCTCCTTCCTCTTGCAGAGGGCCTCGAAATCTATGCGAAACCGGCCCAAGCTCGCGAGGTGAGGGCCGGCGCGCGGCATAGGAGCCGAGGCATCCAGACGGCCTACACTAGGGGTAGCAGCCTGAGAGGAGCGGTCAGGTGCCACCTCGTGGTGGCCTGCCGAGGCCTCGGGGGCTTCGGCCTCGAGAGCCGCAAATCGCGCCCTCTCACCAGCCGACACCTCGAGAGGGGCTCCATAAGCTCCGGAGGATGACACCTCAGGAGCCCCGCGCGACATCAGCACCTCGACATCAGGCCCCCCAGCTCCTGCCAATGCTTGCCTCCCAGCATCGACTCCTGAGGCAAGGTCGGCACGGAGACTAGGGGAAGGACTACGGCAACCAGGTTCTCGCGGGGCCCCACGAGGCCAGCCGGGCGCAGCCCCCATTCGTCGAAGCAGAGCATTTGCCTCGCGAACTCGACCCTGTTTGTGCAAAGATACAACAGGGCGCCTCCATGACCAACGCTGCCAGGAGAGGTGTCGCCAGTCAGGACCTGCAGCACCTTCTTCAGTGTCTCAGGCGCGAGATCCCCTTCCTGGAGCCTCATACGGTCCTGACAACCAGAGTAAGCCTACATTGGGAGGGAATGGCGGTGGAGAGGAGCGATGCGGCGCCGGAGGAACTCCTTCACCACCTTGGGCACCGTCACTCTGAGCTTCCTCAGCCTCTCGAAGCGATGCCAGGTGAAACCAATCTGGGGGCTCGTAAGCTCCTCGTGACCCCAACCAGGATTGGGAATAGCAGGCAGCGTCAGGTGCGCAAGCAGGGGGCTGGGCACCCCAACGTCCACATACAGCCACCGCTCCCAGAACCCACTCGCAGAAGGTGGGAGGCCAAAGTCGACCCCTGAGGCGGCCGTCTCCGGCACGGCCTGGAAGCTCACACATCCCGAACACTGGGAAGGGTGGGACAATCGCAGAGAGAAGAAGTGGCGCAGAAGGGCAACGGAAGGAGGAATCCACACCATGGCCTCGCAGACGAAGGCGAAGACAGCAAACAGAGTAATGGGTTGGGGGCCAAGATGCATCATGTGGATCTGGTAATGGGAGAGCACCACATTGAAGAAAGCGGAAAAGGGGGGAACCAGACCCGCCCATAGGGCGTCGGCAAAGAATCGGACCTCCGTGACGATCCTGTCGAAGGAGGCATTGGATGCGGGCCAGACCGTCATCTTCCCGCACTCATTGAAGCTGGAGGCAAGTGATGACCCACAAGTGTAGGGGATCTATCGTAGTCCTCTCGATAAGTAAGAGTGTCGAATCCAACAAGGAGCAGAAGGAAATGATAAGCGGTTTTCAGTAAGGTTTTCTCTGCAAGCACTGAAATAATAGATGATAGATAGTTTTGTGATAAGATAAATAGTAACGAGCAAAAGAAAATAAAGTAAATAAAGTGCAGCAAGGTGAAACAATCCTTTATGTAGCAAAGGATAAGCCTGGACAAAGTCTAATAGTGAGGAAGGAGCTCCCGAGGACACATTGGGAATTATCGTCAAGCTAGTTTTCATCAAGCTCATATGATTCGCGTTCGGTACTTTGATAATTTGATATGTGGGTGGACCAGCACTTGGGTACTGCCCTAACTTGGACAAGCATCCCACTTATGATTAACCCCTATTGCAAGCGTCCGCAACTACAAAAAGGAGTATTAAGGTAAACCTATCCACAACATTAAACATATGGGTCCATATCAACCCCTAATGAAGCAACGCATAAACTAGGGTTTAAGCTTTTTTCACTCTAGCAACCCATCATCTACTTATTACTTCCCTATGACTTCCTCTAGGCCCAAATAATGGTGAAGTGTCGTATAGTCGACGTTCACACAACACCACTAGAGGAGAGACAACATACATCTCATCAAAATATCAAACGAATACCAAATTCACATGACTACTAATAGCAAGACTTCACCCATGTCCTCGGGAACAAACGTAACTACTCACAAAGCATATTCATGTTCATAATCAGAGGTGTAATAATATGCATTAAGCATCTAAACATATGATCTTCCACCAAGTAAATCAATAAGTATCAACTACAAGGAGTAATCAACACTACTAGCAACCCGCAGGTACCAATTTGTGGTTTTGCATACAAGATTGGATACAAGAGATGAACTAGGGTTTGAGAGTTGATGGTGCTGGTGAAGATGTTGATGGAGATTGACCCCCTCCCGATGAGAGGATCATTGGTGATGACGTTGGTGATGATTTCCCCCTCCCGGAGGGAAGTGTTCCCGGCAGAACAGCTCCGCCAGAGCCCTAGATTGGTTCCGCCAAGGTTCCGCCTCGTGGCGGTGGAGTTTCGTCTCGTAAGCTTGCCCACGAATTTTTCCAGGACAAAACCCTTCATATAGCAGAAGATGGACGCCGGAGGCCCACCAGGGAGCCCAGGAGATAGGGGGCGCCCCCCTAGGGGGGGTGCCCTCCTGTCTCCTGGACAGGGTGTGGGCCCCCTGGCCTATTTCTTTTGCTCATAATTCCTTAATAATTCCAAAAAGTTGTTTCGTGGAGTCTTAGGTCTTTTGGAGTTGTGCAGAATAGGTTTCCAACGTTTGCTCCTTTTCCAGCCAGAATTCCAGCTGTCGGCATTCCCCCTCTTCATGGTAAACCTTGTAAAATAAGAGAGAATAACCATAAGTATTGAGATATAATGTGTAATAACAGCCCATAATGCAATAAATTTTGATATAAAAGCATGATGCAAAATGGACGTATCAACTCCCCCAAGCTTAGACCTCGCTTGTCCTCAAGCAGAAACCGAAATCGAAAAATATGTCCACATGTTTAGAGATAGAGGTGTCGATAAAAATAAAAATACGGACATGAGGGCATCATGACGATTCTAATAACATCAACATATATTGATTTTGTCATATGATTTCCTATGTTCAAGTAATAAGCAATTCACAAAGTCAAGTATGGTTCCAAAACTTCATTGGGAGCTAACAAACTATAATCTCAGTCATTGAAGCAATTGCAATTTATCGTAACGTCAGAAAGAGTCAATAATAGAGCTTCTCAGCAAGCTCACATACTCAACTATCTCGTAGTCTCCCGTAATTGTTAACACTCATGCAATACTTGTGGTTATAGAGTTTCAACCGGACACTGAGAAAGATAGGGGCTTATTGTGTTGCCTCCCAACGTATTCACCTTTAGGTGATGTCAACAATAATAGCCTATGCCAACTTACATCCAATCGGATATATATATCATGATCTTTAAAACACGAAGAGCTTGCCAAAGGATAAAATGAAAAAGGGAAAGGTGAGGATCACCTTGACTCAAGTACTAAAGTAAAGCATAAAGTAAAAGATAGGCCCTTCACAGAGGGAAGCAGAGGTTGTCATGCGCTTTTAGGGTTGGATACATGAAATCTTAGTGCAAAAGAACGTCACTTTATATTGCCCCTTGTATGTGGACCTTTATTATGCAATCCGTCGCTTTTATTACTTCCACAACAAGTTGGTACATCGCTTTTTTCTCTGCACTAATAAGTCATGCATATTTAGAGAGCAATTTTTATTGCTTGCACCGATGACAACTTACTTGAAGGATCTTACTCAATCCATAGGTAGGTATGGTGGACTCTCATGGCAAAACTGGGTTTAAGGATATTTGGAAGCACAAGTAGTATCTCTACTTGGTGCAAGGAGTTTTGGCTAGCATGAGGGGGAAAGGCAAGCTCAACATGTTTTAGAAGGTCAATGACAATATACTTTAACTGAGATGTCAGAAAACATAAATCATTATGTTGTCTTCCTTGTCCAACATCAACTCTTTTAGCATGTCATACTTAATGAGTGCTTCACAATCATAAAATATGTCCAAGGTAATATATTTATATGTGAACCCCTCTTTTCTTATCACTTCCTATTAATTGCAATGATGACCAAGGCTACGTTCATCAACTCTCAACAATTTTTATGACTCATACTTCCTAGGTGTGAAGTTATCACTATCCATAAGATCAATATGAACTCTTTTGTTCTTTCTACTTTCTCAAGATCATAGCAACATAGTAAAGCCCTTGACTCAACACTAATCTTTATTATAGATAGCACACGGACTCGCTTACATAAAGAGATCACAACGAAAAACTCAAAACTACTTGATATCAAAACTTTGAACTAATAGATCAAGATACTACTAAAAGGATCGAACTAAATAAAGCGGTAAAGATAGGAGTGTGATGGTGATACAATACCGGGGCACCTCCCCCAAGCTTGGCAGTTGCCAAGGGGAGTGCCCATACCCATGTGATTATTTCTTCAGAGGTGGTGAAGTAGGAGTTGTTGATGGAGTAGGCTTGTCATCCGTCTTCCAAGGCATAGGCTCTCCATCATAAAAGGACGATCGAGTCTCCGGGATCCTTAAATCTGCAGCCAAACTCATTCGCTTGAATCTATATTCTTACTCACAGTTCTGGTTTTGCAGGTCATAAATCTGGGCTTGGAGGTGCTCGATTTTCTCTTGAAGCTTGAAGATGGTCTTCCCAATGTTCTTGGCATCCAGCTTGTGGTTGTTGGTGAACTTCGTGATCATCATCTGGTTGGCGTTGAGTCCACGCTCCACCATCCCTTGGCACTTGAAAACTTCTTGTTCCATGGCTTCGAGCTTTGTCTCCAGGCTCCCGGTACACCTTGGTCCTTCCACATCGCGGATGTGCAACACCCCCTCACGTACCTCAATGGTTTGAGGGTGATGCAGCACCTCCGCAAGATAGGGGTTGATAACCCTCTTGAAAAACTTGTCCTTGGGAGCGCTTGAAGATGACATGATGCTCTAGATCTAAAACAGAAATAGCTCGAAACGAAAACAGAGAATATTTGTGTGATACGATGGTCAAAACCTTCGGGAGTATATATAATGAATTTTTACCGACCAGAATACGTAACATACAAGAAAACGGAGTCCGGGAGGCACACGAGGTGCCCACGAGACAGGGGGGCACGCCCTACAGGGGGGGCTCCTCTCTCGTGGGAGCCTCGTGTCCCTTTCGGACTACTTCTTTCTTCCTAAAATCCTTAAATAATCCAAAATTGATCAAAATTGCCATTAGAGTTGTTTTGGAGTCGGTTTACTTACCGTACCACGTACCTATGCCTTTTTGGAGTCTGGAACGTTCTGGAAAGTGTCTCTTATGTATTCCTTAGGGGTTATGGTTTCAATAATATTAGATTCAACATTGATATGATTACCTGAAATATAATGTTTAATTCTTTGACCGTTTACCACCCTCGGATTTGAGCCTTCAAAGTTGTTGATTTTTATAGCACTAGAACGATAGACCTCCTCGACAATGTAGGGACCTTCCCATTTTGAGAGAAGTTTTCCTGCAAAAAATCTTAAACGAGAGTTGAATAATAACACATAATCTCCTATGTTAAACTCATGCTTTTTTATCCTCTTATCATGCCAGCGTTTGACTTTTTCTTTGAAGAGCTTTGCATTCTCATATGCTTGGGTTCTCCATTCATCAAGTGAGCTAATATCGAATAACCTCTTCTCACCGGCAAGTTTGAAGTCATAATTGAGCTCTTTAATAGCCCAATATGCTTTATGTTCAAGTTCAAGAGGTAAATGACATGCTTTTCCATAAAGCATCTTATATGGAGACATACCCATAGGATTTTTGTATGCAGTTCTATAGGCCCATAATGCATCATCCAGTTTTTTGGACCAATTCTTTCTAGATCTATTCACAGTCTTTTGCAAAATTAATTTGAGCTCTCTATTGCTCAACTCTACTTGACCACTAGACTGCGGGTGATAAGGAGATGCAATTCTATGATTGATATCATACTTAGCAAGCATCTTACGGAAAGCACCATGAATAAAGTGTGAACCACCATCAGTCATAAGATATCTAGGGACTCCAAACCTCGGAAAAATAACTTCTTTAAGCATTTTAATAGAAGTGTTATGATCAGCACTACTAGTTGGAATAGCTTCTACCCACTTAGTAACGTAATCAACAACAAGTAAAATATGTGTATAACCATTGGAGGCGGGAAAAGTCCCATATAATCAAAGCCCCAAACATCAAACGGTTCAATTATAAGAGAATAATTCATAGGCATTTCTTGATGTCTACTGATGTTACTTATTCTTTGACATTCATCACAGGATACGACAAACTTACGAGCATCTTTGAAAAGAGTAGTCCAATAAAAACCAGATTGTAGTACCTTGCGTGCAGTCCTATCTCCGGCATGGTGTCCTCCATAGGATTTATAGTGACACTTGCGTAGGATTTGTTCCTGTTCATGCGCAGGCACACAACGTCTAATAATACCATCTACTCCTTCTTTATAAAGGTGTGGATCATCCCAGAAGTAATGTCTTAAATCATAAAAGAACTTTTTCTTTTGCTGGTATGTGAAACTAGGTGGTATATATTTAGCAACAATGTAATTAGCATAGTCAGCATACCAAGGAGCAGTACGAGAAGCATTGACAACCGCTAATTATTCATCAGGAAAACTATCATTAATAGGCAGTGGGTCATCAAGAATATTCTCTAGCCTAGACAAGTTGTCTGCAACGGGGTTCTCAGCTCCCTTTCTATCAATAATATGCATGTCAAATTCTTGGAGCAAGAGAACCCATCTAATGAGTCTAGGCTTAGCATCTTTCTTTTCCATGAGATATTTAATAGCGGCATGATCAGTGCGAATAGTAACTTTGGAATCAACAATATAAGGTCTAAACTTATCACATGCAAACACAGTTGCTAAGAATTCTTTTTCAGTGGTAGCATAATTTCTCTGGGCAGTATCAAGAGTCTTACTAGCATAATGGATAACATTCAATTTCTTATCGACTCTTTGTCCTAGAACAACACCTACACCATAATCACTAGCATCGCACATAATTTCATAAGGTAAATTCCAATCAGGTGGCTGAACAATAGGTGCTGTGATCAAAGCTTTCTTAAGTGTTTCAAATGCTTCTACACAATCATCATCAAAGACAAAAGGAATATCTTTTTGCAATAAATTAGTCAGAGGCCTAGAGATTTTAGAGAAGTCCTTAATGATCCTCCTATAAAAACCGGCATGACCGAGGAAACTTCTTATACCTTTTATGTCCTTGGGACATGGCATCTTTTCAATAGCATAAACTTTGGCTTTATCAACTTCAATACCCCTCTCGGAGATCTTGTGCCCCAAGACAATGCCTTCATTAACCATAAAGTGACACTTTTCCCAGTTCAGGACGAGACTAGTTTCTTCACATCTCTGCAAAACTCGATCAAGGTTGCTCAAACAATCATCAAAAGAGGATCCATAGACGAAGAAGTCATCCACGAATACCTCACAAATCTTTTCATAAAAATCAGAAAATATAGCCATCATGCATCTTTGAGAGGTAGCAGGTGCATTACATAAACCAAAAGGCATACGTCTATAAGCAAAAGTACCAAAAGGGCAAGTAAAAGTAGTTTTAGATTGATCCCCCGCTGAAACAGGTATCTGAGAGAATCCAGAATAACCATCTAGAAAGCAAAAATGTGTGTGTTTGGATAACCTTTCTAGCATTTAATCAATAAAAGGAAAAGGGTAATGATCTTTCTTAGTAGCTTTATTTAACTTGCGGAAATCAATTACCATCCTATACCATGTAAGAATTCTTTGCGGGATCAATTCATCTTTATCATTAGGGACAACAGTAATGCCTCCCTTTTTAGGGACACAATGGACAGGGCTTACCCATTCACTATTAGCAACGGGATAAATAATACCTGCCTCAAGGAGTTTTAGTATCTCCTTTCTCACCACTTCCTTCATTTTGGGATTTAATCGTATTTGAGGATCTCTAACAGGTTTGGCATCTTTCTCCACTAAAATTTTGTGTTGACATAATGTGGGACTAATGCCTTTGAGATCATCCAGGGTATATCCTATAGCAGCTCGGTGCTTCTTAAGAGTCTTCAATAATATTTCTTCTTCTTTTTCTGAAAGGTTAGCACTGATAATAACAGGATATATTTCTTTTTCATCAAGATAAGCATACTTAAGATTATCAGGTAATGGTTTGAGTTCAAACACGGGATCACCCTTGGGTGGAGGGGGATCCCCAAGAATTTCAACGGGAAGATTATGTTTTAGCATAGGTTGTTGTTTAAGCAACACTTCATCTATTTCATCCCTTTCCTTCATAAACATATCATTTTCATGGTCTAGCAAATATTGTTCTAACGGATCGGTTGGAGGAACGGCAATGGAAGCAAGACCAATAATCTCATCCTTACTAGATGGTTCCTTTTCATGATGTTGTCTACTAAACTTAGTGAAATTAAACTCATGAGACATACCATCTAAGCCAACAGTGACAATATTCTTTTCACAATCAATTTTAGCACTAGCAGTGTTCAAGAAGGGTCTACCAAAAATAATGGGACAAAAATCATCTTGTGGGGAACCAAGAACAAGAAAATCAGCAGGGTATTTAATCTTCCCACACAAGACTTCAACATATCTAACAATCCCAATAGGTTTAATGGTGTCCCTATTAGCAATCTTAATAGTAACATCAATATCTTCTAATTCAACTGGTGCAATATCATGCATAATTTCTTTATAAAGACCATAAGGTATCGCATTAGCACTAGCACCCATATCACATAAGCCATGATAATAATGATCTCTAATTTTAATAGAGATGACAGGCGTGCCTACAATAGGTCTATGTGTCTTAGTATTGGGTCTAGCAATATTGGCAGTTTCACCCAAGAAAGAGATAACATGCCCATGTAAGTCCTCATACAAGAGATCTTTAATCATAGCAATACTAGTTTCAACATTAATTTGCTCAGGAGGTGTATAGGTCCTAGTATTACTCTTACGAACAACAGTAGAAGCTTTAACATGATCTTTTATCCTAACAAGAAAAGGAGGTTTTTCAACATAAGCAATAGGAATAATAGGATCACTATATGTAATAGTCTTCTCTTCGACTGTAATAGGTGCAACTACTTTTACTTCAACATGAGGATTATATTTAAACCACTTCTCTTTAGGGAGATCAACGTGAGTAGCAAAGGTTTCACAAAAAGTAGCTACTATCTCAGAGTCAAGTCCATACTTAGAGCTAAATCCACGGAAAGCATCGGTATCCATAAAAGATTTAACACAATCAAACTTAGGTGTCATACCTGACTCCTTACCATCATCGGAACCCCAATCTTCAGCGTAACGTTTAATTCTTTCCAATAAGTCCCATTTGAACTCAATAGTCTTCAACATATAGGAACCAGCACAGGAGGTATCAAGCAAGTTGCGATTATCAAGAGAAAGCCGAGCACAAAAATTCTGAATAATCATTTCCCGAGAGAGCTCATGATTGGGGCATGAATATAACATTGACTTAAGCCTCCCCCAAGCTTGAGCGATGCTTTCTCCTTCGTGAGGCCAGAAATTATATATGTAATTACGATCACGATGAACAACATGCATAGGACATAACTTCTGGTGAAATTCCAATTTCAATCGCTTATAATTCCAAGAACTTGTATCATCACATAGCCTATACCATGTCATTGCATCTCCCTTCAAAGATAAAGGGAAGACCTTCCTTTGGACAACATCATCGGGAATACCTGCAAGCTTAAATAATCCGCAAACTTCATCCACAAAGATAAGGTGTAAGTCGGGATGCAATGTTCCGTCTCCTACAAAAGGATTAGCTAGCAGTTTTTCTATCATACCCGAAGGAATCTCAAAGTGAACATTTTCATAAGGTTCAGTAGGTTGAGGAGCATTTCTTTGCTCTTCTGGTTGGGGTGAAGATACCCCAAACAAGCCACTCAAAGGATTAGTTTCCATAGTGACAAGTAACAGAAAATTTGAGCACACAATATAAATGTTTCCTTACCAAGTTCCACTCACCAAGAGCGCTACGCTCTCCGGCAATGGCGCCAGAAAAGAGTCTTGATGACCCACAAGTGTAGGGGATCTATCATAGTCCTTTCAATAAGTAAGAGTGTCGAACCCAACGAGGAGCAGAAGGAAATGATAAGCGGTTTTCAGTAAGGTTTTCTCTGCAAAGCACTGAAATAATAGATGATAGATAGTTTTGTGATAAGATAAATAGTAACGAGCAAAAGTAAATAAAGTAAATAAAGTGCAGCAAGGTGGCCCAATCCTTTATGTAGCAAAGGGTAAGCCTGGACAAAGTTTAATAGTGCGGAAGGAGCTCCCGAGGACACATTGGGAATTATCGTCAAGCTAGTTTTCATCACGCTCATATGATTCGCGTTCGGTACTTTGATAATTTGATATGTGGTTGGACCGGCACTTGGGTACTGCCCTAACTTGGACAAGCATCCCACTTAAGATTAACCCCTATTGCAAGCGTCCGCAACTACAAAAATGAGTATTAAGGTAAACCTAACCACAACATTAAACATATGGGTCCATATAAACCTCTAACGAAGCAACGCATAAACTAGGGTTTAAGCTTCTGTCACTCTAGCAACCCATCATCTACTTATTACTTCCCTATGCCTTCCTCTAGGCCCAAATAATGGTGAAGTGTCATGTAGTCGACGTTCACATAACACCACTAGAGGAGAGACATCATACATCTCATCAAAATATCAAACGAATACCAAATTTACATGACTACTAATACCAAGACTTCACCCATGTCCTCAGGAACAAACGTAACTACTCACAAAGCATATTCATGTTCATAATCAGAGGTGTAATAATATGCATTAAGGATCTGAACATATGATCTTCCACCAAGTAAACCAATAAGTATCAACTACAAAGAGTAATCAACACTACTAGCAACCCATAGGTACCAATTTGTGGTTTTGGATACAAGATTGGATACAAGAGATGAACTAGGGTTTGAGAGGAGATGGTGCTGGTGAAGATGTTGATGGAGATTGACCCCCTCCTGATGAGAGGATCGTTGGTGATGACGTTGGTGATGATTTCCCCCTCCCGGAGGGAAGTGTCCCCGGCAGAACAGCTCCGCCAGAGCCCTAGATTGGTTCCGCCAAGGTTCCGCCTCGTGGCGGTGGAGTTTCGTCTCGTAAGCTTGCCCATGAATTTTTCCAGGACAAAACCCTTCATATAGCAGAAGATGGACGTCGGAGGCCCACCAGGGAGCCTAGGAGATAGGGGCCGTGCCCCTAGGTGGGGCGCCCTGGCCTATTTCTTTTGCTCATAATTCCTTAATAATTCCAAAAAGTTGTTTCGTGGAGTCTCAGGTCTTTTGGAGTTGTGCAGAATAGGTTTCCAACATTTGCTCCTTTTCCAGCCAGAATTCCAGCTGCCGGCATTCCCCCTCTTCATGGTAAACCTTGTAAAATAAGAGAGAATAGCCATAAGTATTGAGATATAATGTGTAATAACAGCCCATAATGCAATAAATATTGATATAAAAGCATGATGCAAAATGGACGTATCAGCAAGCACGGAGCAGACCTTCTCCAGGGTTTCCAGATTGAGTATGAGTGACCTGTCGACGGCGGGAGCAGCCGCCGGAGGCGTGCTGGACGAAGGCGCGGGTTTCTTCCCCTTGTCCTTTTTCATTGGCGCCATGGCAATGGAAATGGGCAGAACTCAAGAAGGATTGGAGGCGGAAGCAGAGGCTCGAGGAGGAAAAGGGAACAAGAAGCGCGCAGGCAGCAAAGGGAGGATAACTATGTACAAGCCGCGTGGCCACCTAGCCATGCGTATAATGAGGGAGCATGGGGAAGCGGAGGCGCCCACGTCCAATTAACCGCCACGTGGCACCCAAGGCCGCAGGCTGATGGGGCCCGTGGCGCTCTGCACTTGCCCCTTCGCTTCTCCGCTAAGCCAAGTCCGAGCGCGCCTTGGGCCCTGGGGCTACTGTCGGTGTTTTGGGAACGGGCGTCCCCAGACTTGCCTGCCTGCAGCCTGCCGCATGGCTCAAGTGGTGGCCTAGTACAACCCATCTTCATCAGCGCAAGACTCAAGACCCTCGCGAGGTGCCAAACCTCGTGGGGCGGACGACACAAGACTTCCTCAGGAGCGGCCTCGCCAGGCAGGCTCGCGAGGAGACGGAGAGATCAAGGCAGGGTACCTCGCGAGGTGCTCGTGACGCAAGCCGTGACAGTCGAGACCAGGCCGGCGCCAGCCTGCGCAGTGTCCTTGTTTCCTCTTTGGTGCAAAGGGGGCAAGCACACGCATGGAGTACCAAGGCATCAGGCAAAGGTTGCCATTTCAGTGCAACAAGACCAAGACCAGCAGAGCGGCAGGATGGAGGTCACCGTGGAGCCCAGGACGGCGTCATCACCAGTGCCTTGGGTAGTCGAAGACCAACTTTAGTCAGGATAACTTGCACTAGATGTTCCCCTTCAAATGGCCGTTGTTGGTGCCCTTCCCGCTCAATATTTGGGAAGAGGACCAGGGCCTCTATAAATAGGACTAGCCACCACAGGGAGGAGATCGATCAGAACTGATCAAGTGCTCATTAGACCGAGAGGCGATTGAACTCACCCAAGCAGTTCATTGCACCAGCTCAAGAACACCTCTCGCGAGTCTGTTCACCCTTTGTACTGTTCATCATCAGCCCCAGAGGCAATCCACCACACCACACACTGGAGTAGGGTATTACACCACAACGGTGGCCCGAACTAGTATAAATCTTGTGTCCCTTGTGTTGTTCATCGTTCAGCTTGGATTCTCACGAGGCGATCGGACGTGGATCGGTAGGGGGAAGATCTTCGTGCGCACCCCATAGTTTGAACCTTAAGGGTCTGCCGGAACCCAACATCCGACAAGTACTTATAGGCGGAAGGTAGCGCGATGGTCATCGGAATTCAATGCATAAACAGGCATGGCTTAGCGCGCCAGCTTGCCATGGAAAACTAAAGAAACTGAAATTATGACTGTGCCGCCCCGTCCCGTCAGGGTTGCATGCTGGCATGATGGTCAAACGAGTGCACTCAAATCATCTCCCTCCTTGTCAATAATTCTTCCATGGATGTAAAAAGCCTGCAACAATTAAAGCGCATCTTTTTTCGCATCAGTTAGCTGCCTTAATTATGGCCGGCTGCATGCAGGCACTCAGAATCGCTCGTAGCCAGTACGCGGAGGAGCATGCAATGAGTCGCAGCCGAGGGCACACATGCAGCCACTTAAATCGCTGGAATTTATTAGGCTTAAAATTCTGCATGCCGTTAATTATCGCCATGCCTTGGTCTTGCTGCTTCGCTTACGGGACTAATAAACCTGGACGGAGGGAGTACCTTGGTTGGTGAGAGGTTTGAATTAAGCCCTCCAAACCGGAAAGGAGGTACTAGTACGTGCGTGATCCGTTATTTATTCGTGTAGGATCGAGTAGGTCGTTTCTTGAATTGAGCCCTGCAAACCGGAAAGCAGGAAGTACGTGTGTGATCTGCTATTTATCCGTGTAGGATCGAGTAGGTAGGATAGTGTAGCTTGTCAGTTTCTTCAGAGGTAGGCATTTTTATTCAAAAAACTGCCACTTTGGATCTTGCGTCGCAAATAAAACTGCCAGGAGCGCATTAGTAGGCTAGCTAGTGATCGATCAGTAACTTGTAAACACTGAGCGAACAGAAATAAGTAATTGTTAATGCATCTCCATGATTCACAGATCATATACAAATATGTAGATCCAAAAGCAAAGATCAGCCACTTCGGATCTTGCGTTACAACTAAAACCAACTAGTACGATTCCCATACATAAGATCAACATGTTAATGCAACTCAATGATTCACAGATCATATACAAATATGTAGCTCCAAAAGCAAAGATCTAGAAAAAACATATGTTCTTCCTACTAACATGGATGCTTCTCTTGGCCAACATTCAGTATAGACTGAAAGACAAATTTGTTTGTGAAGTCTACAATTCCTCTTGCAAACATAAGTGGTTTCACCAACAGTTGGAACCATGAGAATGAACCACACATGATGGAGGAACATCCACTGCAATATGATTTGGTCTTCTCTCGATCACACGGCGAGACTATTTTCGGAATACAAACTTTAACTTAGGCAAAATGATGCCCATTGTATAATCAGACCAAAGCAATGAAGCACCTAGTGTTGGCCATAAATAGTACAGTACTACTTTTCCACAGTCCATGAAGTGACTATCCAATCTTTTTGTGTCTATTTTCAAATGGCACTGCATGAAGTGACTATACTATTCCCTTGTGCAGTTCAACCAAAATTGCGGTCACTTTGTTTGTTTGCCAAATAGCAATGGGTAGACATCTCTGTCTGCAAGAATATCAAGCAGCTAGTAAACATATACCACACCTTGTATTTTCGGTTTAAACATGTCGCTTCCGCTTAGCATCTGTCATGTTCTGCACTGGACAATTTGATACAGTTATGTTTTGCCCAGGACAATTTCATACTGAATTGATTTGCTAGTTCAGAGCAAAAATATAGTGCATATTCTTCATCAAACCAAGGATATCCATGTTCGCAATGATGGAAGAGGTGAAATCGATACAACCGAAATTGAGCATCCAATCATTGAATCCTGTCCTGCACCTCCAATGTAGGTCCACCCTGCCAATAAATTCACATGCAAACCACTAGTATTACTATCTAATGACAGTACAAAAAGAGTACCAAGATAGTAGCAAACCATGTACCTTCGTAATGAACAGCTCATAGTGCCACCAATTGGATATAAAGGTTTGGGAGAAAACATGCTCCTAATGTTGAACCAGTTGGACTTTTGTGCAGTTCCACTAAAATCGAGCATCCCTGTTTGCATAGATATTGAAAGTGTGATTACTGTAAAAACGACACTAGTTGAAGCATAGACTCACAAATATAAGCATTCCAATTTCTTAATGGAAAAGGTAGCAAGACTGTTTCTAACCACCTGTTTGAAGGAATAAATAAGGCAACAACGGCTGATGTCAGAAAGGCATATATAGTTCTTTTTGAAAGAATGATCGACTCCTGGCCTTTCCTCTTCTTTTAAGCATATTTTATGCAGTTCAACTAAAATAAAATGCCATCACCGCCTTGACAATTCAATGACACTGTACAAAAGGAAATGACTTAACATTACATCATGATGTTAGGTATGTGGTCGACAGGCATTAGAGACAAACATACAGACCTCCTCCGATAACATAATGAACATTAATTTTAACAAAGGTGTGAATAGCTTTATCGGGATAATTTGAGTGAACTCTACACCCTCTTTTCCTTAATATAAGACGGTTTTGCGGTTCAATTTAAAGTACCCAAACGTCTAGTATTTAGAAAAACAGGTAGTAGTTTTCTTGAGCACATATCTGGGAAAGCTTGCCACACTTTATTTATGTCCATATGCTAATGCAACACCATTAGAATACTACAAATATACACTAATCCAGTGGCTAGTGCAATAGTAGAGTAGTTAGTCTATTACAGGGTATAGTACAATGGTTTTACTGAACAGATTTCAATAAACTCTAGCACTGGAAGATTTCTATAATAATTAACAATAAAAAATGTAAAGGTAACAAGTTTCAGCATTGATATACTAGCTGTGCATGAGCATTAAACCAAATACAAAAGTTTGAAGGTAACTAGCATTATTAACTAATGACAGTATAAAAAAATTACAAACCATGTACCTCCAAGGTAAATATCATTTCGAACTCGTGGGGACCTTAAAAACTGCTATCCCAATCTTGATAATCGATCAAACATAAAAACTTGATTGAACGAATCAAGAGAACAGCCGGAGGAGGAGGTGCCCACTCTTGACCTTTCCTCTTGTCTTCATAATTTTTTGTGCAGTTTAACCAAAATAAAATGACAGCAACGCCTTGGCATTTTGGTGACACTGTACAAAAAAATTAACTTATCTCATGAGCATTAAGAGTGCAAAAATCTGAAGGTAGTAACAAGTTTCATCGTTGGTATACTGGCTGTGCAACAACCTTAGAATGCCTTAGCTGAAAAATCTTTAATACATCCACAATCAACAGCTAACCCTGAAACAATCAAGTGACATTAAATGGCATTGCTTAAATTTATTGGTGGCATTAGACTGAGTGCGGCATTAGTTAAATGTGGCATCACTTTAGCAGTAGCATTGCTTGACTTGACTGTTGGTGTTATACTAATAGCAAAAAAGTGGCAATAAGAGCATGGGAGGCCCATTCGGACAGTGGGAGCACCAGTACGACGTACCTCCATGGATGCAGAGTGGTGAGGGAGGTATGGTTGCCCAGAGCAACAAATATCCAGGCATCATATGTGGATTATGTCCCATTTTTGTTCTCTTTAGCCACCTTTTTCCTATGTGAGGATAACAAACCGATCGACCTGGTCATTCTCTATTGTGTTGTCCTGCCTTTCTACCCTTCTTCAACCAAGAGACACGAGACTCGTTCCTTAGCTACTGATTTTCCCCTTTTCAACCTAGATGCGGGTTCCATGCCAACTCTCTTGGACAGTACAGTCTCCCTTCCTTTCCGTATTCAACCCAGACATGGATTAGTCTGCATGAAGTAGGGTTTCCTTTAATAGTGCAAATTAAGTTTTTCGTCTACGTGTCCAGCAGAGCAGAGGATAGCAAATTGGGAAGATGGCGGGGTGGAAAAAGATCCACATGCAGCGACGTGGAAGATGGGGCAATAGAACAAGGGTATGGTTCGAAAAGAGGTAGCATACCTAAGGGTCAGCGAGAACTGGCTTCGCTTGTGGTCGTCGTCTTCCGCACACACTACGGCAACGATCTTGGGGACAGAGGCCATCCCGCGTGGGCGCTCGGTCTGAGAGGACGTCCTTGTCATCAGTGCGTGACCTTGCTCGCCGACGACGAGTGCGTCAACGCTGCATGTACTTTTCTTCCTCGGCGGATCTGTGACCACTTGTGAGGAGGGACAGAGAGGCCATCTTTTCTAGATCTGGAGAGAGGGTGATAGTGTGAGAAGCAAGTGGGCAGCCCTTAGCAAGAAATCGCTGAAGCTCCAGCCTATATATCTTTTTTATACTACTAGTACTGGAGGTGGAGTAGTGGTAGAGTAGTTTATATTTTCTTTGCATACAGTACCACTTAGTCGTGCTTCAAAACTGAACGACACGCCATTAAAAAAATAAAGGTCGATAACTAATGCGGCACCTCGGGCCAACGCGGCCAGATCGCATTTTGCACGAGAAATTACACACCATGTTCCATTGACATGTGGTCCCGTTCCAACATATCGGTGAGACGACGGTGAGTCCTTTTCTACTAGTATTTCCGAACGGACGTGTAGGCCGGGGTGCCTCTTCGTGTACCATGGCAAACTGGCAACCTTCCACCAACTCTTCGCCTTTTCCTCTTGATTTGGAACTGTTGTCGCACGCTCTTCCTCCCTCCTCCATTTGCCTTCACCCTTCCTTCTGCCATTGTTCGATCGTCTTCTCCATGGAGGGAACAGGCTGGAAACGACCCCGTTATTCTCGCCCCAATCTGAAAGATGACGTGGTCGAGGAACTCATTGATCGGTGCGACGTCATCACCTCGGCTAGCATGGTAGGTTCGTTCAAGACCATTCTTGACTCAACTAATAACATCATTACAAGGAACCCAAGGGTCAAGGAGCAGTTTGATCTCCCCTATCTTCTTTGTCGTGACCCTGATGACTGCCGCGGGGATGATTGAGGCCTTGCCTTGTGCAAGTTAATGTCGATTGATAATGATACGTGTGATGTTAAGATGCCATCGCTTGAGGGTAAGGCTTGGGCAGGTGCAAATGGAGATTGGGTTGTTTATATTGGGTCCAACTGCGAGTGGGACCTTGTGAATGTGTACACTCGTCACCGGTTTCCACTTCCAAAAATCTCAGCAGACTACCCAGAGGTTGAGCACACCGGTATTCTACGCACGTTCAAATACGATCATGGTGACTGTCTTCTACGGAAGATAGCAATTTGTCGAGTTCCCAACCGCTCTTGGAATTACAAGAACTATATAGTTGTTGCTATCTTCACCAAGCTTGTTACCGTCCTTCGTGGTTCGACTGGATGGATATTGCTCAAAAATCAATTTCTGTACACGGATGAGTACTGTGATGCAATTCAATACAAGGGTCTTGTGTTTGCTTCCACCACTCATGGCACTGTTTTTGCATGGGATCCTCGTAGTCTCGGTACGTTTGTCTTCCACCATAATTATAATTGTTTCATCCACATGCATGCGGGTTAGCAAGTTTCCCTTTACTAATTAACCTTCTTCTTGTGTTTCCAAGGTCCTGTGAACATTCCACCACCTATACTTGAAAAAATTTATAACCAAGGGGGAGATGACGATGGTGACGATGACGAGCAGAGCCCATATACTCAGTGGCGCCTAGTAACTAATTTCGATGGATCACCTCTTCTTGTCTGTATACAGCCCACTGCTGATGTTACTACTAAGGAAGCAGGTGTTGTCTCCCATGGTCGCACTCTTCGGACCTATTCCAACACCCGTTGCATGGTATTCGGGATGGATACTAGTGTGCTAGCGCCAACACCTTCTCCCTGGTACAGAATTGATAGTCTTGGAGAAAACTCGCTCTTCCTTGGACAAAACTATCCAATGATGGTGAAAGGCGATACAACTGCTTTTGACACAACGTTACTACCATTTATGAGAAGCAACTGTATCTATACCTCGGACATTTCGGTGGTTCCCTACCCTGGTACTGATATAGTAGGCCGCTTCAGCCTGGATGATCAGCCATGCGTTGGTCTCGAGATCGACAATGGATGGCCCTTCCCAGAGAATCGCTTGTGGTTCAAAGCAAGCATTTCCAACACTGAGGATTGGTTGAGTTGAAGTTCATTTCATTGCTTGTTATTTGTTGTGTGATGAAAACTTTAGTATTTATAATGTATCCTCGTTGTCGATGTGGGTTGATGACCTGCTGTATGTAATAAAATGATATGCCTGTGATAAACTTACTAAATTTATGAATGGCTTTCGAGTCGCTTCTCTGAGTGAGTGGTGCGATGAGGCAAAAAAATATTTTCCGAATGCATAATTGTACGTGCATTGCAATAGGTTATCGGATGAGGCTAATCAAAAATAGTAGTACACTATTTGTACTAGCTTCACATGCTTTGCGCATCGGGCAGGTGTTTTTACTGTAGCCATATGCTAATGTGTTCGCTGTACATAACCAGCACCTCAAATCCTCGATACTACTAGTACTATATAAGTAGTACGAGTAGTAGGGTGGCATGGGCCAGAACAAGCATTCTAGTCCAGGAGTATGGCACACACCACCAGCACGACATCCATCTGACACCATATTTCTTGGAGTCCGTGCTAGAGCAATCTCTTCAACCTCGTTGTTTCTCTAACTCAGCCATCACACGGCGGGCGAGGTGGGGGTTTGCCGATAGTCGGTTTCCTTAACTGCGGTCCCACTTGTACGGCCAACTCCAACGCACGACCCCAAACGGACCTCCGTTTTCCACGAACTCCAATGATAAATTTGACTAGAAAAGCAAGACCAAAGAAAACAAGAACGTCACGTGATGTGCATCTTGGATTAAACTGTAAATATAATCTTACTTCTCTTGAGTAACTCCAAAAGCATCCACCAAAGATCTTTATTGGATTTGTTTTACATCACTAGTACGTCGAGGTGAAAGATGTGCAGGTTCAGTGGGTCCTCTTGCATTTTCACTGACATGTGGGACCGCATATGAGCAAACAGACAATGGGCTCCGTGCGTCCGCTGGCTGGCTGAGAAGAGAGATAGAGGAGGGCTGAGCACGGACTCCAGGAAATTTGTTCTACGTAACCAGCACCTCGATATAGGCTCGATATAGTGGGGTGGCATGCGCCATAACTAGCATTCATGCCTAGCAATACAGCACACGCCACCCGCACGAGTCCCATCCGACACCAATTTTCTTGGAGTCCGTGCTACAGCCATCTCTCCTCCCTCCTGTTTTCTCAGCCATCGCGCGGTGGGCGGTGTGGGGGTATGCCGATAGTCGGTTTGCTCAACTGTGGCCCCACTTGTAACTGAAAATGCCACACCGCACGCATTCCCCCTTGAGCGGCGTGCCGGACCAACCGTGTGGGGGTGCGACGCGAACACGGCAGGCTTTTCCTTTTGAACTTGTAACTTGTAAAATTTGGTTCTACTCCATGGCGCGACCGATAGATAGAAAATAACGATTTTCCCCAGAGTAATGAGAAGTTTGGTTCTGGCGCCATTCATGCATGGAGTACGTACGAAAATTATGTAGTTGATGCAAAAGGTAAGATAATTACTAGTAGTACCATATACTACTACATGGATTTGACAAAAAGATAAAAATACATACGTATCCATCAACGACATCCTCACGCCCTAGTGCGGCGGGTCACCAACCGACGTGTGAGGAGCAGCGGCGTTGGCGGTGAGCTCAACGTGCTTCTTAACAATGACGTCCAAGGTTGCCCTGCGGTCCAAGAAGGCCAGCGTCCTATCGTCCTCCTCTTGCATGTAGTAGTCCTTGTGGACGATTTGCGCGTAGACGTGGGTGATTATGTCGATGGTGTCTTGCTACGCCAGGCGCTGCGCGGCGAGCGCGACCTTGAGGTGGACATTCTCCGGCGCGACGGCGGTCAGTCGCAAGGACACCAGTGCGTCGAAGAGGTTGTCACCATAGTGGCCGTTGAGGGTGGCGGGCCTCGCAGTGCCTGGGCATGTCGGCTGGAGGCGTATGTCAAAGTCGTCCGCGAGCTTCTTGACGATGGTGAACTTGGCGAGGAAACCGATGAGGACCTCGTCGAACAAGGAGACGAAGTTGTCATCCAAGCGGCCCCTCGCCCTGGAGGCCTCAAGCAATACCTGGAGACGTTCCTCGGTGTCGGGCCGCAGGCCGGCGTCGTGGACCATCTGGCACAGCTGGCTGATGCTCGCACTCATTGCCTCCATGGGTCTAGCTTAGCTTCTAGTCAACTAATCTTGCGATTCGAGTGATCACTCTTGCCCTAGGTTAGCGTGCGTAGGTGCGTAGGATTTCATACTACTCCTCGGCCCACTACTGCACCTGCCTTTGGTTGTATGATAAGTGTGCCAGCCACCCGTTGGGCCCATGTGTCATTCACCCAAAGGCAGTTGCAGTAAGTCAATGAAGTTGCGTCCCCCTCCATGCCGGTGCAGTATAGTTATCCCACCGGACCTCTAGTTGGGGCCAAACGAGAGAAGTTTGATGTTTACTGATTTATTGGTCCCATTTGCATTTTGCGCCAAGTTTTGACCTTTGATTTAACTAATAAAATGTTAATGCATGTAAACAAAAATGTTGTGTAAGTCACCTTACAAAAACCAAATAATCCCCAAACACTTAGGCACGGTACATTAACTCCCTCCTCGTTTCTTATTTCGTGACATATCAACCAATGAGAGATGTGGGCCGTGCATGCTTTCAATGACTTGAGACTACCAAACATGACATGCAGTGTATAGTTCATTGCATGTAATCCTATTAATTAGCAAAAAGACATTAAGTTCTCTCGCCAATAGGAATAAAACAATAAACCATGTATTTATTTACAGGGGGAGTAGTACATTTTTTGTCACATGCATTACTAGATATTGCTAGTCAAATACTAAAATCTAGATGGATGTGGTAGTACTCCTAAATCCAGATGGTGGTGCTACTAGTACTAGTAGTAGTACACCAATGTAGTAGGAGTACTATCATTGTACTACCCGTTGGTCAAATTATTACGTGCTGCTCCTCACAGTGAAGTGACAAGACCCTGCGCCGGAGATAACACCTGAGTATAGGTGCCGTGTTTGGCATACCATAGTCAGCCTCACCGTCTGCACTCACTATGATCATGTCTATAGAGCTAGCGTGCTTACAACTAGCCATGTTCGACATAATTTCCCGTGTGTAGATGCCCATGCATTGCACGGAACACCAATATTGGGGGTGGACGGCGCCGGCAGCGGTCATCGCTCCAGATTTTTCCACGGCCTTCTAGATGTGGTGGCGACGAGATAAGGCTGATTGTGAGAGACAAGGAGTTGTTTGTAAATAGGTAACAAGTGCGGGCATCTTTTTGCAAAAATGGAGAAGTTTGGTTTGTATGCATCAGATCTAGATCCGACGGCTATTGGTGAAATATGGGAGGCACAACATCATCAATGACTCAGGACCTATTTGATTTGCAGGATTTTGAAAATGCAGGAATAGGACATGGCAATATTACAAGTTTCAAACTGATATTACAAATGTTAGGAGTAATGCTGCACCTACGAAGAGGGAATTACTAGGAAGTTTACGTAAGAACTTTCGTTACTTTAGGTGGATGCAGCATTATCGTACAAACTAAAATTCACTGCCCTGACAAGTCACTAATGGGCAAATAAGTTTTCAAGTCTATGGCCACTTGATGTTTCAAAAACAAATTCAGATTCTGTGCAGACTTTGTCATTTAGGCTTAGACGATGCAGTGATTAGCACGCCATTCATTGTTGCACCAGAGAACGCCAAACCTCATTACCTTGAGCACACTTGCCTCCAGAACAAAGAACCTGGCCAATTTAATCTCAGATGTGCTGCCTCGGTAGTCGATCAAATCAATTTCTGTAAGATGGAGATCAAGGCATTCGATGAGATTGTTATAGTGCAACACATTTTTCACTTTCGGGTCTTTTTTTATCTGCAAAAGAAGAGAACATATTAGAGCGGCTAGCTATATAAGATTGTCATGTCATCAAGAGGTACCAATATCAATCGCTCATATGATAGGGTTGGCTGGCTAGTGATATTTTTTCACTCTCTCTTTCTCTTTATGTTTCCTCTCATTTAACTAGGAGCACGTGAATAGCTTTTGCATTTGTTGCCTTCCACTATGTGGTCGATGCCATATTTCGCAAAAGTATGCCACATACTATGCAATCGATGTCAAATCAAAAGATTTTGGCACCGCTCTCACGATGTGAGAGAGTTGGCACCGGTGTGCACATAGACCCACATGTATAAACAAATCAATCAAACCAACTACACCAGCCTCTCACTCTCCCAAACAAGTGTTTTTTTATTGCCTCGGTCCTCTGACTCTCCCACGCAAGTGTTTTTTCATTGCGTGAGTTAATTTGGCACCGGAGCAAAGTAGGTGATCCAGATTGGGGCACCAAGTGAGCAATGGAGGGGCATCGATGCCAAATGCATCACAAGTGAATTTGGCACGTGTTTTGGCCTACATAGCCCACCTTTGTACTCCCTCCGTCCCAAAATTCTTGTCTTAAATTTGTCTAAATACGGATGTGTCTAGTTACATTTTAGTGTTAGATACATCCATATCTAAACAAATGTAAGACAAGAATTTTGGGACGGAGGGAATACTACCTCGTATTTAGTATAAAATTTTGACCATAGATTTACCTAAGAAAATGCCAATGCATGTCACTAAAAATTACACCATTTGAAATTATGTTCAAGTACGTATCCAACGATATAGTTCTTCATGACATGCATTAACATTTTGTCAGTTAAATCTATGGTCAAATTTTGATACTACAAAATAGGAAGAGTAAACTAGGACGGAAGTAGTACTTGCTCTTAGGGTAACCATAGAGTTACTGGAGTAGTCTAAGTTACTTTC
Organism: Triticum dicoccoides; assembly: GCF_002162155.2. Taxonomy (NCBI): domain Eukaryota; kingdom Viridiplantae; phylum Streptophyta; class Magnoliopsida; order Poales; family Poaceae; genus Triticum; species Triticum dicoccoides. The sequence continues at coordinate 462,929,892 of NC_041387.1, read as the reverse complement.
CACTATGACTAGCCTAGGCTACCATAGTAGTACAGCATAAAAATGATGCAGGTGATCACGTGAGAAAAAAATACTAAAAACATTTCTTTCGGTGCAGTGCGTAGATGCAGTTTTGAACACTATACTTGTCATCATAATTTGGGAAAATTATGAAAAAATTGAGCTACGTAGTGATTATCGTTTACTAATAGGAAAGAAGTTTCACCTTGATGAGTAGCTTCTCCGTGCAGGGAAAGCATGTAAGAAATCCAATAACTTGATCCAGATTGGGGCCGATAGATTTTAGTGCCAAGATATTCACTGTGCGCATGGACTCGGTCAAGCTTGTGGGAATCATTTTCTGGAAGACGGTCGTAAATACATCAAGAAGAAATTTAAAAAAATGTGAATTTTAAGAAGACGGATAAGAAGATGAGTGTTGTACCTGAACGATTACGGATCCAATAAAGAGTTCGAAGAATTTGGCAGACGAGTACACCAGCGCTGTCAATTTTGGCGCGTCAATGACCCTAATTTTTTTGGACCTTCTAGATCTGATACAAGCAATCTCTCAAGGAAAGGCGCATTCTCAATGACCATAACGTGGAACAACTGGAGTGATCTCTTCCCAATTGATGTCTTGTTGCGGGGCCAACAAGACACATAAATCCGATATTCGTCGAGGCGATGTGGAGGCTAATGAAACTGTGGATCTGCTCAAGACGAAGGTACTCGAGCGCGGTACAGCTGCAGAGCAGGTGCTCCATAGCCCTCTTCGAGATGACAATGTCGAAGAGGTCGAGCTGCTTGAGTTGAGGGAGAAGAAGGGCGGTCACGACATTAATCTTGGGAAGATAGGAGGAGATAAAGCTGGCGCGACGTTGTGAGGCATAGCACGGACGGTGGCAGAGAGCGACATCGTCCAGCTTCAAAGCTGAGCTCCTCGGGCTGATCTAGGGCGAGGGATAAAAATCACTCGTAAAACTTGGGATGGACCTTGCAGTTGGTACTAAACATGCGGATCTCAAGGCGTCTGGCTGGCCCAGGGTGCGACGAAAGGATCTTGGAGACTGCGGCTATGCGTTTCCAATCCCCGTCGCAGAGGCAGCTGTCGACAGTGAGGTTGAGGGGGACACGATGCCAGAGGGGGCGCCACCACCGGGAGAGCAGGGCAGTCCGCATGGTAGATTTGGTGGGGAGGAGGTCGATGATAACGAGCAGCATGTCATCAGGGAGGCTGCTGATGAATTCCAGGCTCGCCGGATGCGATTTTCGCTCGAGCCGCCTCCGCTTGTTGGCTGCCTCGCCGTCCATCTCAACCGGCGGCGATGCGGGTGTACACGTGTGCTGGTGTGTGTTGTGTGCTGGGTGTGCGTGAGTGTGTCCTTCTATGCATGCCGCCGCGCAGTGGTGAATTGTGCGCGAGTGCCTCCTTCACGCGCAAGAAGTGTGTCCTCAATGCGCCCTCAGTTTACTAATGTGTGGGGTGCTACCCCGAGTGGTTTCAACATTGTTTACTTCACCATGTGTCAGATGGGCCTCTAGTTTACTTATTTTCACCCACTACCACATGGGCCAGCACACGAAGATACAGAACACGAGCTGACAAGGCAGCATGTGGACTGGTTGACCGGTAAACTAAACAATATACGAAGCTATACGCTGACACAGTGAGCGTATAATCCGTCAGTATAGGGAATTCGAGTGAGAGGGGAGGTGTCGGTGTCAAAATCGGCAGATCTCGGGTAGGGGGTCCCGAACTGTGTGTCTAGGCGGATGGTAACAGGAGACAAGGGACACGATGTTTTACCTAGGTTCGGGCCCTCTTGATGGAGGTAAAACCCTACGTCCTGCTTGATTAATATTGATGATGTGTGTTACAAGAGTAGATCTACCACGAGATCGAGGAGGCTAAACCCTAGAAGCTAGCCTATGGTATGATTGTTGTTCATCCTACGGACTAAAGCCATCCGGTTTATATAGACACCGGAGAGGGCTAGGGTTACACAGAGTCGGTTACAATGGTAGGATATCTACATATCCGTATCGCCAAGCTTGCCTTCCACGCCAAGGAAAGTCCCATCCGGACACGGGACGAAGTCTTCAATCTTGTATCTTCATAGTCTTGGAGTCCGGCCGATGATGATAGTTCGGCTATCCGGACACCCCCTAGTCCAGGACTCCTGCAGTAGCCCCTGAACCAGGCTTCAATGACGACGAGTCCGGCGCGCATATTGTCTTCGGCATTGCAAGGCGGGTTCCTCCTCCGAATAATTTATAGAAGATTGTGAACACCAGGATAGTGTCCGGCTCTGCAAAATAAATTCCACATACCACCGTAGAGAGAATAATATTTACACAAGTTCAATCTGCTGACGTATTTCGTGGCGTGACGTCACACCACTACCAAGCCTTTACTCGAATTGTTTTTATTGTACCACCTCAGCGCGTTTAGCGAAGCAGTTTCCTTGGCACGTCTTGTCGAAGCAGAGATCGTGTTCCCCTTATTCCGGGATTCCCATCAATACGGACGTGGGTAACCCAACCGCGCCATTGATTGCGGCGCTTGGGGGATAAGCGAGTTTTATCAGGCCGGTGGGGACGCATGTTTTTGTCCGCCCATATAAGGGGATAAAGATCCAACCCTTTTACCTGTGCTTTCTTCCTCCTTGGCTTATCCATCTCCGTGAACTCGAGCTCCAGCGCCCAAGTCCGCACATCTCACCTCAACCTTCTCCAACTATGTCCGGAGCGGGAGGCAAGTGGATGGCCTCCTCCGTCACGGAGGGGCACGTCCAGAAGTTGCGTAGCGCCGGATATTTATCCAGCAACATCGTGCATCGGCTCCCCGATGAGGGAGAGCTCATCCCCACCCCCAGGCCCCATGAGAGGGTAGTATTTCTTACCCATTTCCTCCGCGGTCTGGGCTTCCCCCTCCATTGCTTTGTCCGGGGGCTCATGTTCTACTACAGCATGGATTTCCATGATCTCTCAACATCTCGGCGTTTATCGTCATGTGTGAGGCCTTCCTCTGCATCCAGCCCCACTTCGGCTTGTGGCTCAAGACCTTCAGTGTCAAGCCGAAGGTTGTGAAGGGCAGCCAAGCGGAGTGCGGAGGCACCATGGTGGGCAGAATGTCCAACGTTACTTGGCTTGAGGGCACTTTCGTGGAAACCATTAAGGGGTGGCAATCGGGGTGGTTCTACATCACCGAGCCGCGTGACCCCAAATGGGCAGCGGCCCCCGAATTTAGATCTGGCATCCCCACACGGCTCACCTCCTGGAAAGAGAGCGGCCGGACATGGGGTGATTCGGAGGAGCTGACTGGACTCCAAGCTTGCGTCCAAAAGCTAGTGGACAAGAAGCTCAAGCTTGTCAACATAGTCCAGGTCATGCTTATCCGCCGGATCCTCCCGTGCTAACGACGGGGCTTCAACATGTGGGAGTTCGATCCGGCGCAGCGCCAGACTTTGAGCGGGCTCTTCGACACTACGTACGAAGATGTCTGGAAGGTGCTGTTCAAAGGCGCCGAGGCTCACGCATCCGCTACCGAAGATCGCGGAAGCTCGCAGCGTCCGGCTGACGAGGTAAGCGATTTTGTCCTTTACGGGACGCTTTTTTCCATAGTTTGACTCTATGCGGGATCTAAACTCCCTTTCCTTTGACAGGACTAGTTGACAAAGGCCGGACAGACTATCTGTCCGGCCCCATTGCCAGAGGACCCAGCGGACGCCCGCCTAACGGGGCTGCTGGTTCCGGCACCCCACGTGGTGCCGGAGAAGAAGGCCAAAAAGAAGGCCACGAGCACTCGGAAGAGTTCCCATTTTCAGGTGCTATCGGATGATGACTCCGAGGCAGACTCCTCTCACAAAGGTGAGGAGGAGAAGTAGAAAGCCTCTCCCCCAGCGGGGGGAGGGAGGAAAAGGAAGGCCTCCCCAACGAGGGAGGCCGAAGGGTCCAAGAAGGGAAAAGCTCTTTCCCCGGACTGCGCTGCCAACGCCAGTGACGACGACGAGGAGTGGCCTCCAAGGGCCAAGCCCCTAGCGATATCGTAAGTATCCGGACTCCTGAATAACTTCATGGTTTTTCTTTTTTGCCACACAATGTCTTTCTAATGCCGCATACATCCCTGCAGTCCGCCCAAGGATGATCTTCCCGCTTCGTCGAGCGGGTCCTTAGGTGCGTCGGATATGGATTCTCTTCCGACCACCTCCACCCCCCGTGATGCGGACGATGCCGAGGTGGGATCCCAGGAAGGGACCCACCAGGAGGAGGAGGCCCCGGAGGTGTCGCAGGACAACCTCCCGGACTTTGCACCGGACTCGGCCCCGGAACCCATAGTGGCTCCGGAGTCCGGCGGGCGGCCCCTTCGTAAGAAGGGCAAGACCGGGACGCCGACAGCCTCCGTCCAACCGGAGGCGCCGGATAGCTTGCTGGAGGCGCTCAATGGCGCCTCCATCAAAGAGGAACACCGCATCGTTATGAGTGCGGTGATTCAGAAGGTTCAGCTCGCCAAGAGCGGGCTGACCGAAGCCTGCAGCAGCCTTCTAACAGGCTTTGATGTAAGAATTTTGATATGTGTAAAATAGTACTGCATAGACAGTAGCCCCTGATGCTCGGTTCGGTGTTCGAAAAGAAAAGCCAGACTGAGGATCTAAAAAGATATACGCAGGAGTCATAAAAAATATGTCAATATGGGATTGCAGGCTGCGCTGCTGACCTCTGCCGCATTGACTGCGGAGGTCAATACTTTGAAGCAAAGCCTCGAGCGGTCCGAGAACGAGCTCGGCCGTGCCAAGAAGCAGATCGAGGACAAGGAAGGTGAGTAACACCTTATTAAAATTGTACCTTACAGAAAAGGATTTTGGTTGCAAGAAGAATGACAAGGATAACGTAGGTATTGCAGGGGCCACTAACGATGCGGCTACCCTGAAGGAGGCGGTGGCCCCGTCCGAACGTAATGCGGCCGCGGAACGCACCGAGCGAGAGAAGCAGGAGGCGCGGGTGGCGGAGGTACAGCAAGAGCTCCAGGATCTCGTGAAAAAACATGAGAGCCTGGAGCGTGACTCGAAGACTCGAGAGTCTGAGCTTGCAATGGCTCTTGAGAGTGCCAAAGCCGCTAAGGCCGAAGCCTACAAGGCCCTCCAAGAAATCGAGGCGTTGAAGAAAATAGCAGCGGGTAAGGCATTTTTCATGCAAAGTAAGCATGTGAGTGTTAATTACCTGTAGCTTACCCGAATTCGGAGCTCTCCAGGAGCGTTCACAGATCTTCCTCGCAGCGTGTCCGATGCTGCCGCGTTCTACCGGGCCGAGGAGGGGAGCTCGACGGAGAAGGTCTTCTGGTCTTAGTATGCTGAGGCCGGACATCTGGTGCCCCTTAGCGACCAGCTGAAGCAGCTGGTCGAGCTCCACAAGGCGGCCGAACAGGCCATGAAGGGCCTCATTGTTCGGCTGTGGCCGAAGGAAGCCATGCCTGGGAGCTACTTCGGCCTGGTGCGGCGGCTGGTGGATGCGTGTCCATGGGTTGAAGTCATCAAGCACTCCGCCTGTATTGAAGGTGCCCGTCGGGCCCTTGCCCGCGCAAAGGTGCACTGGGGCAAGATGGATGCTCAGAAGCTTGTGACGGACGCGCCACCGCAGGGCAAGGAGTATCGTACTCCCGAGATGTATTATAAGACTGTTCTGAAGGGTGCCTGCACTATTGCGGGTGAGTGCTCCAAAGATGTAATATTTGAGTAGACTCGCATTTTCTTATCCTGTGCGCTGAAAACTTAGTTCATATGTGCTAAGCAACGCTTGTTAATTTAAAATATTACCTTCTGTGCGGCTGTTTATCAAATCTGAGAGATGGCAAGTCGTCGGCTTCAGCCCCCATGCCACGAGTGCTGGGGTGTTCGGGATAATATTGAGCACTCTTGTTCCCATTTTTGGGTCCATCTAGGGAGGCTCTCAACACGGCGAACAAGGCAATCGGACTTATAATGCTTGAACGCTCTCACTTAGCCATAGAATTCTATAATTTTAAATTTCGGCGAAGCCCCTAGTCTTTGGAAGGCCGAATTTGGGGCACTATCCACGCCTGGGCCGGACAAAAGCCGGATCCTCGCTCTAAGCGGCATAAGTCTTTAGGGACTCGCAAAAAACCTCTCGAACAGCGACCAGCTCTCGCCTCATCATGACGGTCAGTTTTAGCTTTCTCCACTGAGGCGCTCGCCCAGCTCAACTGGGGCGCAATCACAGTGGTTCTCCCAGTGCTACTTAGCCGATACAACGGAACGTAAGGTACCAAAACATGGGAGCCGGGCAAACCCAACTATTGACCCAAGACATGATTCGGAGCCGATGCATATAATGCTATAAGTTCGGGGTGCCGCACTTGTGAAAGTGTTCGGACTTATCACACCATGATGCGGGAAACATAAGCCCCTGGTGTATTTAGCCGTACCAAAATGTACGGATGCAACAGGTCATAAATGAACAGATGTATAAGAAATAAATGCAATTGGAAGCAAAAAGGTGCTGCATTACTTATTCAAGAAAAACTGATGTAAATGTAGAACGATACAAATGGTGCGATAAGCAAGGGGTGGGACTATTAAACATGTCCCCCTCCAGGGGTAGGCTGCGGAATGGTGCATAAAACAGATTTAATGCTCGTAATGGAGACCACCTGGATATTCGTTGTAGCCTTTCTCCTTCCCTGGCTGTTGCATCGTGAGTTCAGCAGGTCTGCTGCCAGACAGGGCCTCTGACGAACGGAGTCCTGTGGTAAAAATAAAAAGGAAAAAGAAAAAAAGAACGACACACTTGAGAGCCCCTGGTGTGGTTGAGACGCAGTCTGGGTCTATCGTGGTCGTGCCCCTCTCCCCATGCCCATGGTATCTTCAGAGCGTAATGGTGTACGTGAAGGACCTGTCTTGACGTTTTACAGGGGCTGGGGTTGGGGCCGCACTGCTACGCGTGCTCGGAACGTGCCAGGTGGTCTTTTTGTAGGTTACTCCGGGCGCGTTTAGCCGTGTCCGGTCGCTTAACGGCCGGACTCGAGAATTGCCTTAAGAGGCTGCACTGTACTTCTGCCGCGAGAGCCGCTGTGTGTTCCTCCGTTCGAAGAGAGCGTTCAGTGTTTCCGTTGACCGTGATGACTCCTCGAGGGCCTGGCATCTTGAGCTTGAGGTATGCGTAGTGCGGCACCGCGTTGAACTTTGCGAACGCGGTACATCCGAGCAAAGCATGATAGCCGCTGCGGAACGGAACTATGTCGAAGATTAACTCCTCGCTCCGGAAGTTATCCGGGGATCCGAAGACCACTTCCAGTGTAACTGAGCCTATACAATTGGCTTCTACACCTGGTATGACGCCTTTAAAGGTCGTCTTGGTAGGTTTAATCCTTGAGGGGTCTATGCCCATTTTGCGCACTGTATCCTGATAAAGCAGGTTCAGGCTGCTGCCGCCGTCCATCAGGACTCTGGTGAGGTGAAATCCATCGACGATTGGGTCTAAAACCAATGCGGCGAATCCGCCGTGGCGGATGCTAGTGGGGTGGTCCCTTCGGTCAAAAGTGATCGGGCAGGAGGACCATGGATTGAACTTCGGGGCAACTGGCTCCATCGCGCATACATCCCTGAGTGCACGCTTCCGCTCCCTTTTGGGTACGTGCGTTGCGTATATCATGTTCACCGTCCGCACCTGTGGGAGGAAACCCTTCTGTCCTCTATTGTTCGGCGGTCGGGTCTCTACCTCGTCATCGCTATGCAGCCCCTTGTCATTGTTTTTGGCAATTAACTTGCCTGCCTGCTTGAATACCCAACAGTCCCTGTTGGTGTGGTTGGCTGGCTTTTCGGGGGTGCCGTGTATCTGGCACGAGCGGTCGAGTATTCGGTCCAAATTGGACGGACCCGGAGTAGTTCTTTTGAATGGCTTTTTCCGCTGACCGGGTTTAGAGCCTCTGAATCTGGCATTGACTGCCGTATCTTCACTATTATCGCCGTTAATGCGGCATTTGTTTTTGTTGTGACGCGACCTGCCATTACGGTCCTTGATATCCGGATTGCCAAAATTTTTGCTGAGGTTGTTGCTGCGTGCTAGCCAGCTGTCCTCACCCGCGCAGAAGCGGGTCATGAGTGATGTGAGGGCTGCCATGGATTTCGGCTTTTCCTGTCCCAGGTGCCGGGAAAGCCACTCGTTGCGGATGTTATGCTTGAAGGCTGCGAGGGCCTCCGCATCCGGACAGTCGACGATTTGGTTTTTCTTGGTTAAGAACCGTGTCCAGAATTGTCTGGCCGATTCGTTCGGCTGCTGAATTATGTGGCTTAGGTCATCGGCGTCTGGTGGTTGCACATACGTGCCTTGGAAGTTATCGAGGAATGCGGCTTCCAGGTCTTCCCAACTCCCGATTGACTCTGCTGGCAAGCTGTTAAGCCAATGCCGGGCTGGTCCTTTAAGTTTGAGTGGGAGATATTTGATGGCGTGAAGATTGTCACCACGGGCCATGTGGATGTGGAGGAGATAGTCTTCGATCCAAACCGCGGGGTCTGTTGTGCCATCGTAAGATTCAATATTCACGGGTTTAAACCCTTCGGGGATTTGATGATCCATTACTTCATCTGTGAAGCATAGTGGGTGTGCGGCGGCTCTGTACTGGGCGATATCACGACGGAGCTCAGAAGAGCTTTGTCTATTTTGTTCGGCCCGGCCAGACTTACTGTGTCCGGCGCGACGGTTGTCGTCACGTATCATGGGGTGCCCACGCGATCCATAGATCGATCTTGATTGTCTTTCCTTATCCTCCAATATATCTCGCAAGTCCGGAGCGTTCCCCTGTGGCCTTGTGCTTTTCGAGCGATGCCGGGGTACGGTTCTAGTGAAGGGCCTAGGGGCCTCTCTGTCGCGACCACGGGGTGGTCGGTCAGCCGTATTGTCTGCTAGTGATGCAGGTTCATACGCCTCCTCCTCTAATCGGGAGAGCAGCTTGCGTTTCGGGTAGCTTTTGGAGGGGCATTCGAGCTCATGCTCTTCGGCCGCGAGGACTTCAGTCCATCTGTCGGCTAGCAGATCTTGATCAGCTCTAAGTTGTTGCTGCTTTTTCTTGAGGCTGTTTGCCGTGGCCATAAGCCTGCGTTTAAAACGCTCTTGTTCGACGGGATCCTCAGGCACGACGAATTCATCATCGTCGAGGCTTGCCTCGTCTCCGGAGGGAGGCATATAATCCTCTACCTCTTCTTCTGCCGCTCTCTCATGAGGGCTGGCGTCTCCGTCCTCCTGCGCTGAATCTTGCTGGAGTGGGTTTTCTTCGGCACTGTCTGGTGTGTTATTATCTCCGGCGCCGGAATCTTCATTCTTGCTATGGCGGGATTTAGAGCGGCGCCGCTGATGCCGGCGCTTGGGCTGTTTCTTGGAGGGGTCATCCTCCGCTGTTCCTTCGCCATTCCCATCCTTTGGGATATCCACCATGTATATGTCATATGATGAGGTGGCTTTCCAGTGCCCAATAGGTGCTGGTTCTTGGTCGTCTCCGGCATCATCGTCCATACCGTCGATGTCTTCGGATTCGAAGTCTAGCATGTCAGTTAGGTCGTCGACAGTGGCTACTAAGTGGGTGGTGGGTGGGCGTTGAATTTCTTCGTCGTCCGCATCCCAACCGTCTGGACCGCAGGCCGGCCAGGGCTCTCCTGATAACGAGAGATACTTTAGCGAACTCAAGATGTCGCCGAAAGGTGAGTGTTGAAAGATGTCCGCTCCGATGAACTCCATGACCGGCGCCCAATCGGATTCGATTGGAGGGGGCGCGGGAGGTTCGGAGTCCGGCAAGGAGTCCGGCACCTCCGAGTCACGAGCTTTATGAGGGACAAGGTCAGTGTTCGGCTCTATCGCCATAGAGGTTGCAGCCCCCGAGGCGGTGTCTAGCCATCTGTCCTCGATCTACGCAGCCGGCTCCGATTTGAAGATCAGAGCGGGCTCGAGTGCGGCCTCCAGGGTACTGTCCGGCTGCAGAGCTAGATCATGCACGTCGTGACAGTGCGGCGTGCTTGGCTGTGGCTCGAATCCATCGAAGATCAAGTTCTCGCGGATGTCAGCCGTGAAGTTTAAACTTCCAAATCTGACCTGACGGACAGGGGCGTAGCTTTCGATCTGCTCCAGATGGCCAAGCGAATTGGCCCACAGTGCAAAGCCGCCGAATGCGAAGATCTGTCTGGGGAGGAAGGTCTCACCCTGGACTGCGTCGCTAATGATGATCGAAGAAGCCATCGAGCCTATCGGTGACGACACAGAGGAGCTCTCAATGAAAGCACCAATGTCGGTGTCAAAACCGGCGGATCTCGGGTAGGGGGTCCCGAACTGTGCGTCTAGGCGGATGGTAACAGGAGACAAGGGACACGATGTTTTACCCAGGTTCGGGCCTCTTGATGGAGGTAAAACCCTACGCCCTGCTTGATTAATATTGATGATGTGTGTTACAAGAGTAGATCTACCACGAGATCAAGGAGGCTAAACCCTAAAAGCTAGCCTATGGTATGATTGTTGTTCGTCCTACGGACTAAAGCCATCCGGTTTATATAGACACCGGAGAGGGCTAGGGTTACACAGAGTCGGTTACAATGGTAGGAGATCTACATATCCGTATCGCCAAGCTTTCCTTCCACGCCAAGGAAAGTCCCATCCGGACACGAGTCGGAGTCTTCAATCTTGTATCTTCATAGTCTTGGAGTCCGGCCGATGATGATAGTTTGGCTATCCGGACACCCCCTAGTCCAGGACTCCCTCAGGAGGCCCGTGAGATATAGCAGAGAGAGAGAGAGAGAGAGAGAGAGAGCTACTCCCTCCGTTTGATAATTTAGTTCCAACATTTTTTTAAAGTCAAACTTTTGAAACTTTGACCAAGTTTATAAAGAAATTACTTATATCTACAATACCCAACATAAATGATAGTTTGAAGTAAGTACATGTTGTGATGAATCTAATGATCGTTCCAGATGTAAATGTTTTTCTCCACATATACCTGGTCAAACTTTTCTGAGGTTTGACTTTTCAAAACATCCATATGCTTAGGTACGTGACAGAGTCCCTAACTAGAGAGAGAGAGAGAGATAAATAGAAAGAGTGAGTGAAAAAATGTGTGTGCGTGTGTGAAAGAGACATGGACAACACACGATAAAAGTAGAGAAAAACGTGTGTGTCTTATGCAAACATATCACACATGCATCTTCGACAACGGAGGCAAGGTGAGGAGATAGTGTGTGGTTGTTTGGAACCGAGAGAGCAAGACCCCTAGCACGTGGCCAAGAGGGGTCTGACAAACAAGGGAGAGAGGTCGAGAGAGACATACGGAGAAAATGCAGACATGGGGAGGAGAGAGTGTATGTTTTTCATAGAGAGATCCCCTGGAGATCGTGATGGGACTACATGGGTGGGAGATCGAGTGACAAGGTGTGTGCGGAATAGAAGATGCCCCGAGAGATATCGAGATAGACGTATGGATGGAAGGAGACAATACGTGTGTTCCTGATGGCTAGCGAGAGATAATCATACTTAGGAGGGGGGAGTGCTTGCGCCTATGATGGAGTGAGGGATTATGGTACTTAGGGGATGTGTGTCACATGGAGAGAGAACAAGGGCAGAGAGTGTTGGATGGATCTATATGTATAGCGCGAGCGAGACATGTGTATGTGTGAACCAGGGAGATATAAGGTCGGTTTGGTTTGCGTCCTGAGCATCTTTTGCCTGGCCTGGGGTTGTGCCTGGATTTTATGCACGCTTGTTTGGTTGCTACCCTGTGCAAAAGAAAGCCCGCCTGGCCTGGATTCCCTTGCACTTTAATTAGCCTGGCCGGACTCCAGACACTGCAAGTAGCCTGGCCCAGGCGACCGATTTCGAACGCCTGGCCATGCCTGGTCATGCGGCCACGAGGCTAACCGCAGCCTGGATGGATATTTGCATTAAATAATTGATGCATGGACTAATTGATGGGATGTTGATGCTTTGCCTGGCCCAGGAATGAACCAAACGCTTCAGTACCACACAAGCCTGGCCAGGCAGAAATAATTTACATCTCACGTCCACACCAGGCAGTACTGGCCATCAAGGCATGAGGGTCAGGTCACGAACCAAACTGACCAATAAAGTTTGAGAGAGATTGAGGAGCCCCGATAAGGCTGAGTGTGCGTCAGATAGCTGAGAGGGGGAAGAGATATTCCATCCGCTCGATAATGCAGTGCATGTAAATTTTTTAGAAGTCAAACTTTGGAAACTTTGATCAGGTTTACGCAAATGTTATTTATATCTACAATACCAAAGATACATCATACAAAACTACATCTCATGGTGAATATAATGGTATATGTTTGCCGTTCTAGATGTAATTGTTTTTCTCCACGTACATGGTCAAACTCTGTGATGTTTGACTTTTCAATAAATCTATATGCTATGGACCGAGGAGAGTGCCTAAGTAGAGACAGATCAAGTGCGCGTGAAGGAGAATGAGTAAGTGTGCAAAAAGAGTATGTGTGTGAAAGAGAAAGTGACAACAAATGATAAATTAGAGAGTGTGTGTGTGTTTTTCTTTTCTTATGCGAACATATCACGCATGCATCTCCGAGATAGAAAAGCGAGGCAAGGAGATACATGAAGATAGCTAGTGTGTGATTGTTTGCAACAGAGAGAGACACCCCTGTAGCACATGTCCAATAGAGGTCTAGCCAACAAGGAATAAAGGTCAAGAGGGACACATGGAGGACATGGACGCATGGGGAGGGAGAGAGGGTGTGTTTGTGATAGAGTGATCCCCTCGAGATAGTGAGGGGACTATATGGGTGGGAGATCGAGGGAGGTGCGTGCACGATAGAAAGATGCCCCAAGAGAAATCGAGATAGACCATGCACATGTTCGTGATGGACACTAAGATTAGCTAGTCATATACATATAGGGGGACTGTGTGTGCCTACAATTGAATGAGAGACCATCATACTTGGCTAGCTAGGCATGAGATTGTGTGTGTGCGCATGTGAGATGGAGAGAGAACGAGGGAGAGATATAGAGTTTTAGATGGGCCTATCGAGTGCGAGTGAGATATGCATGTGTATGTGTGACCCGGGTAGATGGAGAGTTTGAGAGAGAGGGGGAAGAGCTCCGAGACGATAGAGTGGTGCGTGAGAGAGTTACGGGCAACGAGCCAAGGAATTTGTGTGCGTACGATGAGTGCACCCAAGATATCTAGCTTGGACTAGCTAGAGTATCATACATAGTGTGCGAGAGAGACCTATAGATGGAGTATATATGCATGCGAACTAGAGAGACCCCCCCCCCCCACACACACAGAGAAAGAGAGAGGGGGAGGTCGCGTTTTATGCATCAAAGACTGATATAAACCATGTTTCGATATAAACTTGCATTCAAATATTTAAATTGGAGAACATGTTGTCTGCAATCCACACATGAACGGATATATGCGTATATCAAACAAGTTCATTAATTTGACTTTCAACATGTTCATGGAGTAGTATAATACTGTACAACATGCTACTCGATTGAGGTGTTCAATTTTGGATTTAGTTCACTATTTTGACCTAGTGAACGAGCTATTTCATTGAATCGAGATATTTCATTTTGGGTTTGATTCGCGTTTTTGAGTGGGTCAACTATTTGTCATATAGTAAATCGCTAGCAACGATCATGTAAAAACACATTACTCCCGAGCATCATCTCTCCATCTAAAAAAGAAGTGGCAAGCTAATATTTCAAAATTTGATTCGAATCGACTTGGTAAGTGATAACCCGAAAGTATACGGGATAGTTGTAGCCTCTTTCGATAAGTAAGAGTGTCGAACCCAACGAGGAGCTAAAGGTAGAACAAATACTCTCTTAAGTCCTATCGGCCACTGATACGACTCTACGCACGCTTGACGTTTGCTTTACCTAGAACAAGTATGAAACTAGTAGTACTTTGTAGGTGTTGTTGGATAGGTTTGCAAGATAATAAAGAACGTGTAAATAAAAGCTAGGGGCTGTTTAGATAAAAATGCAATAAAGTAAATAAAGCGAGTGTGGAAAAGTGGTGGTACGAGTTGTGAAAGTGTCCCTAAGCAATTGACTATGGTACAGACCGATAGCAAATGTTATGTGGGAGAGGCATAAGCTAACATACTTTCTCTTCTTGGATCATATGCACTTATGATTCTAACTCTAGCAAGCGTCCGCAACTACTAAAGATTCATTAAGGTAAAACCCAACCATAGCTGTTGGGGATATAACTATTGAGTATAAACCGCCCAGGAGGGGCCGGTTTACCCTCAATCGTATTGAAGCCCATGAAGACTCAGAAGATGGCGTTTTACTATGAAGCTTAGAGGCCCGGAGCCCAAAGGCGGATTAGGGCCCATAATAGCAAACCGCCATGGTTATGTAAACTTGTGTTGTAAGTTAGGAAAGGAGAGACAGAGCCGGACCCTTGTATGAGTCGGCCTCAGGACTCTGTAGACCGGCCGGGCATCAACCTGTGTATATAAAGGGACGACCCGGCGGCGGTTCAGGGACAACAGACAACAACTCGAGACTCAGGCAAAGCATATTTTCTCCCTGATCATCGAAACCCAATCAATCCCGTCACAACTAGACATAGGCTTTTACCTTCATCGAAGGGGCCGAACTAGTAAGAATCTCCCGTGTCCCTTGTCCGGTTTAACCCCTTCAAGTTAACCCGTAGCGATGGCTCCGCGACTAAGTCCTTTCATGAGGACATCTGACATGTTAATTCCACGACAGTTGGTGCCCACTGTGGGGCTATCGCACGATGGTTTCGCGTTCTTAAAGGGCTGCTCTGAAGGACTTAAGGGGTACGTGGTCGGCCGGATGACCAAGAGTCGTCCCAGCAAGCTCTACATCGATGATGAAGGATGGGGCCCCGAGGCCGGCTCAATCGAGTATGGGTACCGGGTCCCCTTTGGCGGAATTCACATTTTCATTGGCAAGATCAATGAACCGGGCCCTGAGACGGACGTCTACACCGACCTCGTCGAGACGGCTCAGCGTGCAAGCCCTGCCCGGGTGAAACCCGCCATGAAGCATGCGTTCGTAGGATGTGTCCATGGGATCGGATCTGAACCGGTGTCTGAAGGCGAGATAGTTATTTATTCCAATGACGAGTCATCCACTGGTGAAACTGAGTCCCTGTACCACGTTCATGATGGTGCGTTCGAAGGATATTCCAATGGCAATAGTATTCCGGACCTCCCTGAACCGCCAAGTCGGGTTGCTGTTTTCATGGCCGGAACACAGCCCACTCGGCAGTCTTCGTCCACAGCAGCAATGAATACCGGATCAGCATCCGCGGCAGGAGGCCCGGCGCGCCAACCGCTCAAGTCCTCTCCGGCTTGATGGATGCCTGGGCTACCTTATTGACCACGGCAGTTACCCCGGAGACGCAGGATCAGCATAATGCGAATATTGTGAAGCTAAAGGACCAGATAACACAGGCCAAGGAGGATCTAGCAATGGAGGACGCTAGGTTGGCTGAAGAACGGGCCGCTTTGGATGCCCAGTCACAACAAATACAGGCGCAAAACTACCGACTCCTGTTGGATCATAATGCAACACATGATGTAATGCGGAGAAAGTATCGATCATGTCTGCCATCAGTCTTTGAGGGAGTGAATCTTTTCAACACACCCGGGGCTAGGCCGAGTAATCCGGTAGCCGCAAACTGGACTGACGCACCAAGGGAAGCACCGGATCAACGACGGACAATGGAACCACCTCGACGAACAGATAACCTGCCGCAATACGTGCCTACTCCACCGGGTCACTTCTCGAGTCCTTTGGATAATATGATTGCTGCAGCGTCTCGCTTGGCAGCTATTCCGATGGAGGGCGATTCACTGGCAGCAATTGAGACACGGTGGGCCAGAGATCTTCCTCAAACCTCCATGGTGCAGCAACAGGCTTATACCTATAGCCAGGATAGAATCCATTCAACTCCCCGTCCGAGCAAAAGTTACAGCAGGCACATGGATGAACCGGAAGTGTCTAGTAGTGCACAGCACCGGAATCTCACCCAAAGACCCAATCTGGCATGTGGGGAAGTAAATGCTCAGGACGTGGTGGATAACGGTAGGGCATGAAGGGAGGCCACTTTGGCAGAACAGCATGCGGGTCATTATCAACCCGCCCCGGTTCAACCCGCGGCGTCAGTAGACCGTGGTACCGGGGTAGCTTTCAGCTCCTGGGGAGTGCATTATCTCATTCCGGCTCTGTGTAATGTGTGACTGCCTAAAGATTTGAAGGGTCCACGTAAGGTGCTGAATTACACGGCGGATCAACCGCCTGAGGCATGGGTCGAAAGTTATGAGATGGCAATGGAGATGCTGGACGTGGATGAAGCGGCTTGTGCAAGGTATTTCACAATGATGTTGGAAGGGACAGCCCGTACTTGGTTGAAAAACATACCAGCTAACTCCATCGAATCGTGGGACCAGTTGAAGGCCTGGTTTATAGCCAATTTCAAAGACACCTGCAAACAACCCATGCCTATTGTGGATCTGGATGCCTGTGTTCAAGGGGAGAATGAGTCAACCACTCATTGGGTGCGCCGGGTTTCAGAAGTTTTGCATTCTTCAGACCGGATTAACGCTGGTCAGGCAATCATCACTCTGAACACAATTGCCGGTTTAAGTCGCTAAAGATGAAGTTGGGATGGCTCAAGCGCCACTAAGATGATTTGGGCACCCTTATGGCCGCCTTGGTCAAGTATGCCGATTCTGATAATACCAAGGATCCCGATTCTGATGAGGAGAAACTGGAGAAGGGAAAGAAGAACGGCGGTGCAAAGGGACAGCAGCACAACCAAGGAGGCCATGGGAATAACAGTAAGCGTAAGGCGGATTCAGATTTTGTGGCTAACGCTAATGTGTAGCGTCGTAAGGGTAAACCGCCCCAGCGCGGCGGCGGAATGAATCTGGAGAGCTTGTTGAACCAGCCCTGCCCAAAGCATGGGACCAAGGAAGTTCCCGCAACGCATCTCTGGAAGGATTGTCACATTATGAAGGAGTTCAAAAACTCTGATCTTTTTCGGTATGATCAGGGTCCATTAGGCGGTTCAGGTCCAGGTTTTCATGGTGGCGGCGGTTCCAACTCTGGATTTCAGAATAATTAGGGCAACCAGAACAACCAAGGTGGTAATAACCAGCAGAATAATCAAGGAAATCAGCAGCAGTCGGGTTACCAGAGTCACCCAAAGCAGTTGAATGGTGGGCAGTATCATGTGTTCACTACTAGTTTGTGCAAGCGTGATCAGAAGCTTCACAAGAGGGCAGTTAATGTTGTTGAACAGGCAGTACCACGTTATCTACGGTGGTCCGAACAACCTATTGTGTGGAGTAGGGAGGATCATCCGCCCCGGGTTGACAATCCGGGTCACCTGCGTTTGGTTGTGGCACCTCGGGTGGGAGCTTATAAGTTCACCAAGGTACTCATGGATGGAGGAAGCAGTATCAACATTCTGTATTATGAGACCTACCGTCGCATGGGGTTGACAGACAAGATTCTTAAACCATCCAACATTGTTTTTCATGGTGTGGTACCAGGTAAATCGGCATATCCTATTGGTAAGATCGCTTTAGAAGTTGTGTTTGGTGATGAGCATGATTCCCGGTCTGAGACATTGACCTTTGAAGTGGTGAGGATCCAGAGCCCGTACCACGCACTGTTTGGGCGACCGGCTTATGCAAAGTTCATGGAAAGGCCTTGTAATATTTACTTGCAGCTCAAGATGCCGGGTCATAAAGGGACCATTACGGTTCACGGAAGTCATAAAATCGCTTTGGCTTGCGAGGAAGGTGATGCGGCCTATGCTGAGTCGGTTTGTGCTACAGAGGAGTTGAAGTTTTATAAGGAAAATGTTGATCCAGTAGACATGACCCCTCTGAAGAAACCCACCACTGAGCATGACCCAACCCTACATTTCAAACCAGCTGATGAGACTAAACTTGTTGACTTTGTTCCTGGCGATTCGTCCAAGCAGTTCAGCATCAGCACAAATCTGGATCCGAAATACGAAAGCGCGCTCATCGAGTTCATCCATGAGAACCGGGACATTTTTGCATGGAAGCCTTCTGACATGCGAGGTGTACCAAGGGAACTCTTTGAGCACACTCTTAATATTGATCCCAAGTTTAAACCGGTCAAGCAATTTCTTCGTCGCTTTAATGAGGAAAGACGCAAGGCATTTGGTGAAGACGTAGCCCGGCTGTTGGCTGCTGGGTTTTTCGTTGAAGTGTTTCACCCTGAATGGTTGGCTAATCCGGTGCTTGTTCTCAAGAAAAACGGCACTTGGTGTATGTGTGTGGACTACACAGATTTGAATAAGGCTTGTCCGGCCAATCCCTTTGCTCTCCCGCGTATTGATCAGATTATTGATGCGACGGCGGGTTGCGAGCGCCTGAGTTTCTTAGATGCTTATTCAGGTTATCATCAGATCAAGATGGCAGTTAAGTACCAGGAGAAGACAACCTTCATTACTCCCTTTGGAGCCTTCTACTATGTTTCTATGCCCTTTGCGCTCAAGAGTGCCCAAGCAACTTATCAGCGTTGTGTGCAGAATTGTCTTCACATGCAGATTGGGCGTAATGTTCATGCCTATGTGGATGACATTGTGGTAAAATCCAGGAAAAAGGAAAAACTGATAGATGACATCAAGGAGACGTTTGACAATCTTCGGGTTTACAAAATGATGCTCAATCCGGATAAATGTGTTTTTGGTGTTCCGGCAGGCAAGCTCTTAGGCTTTCTGGTATCCAACAGAGGCATTGAGGCTAATCCGGAAAAAATCAAAGCGATTACATCCCTGGCTAAACCGAAGTGTATCAACGATGTTCAGCATCTGGCGGGTCGGATTGCAGCCCTATGCCAGTTTATCAGCCGTTTGGGAGAGAAGGCAATTCCTTTATATCAGATGTTGAAAAAGACAGACGATTTCGTCTGGAGTGACGCAACTAATGCGGCTTTGGAGGAGTTAAAGCGGCAGTTGGTTGAACGGCCGGTTCTTGCAGCTCTGGTTGATAATGAGCCCTTACTATTATATGTGGCTGCCAATGCCTGAGCGGTCAGTGTGGCAATTGTGGTCGAGCGTAAGGAGGCTGGGAAGGAGTATCTGGTTCAAGGACCCGTGTATTACATCAGTGAAGTCCTGATCGAGTCAAAACAACGCTATCCAAATTGGCAGAAGTTGGTGTATGGGGTTTTTATGGCAAGTCGAAAGCTCAAGCAATACTTTCAAGGCCATCCCACCACAGTGGTTAGTTCTGCTCCTTTGGGAGATATAATTCAAAACAGAGAAGCAACTGGCAGGGTTGCAAAGTGGGCAATTCAGCTTGGTTCACATGGTTTGAAGTATGTGCCTCGAACAGCCATCAAATCTAAGGCACTTGTGGACTTTATCAATGATTGGACTGACTTGCAAGCGCCAGAGGACAAACCAGATAATACATACTGGACTATTCATTTTGATGGATCCAGGCAGTTGGAAGGCTCGGGGGCTGGAGTTGTCCTTACTTCCCCTCGAGGTGATAAAATTTGTTATGTTCTCCGCTTGAAGTTTCCCTGTACTAACAATGCAGCTGAGTACGAAGCTTTACTACATGGTCTCTGTGTGGCTAAAGAGATGAACTTAAGTCGAGTTCGTTGTTTTGGAGATTCTGATCTGGTAGCTCAGCAAGTTTCTGGTACTTGGGATTCTAAGGATCCACTCATGGCGGTTTACAGGCGTGAGGTGGATATTGTGGCAGGTCACTTCAAAGGGTATCAGGTTGAGCATATCGATCGGTGCAAAAACGAAGCAGCAGACGCTTTAAGCCGGCTTGGATCTTAGCGTAAACCGGTACCTCCCAATACCTTTTTAGATATCTTGCATAACGCGTCTATTAAGTTGCCTACAGAAGAGGATTTGGCTGTTCCTGATCCGGAGGCTCAATTGGTGGCCGCTTTGCACGTTGTGCCGGATTGGACGATTCCATATCTAGCGTACATGAACCGGGGCGAGTTACCAGATGATGAAGTCCTGGCTCGGCAGATAGTCCGGCGATCCAAGTCCATGGTTATTCACAATGGTGAGTTACACCGCTATAGCGTTTCAGGCGTATTTTAGCGTTGTGTTTCTCCGGAAGAAGGCCAAGAGATCCTACGGGAAATCCATGAAGGGGATTGTGGTCATCATGCCGGTTCAAATTCCCTGGTTGGAAAAGCTTTTCGACATGGGTTCTACTGGTTGCCAACTCATGCTGATGCGGAGGATCTGGTAAAGCGATGTGATGCTTGTCAAAAGTTTTCACGCAGAGCTCATGTTCCGGCTCAAGAACTACGGATGATTCCTATCACTTGGCCTTTTGCCACTTGGGGGCTTGATATGGTGGGACCCTTTAAGCGTTCCAAGGATAAGAAGACCCACCTGTTTGTGGCGGTTGATAAATTCACCAAGTGGGTTGAAGCGGAGCCTGTCAGCAAGTGTGATCTGGCTACGGTGGTTCAATTTCTCAAAAAGATTATCTTCCGCTTTGGCTTTCCACACAGTATTATCACGGATAATGGTACAAACCTTTCTAAAGGTGAGATGGAGGATTTCTGTCAGAGAGAGCACATCCGGCTTGACTTAGAATCTGTGGCGCACCCTCATTCCAACGGTCAAGCAGAGAGAGCCAATCAAGAAATCTTGAAGGGTATTAAACCCCGGCTCATGATTCCCTTAAAATGGACGCCGGGTTGTTGGGTGGAAGAATTGCCTTCTGTGTTATGGAGCATCAACACCACCCCCAATCGATCAACAGGTTACACACCTTTCTTCATGGTATACGGGGCAGAGGCAGTCCTCCCAAGTGATATTCGTCATAACTCGCCCCGGGTTGCTAATTATGTTGAAGCGGATAACGAGCAAGCACGCCAAGAGTCGCTAGACCTGTTAGATGAGAAATGGGACATGGCTCTGGCTCGATCGGCAGTTTATCAACCAAACCTGCGGCATTATCACAGCCGCCGGGTTAGAACAAGAACCTTTCAAGAAGGCGACTTGGTCCTCCGGCTCATCCAGGATCAGACCGACATGCACAAGTTATCCCCACCTTGGGAAGGGCCCTTTGTGGTCAGCAAAAATCTGCACAACGGATCATACTACCTCATTGACGTTCGAGACAACTCACGCAGCTCTGAGGAGGAGACCCAGCGGCCGTGGAACATAGCTCTCCTACGGCCTCACTACACTTGAGCCATAGGCTTTTCTTATGTACATATTTCGACAATGTATATATTATGATCAATAAAGTAAACTAGCATCCTTGCTATAAGCAGGGCCTCTGCCATTTTTTCTCAAATATCCTTTGAGTTACATGGGGGCTTCAGCTGACAAAGCGGAGTACTGCCTGTTAAACCGGCTACCACGCCACAATACAGCTTGGGAGCTTCACACCCAAGGGGCCAAAGAGAGCCTGGATGCTATGCACAGCTCAAACATAGGCACCCAATGAGCACAGCTCATCACGTTACTTGGAGGCTCCTTGTGTCAAATACCAAGGAGTTTGAAAGGACCCTTGTAGCTGGGTATCGACCCACGGCTTGGAAGCCTAGTATATTTACCTAAAACCCCGGGTTAACCTGCCTTCATCAAGTAAGCCACTCCTATCCAGGTAATCCTGGCATGACCCTCCGAATGTTTGAACTTTACTCTCATTGAGACCCTGAACTTGTCAAAGTTAAAACGGTGATTGGTTAGTTGGAGGCCCATCTTAAAAGGCTTTGTCAAATGGTTTAACTCAGCGGCCTGGCAGCCCATGAAAAGCCTCGAATTTGGGCCTGGCAGCACTTGAAAAGCCTCGACTACACGGTTTTATTTGCGTTTGTCATTTTTCTTTTGATAAATTCTATGTTAAACCGGTCTCTTTAACTTGGTATGGCTTTTCAGTCATCTTATTAACCCGGTGTTTCTTAAACCGGCTTGGTTTTCAACTACAAGTTGACAGACCTTATTATCAAAACGGTGTTTCATAACCCGGCCTGGCTTTGACTACTTGTTGCCAGTTTTGGTCATCTGGTGTTCATTAAGAACCCGGCATAACTTATTACACGCCATCAGTACATGACGGAGTTATTCAAAATTCCAGATTTTGGTCTTCACCCTTATTACAATCAAAATTGGTAAACCAACTAACATGATATCACATCACAGGTATGAGTTATTTCATATTTCTTAAGGATTGATTATCAATCCGGCTTTATCTTGGGCATTATGACCCGTCCGACGGTAAACCGCCAGGACAATTCTTTTTACGCACACATAAGGATTGCATACTATGATATATGAGCCAACATTGAAATTATCATGGCGGATCACATAAAGTATTTCCCACTGCACGATGGCAGCAGATCAAAGTGTTTTTGCTACCCTATTATAGGGCACGTAACAACCCAAAATATGGCACTGTTCTAAACCGGACAGTTTCTGAAATATCAACTAGATTGTCGGATCAAGCTTCATCGCCATGTTGACGCGAAGTGGATGGGTCATCTGGCGTCGGTTCAGCCTCCTCCTCCCCATCCAATGGCTGGAAGTCAGTGGTGTACCAGTCAATCCGGGTTAAGGCCTGAAAGACAGCCTCTTCACTTATAAGTTCAGTCGGATCAACGTCAGGGGCGTAAGTGTGCTTACGGATTGGCGGAATAAGATTTTGCACTTCTAGGATGACAGCCTCAACCCGTTTGTTGTTAGCATCATAGAAGTACCGGTGAACCGTCAAGTTAGCTTCTTCTGCCAACTGACTCGCCAAAGGACGCATCTCCCTCGTCACACGTTTGAGGGCGTCGTTATCAAACACTGCCCCATTTTCTTGTTCACTAGGAAAGCCCTAGGCAATATCGACCGGATCGAGATCAGCTATCCATGCTTTGGCTCGGGTAAGTGCTAACAAAGCGCCAGCCCTGGCAGCGGATCGCTTCACCTCTTCTATCTATGTTGGCATCATAGATAACCTGGCCAGAGTGTCCTTGATCAGTGTTGGGGCCGCATTATCATAGGAAGTTGCACAGATAACCCGTTGGGCACCGGTATACAGCTGTTCAATCAGCGTATAGGCGGCCTTTAGCTTCATCCGCATATCAGAGCCCAGATGAGCAATGCGGCTACCTATGGCGGTTTAAGGATTTCATGTTAAACCGGCAAAATTTCAAAGCGGAACATTCACAAAGCCTTGGAAAAAGGTACTTACCAAATATTGCAAAAGTCATGGCATGGACTTGGCACTTCAATCCAGAAAGTTCTTTCGCCACCGGTTTAAGAGCCGATTCAACGTCTTCCGCCCGCTTCAGCAATCCAGCCTTTTCAGTATCCCAGTTGGCCCACTCAGACTTGAACCACTCTTTGAGTTGCTCCATGGTGGTTAAGGCGGTTTTTAACTCATCCTTGGCCTTGGTAGTTTCTGCTTGTTGGGATTTAAGATTTTCTTGAAGATTAGCAATTTGAGAGACTTGTTGATTTATCTCAGTCTGCAATAGTCAGAAGAGCATGTCAATATCTTTTTGAAAGTCCCAAGCATATAACCAGTTATACACTTGGCACTTGGGGGCTAATGTGGATTACTTTTTTCTACTGATTATTGAAGTCCCACGGATTAATACAAGTTTTAATCATGGCACTTGGGGGCTAATGTGTGTTTGATCAAAAAATACACAAGGAAAATCAACAAAGTATGGAATATACAAAGTCTCGGTTTGACTTTCTAAGACAAACCGGCCCTTGGGGGCTACAATGCAATGAAGGTACAAAGTAAAAGATCAAACGGTTTACCTCATAGCGCTCATTCATTAGATTTACCAAACCGGCCTCATAATCCTGGCTTGTGAAGAGGCGGTTCAAGAAACCGGAATGAAGATCATGAGCAGACAAATCAGCATAGTCTGACAAGTGAGTCTTGCTTTTCCCCTTGTTCATAAACACAAATTCATCCTTGGCGGAATGTTTGGATAAAGCAACTGGATTGCCCGGGGTGGTATACGCAGTGCCAGTAATAACAACATCATCATCTTTGGCTGGGCTTGATGGATTGACATTCTCCTTAACAGGGCTTGGCGCTTTGGCAGCAGGGCTCGGCGGTTTGGTAACAGGGCTTGGCGGATCAACAGTTGAATCCCGTTGATCAACAGTTGGACTTGGAGGGGTGGCATCAGGATTTGATGTATCAACATGTGTCTCCGGTTCATCTTCTAGCGGGTTAGCATCAGCGCCTGGGTTTTGCAGAGTAGAGTTGTCTGTGGCAATCTCAGGATTTTCGCCCTCATTCTCCGGGGTCTTCTCCGGATCAACATCATCAGTACGGCTGCTGATCTTGGCTTTCTTACTCAATCGGGCCTTGGCGCTACAACATCCAAAGTTAGAATATGATAAACCGACGCATGAAGAAACAAATTGAGCAACAGTGTACTTACCCAGTGACGGTCTTGAGGGGAGGCAGCTGAGTGGTTGATGAACCGCCAGATGAGTTGGAAGATGCCTGATAATTCGGGCCAGACGGATTGAGTGGGCATTGGAAGAAACCCTTCAAAGGATAAAGTTTTTCAGGAGAACAAGTCACCTCTGGACGATGTTTCCGGGTTGGTGTATCTGGTAGACCGGACAAGGTGATTTGCTGGCCACTGTGCCGGGTTGTGCGATGTTCTGCAGCTTGCTGTGTCTTCAAAGAAAATTTTGGATCCAAATGAGCAAGGGGGTGAGAGTGTTTTACTTTCCGAACTGTGCGGCGAACTCTTTGAACCGGCACAAGATCTGAATCGGAAGAAAGAGTGATTACCTCAACATGATCTGTGTGGCTGGCCTCAGCGTCGTTCTGGGAATAATCATTGTCAATAATATGTACGAAAAAGGAACCAAGTGAGTCAAGTTCTACCTCTGCGTCTGATTCCTCATCTTCTGGTGGATCAGAAGACTCAGCGGTTTTCTTCTTGGAAATTTTCTTGGTGGCCTTGGTCTTTGCACAAGGAGCCCTGGCCGGTTTAGTCCGTTTCTAGAAGGAGCTGTTGGCCTATGACATTAAGGCAAGGAAATGTTAGAACATAATCAAAGCGGAGGCAAATCAGTAAGTATTAAGATGAACTTTACCGCTGGCGGTTGATTGGAGACGCAAAAAGGTGGCAACCTGGTTTGGCTGCATGCAGAGATCGTTTCATCAAGCATCTTCTTCACGGATTCAGTAACTTCAAGGTCCGTCATTACTACTTCATGATAGCGTTGAGGGTCTTTGACGTTGCCAGTATATTCATGCATCAATCCGGGGCGGCGGCTTAAAGGCAAAATGCCCCAAGAAACCCAGCAGCGGACGAGATCAATGCCAGTCAAACCGTTGGCCATGAGAGCCCGGAGCTTGGCGAGTTGAGGTGCAAAGGCTTTCCGTTTTGCGGCGGATAAGCGTGAAGGTAATGGGTGACCGTTGCTAAGCCGGTGTGGGCGGTAACCCGGCAAAGGATTTTCTCCGTCAGGGGCAGTGTTCCGGCAATAAAACCAAGTTTGGTTCCAATCTTTAGGATGGCTATGATGTTTTGCATGAGGGAAATCAACTTCTTTCCTTTTCTGAATTGAAACACCACCAAGTTCTATGTTGGGACCATCAGAGAACTCTGTACGGCGGTTCAAATGAAAAAAATCCCGGAACAACTCCACAGATGGCTCTTCTTGAAGGTAGACTTCGCAGAATACTTGAAAGTTGCATATATTGGACACGGAGTTCGGTCCAATATCTTGTGAATGGAGTTGGAAGCTTGCAAGGACATCCCAGAAAATTTTTGATCCGGGCGGGCTGAATCGCCGATCTAAGTGTTGCATAAATACAATCACTTCTCCATCTTGAGGTTCAGGTGGGCATTCAGAGCCCGAAACTCGCCAATGAAGGACCCTTTTTAGGCTAAAGCGCCAGTGGTGACATATCCATTGATTTGTGTCTCCGTAATCCGGGACAGAACCCAATTACAAGCGGAGAATTGTTTGGTCATCTCGGAAGGAAAACTGAAAGGAAAAATAGAAGTCGGTTTAGAATTAACGGTTTAAGTGTACTATTCAGTGTTAAACCAGAAAATTGCTGCTCAAGTTCAATTGGCGGTTTAAGAGATGGATAATGATATATGGCGGATCGATTATCAAAGGTTAAACCGCCCGTAGGCAGAAGGGCCTGGGTTCAAAATCTACTAAGTGTTACAAAAACAGGTTTCACAATATCGCAGTACAATTTTGGATCTACCGTGGATAACTAAAGAAAAATTTCCTGAACCCTACAATGGCGCTAGGGGGAACAGGGAAGATCCAGGCACAGTCTGTTTTGAGAAGCAAGAAGCCACGGGATGGTGGACTATCAAAATGAATCTAGCCGCAAATCAAAGCCTAGCAAACGCATATATACACCCTCAGTAAAAGGACTAAGGAGAAGGTTGCGGAAGAACTGAGGAACGGCGGCGGACATGGATGAACTCGAAAACCCTAATGAAGATCTAGGGTTAGAGGAAGTGAACTTACTAGGGCCACTCGGCGGTGGAAGAGCACGGCAGGGTCTCTGGAACAAACAGGGTGATGCAGCGGCCTTGGTCGGTGCAGATTCGAAGATCGACGACGGCGGCGACGCTGGAGTTCTTCGGTCGCGAGGAAGAAGATGTGGAGAAAGGGGAAAAATGAAAGTGCCCGTTGGGTTTATTTATAACAGGGAAGGGAGATAAAGACTGGCGCGAAAATCAAGGAGTCCAAAGCGGCAAGTGGCGCAGCTGTCGCCTTGATTTCCGGGATAACATTAAATGAAGGGAATCTTTTTATTTGTTTTTTACAGAGATGACGTCATGATGATCCGTTGCTGTATCGGGAGGACGACGTCACGGTGGTTTAACAAAGTTTATAAAATAGGACATCACGGCGGTTTACGAGAAATAAAGGAGGATGTTCGCAGGATTTTTCTAAGTATTGAAGATTGACATGAACAGGTTCAAATCACTCTGGGGCCTAATGTTGGGGACATAACTATTGAGTATAAACCGCCCAGGAGGGGCCGGTTTACCCTCAACCGTATTGAAGCCCATGAAGACTCAGAAGATGGCGTTTTACTATGAAGCTTAGAGGCCCGGATCCCAAAGGCGGATTAGGGCCCATAATAGCAAACCGCCATGGTTATGTAAACTTGTGTTGTAAGTTAGGATAGGACAGACCGAGTCGGACCCTTGTATGAGTCGGCCTCAGGACTCTGTAGACCGGCCGGGCGTCAACCTGTGTATATAAAGGGACGACCCGGCGGCGGTTCAGGGACAACAGACAACAACTCGAGACTCAGGCAAAGCATATTTGCTCCCTGATCATCGAAACCCAATCAATCCCATCACAACTAGACGTAGGCTTTTAACTTCATCGAAGGGGCCGAACTAGTATAAATCTCTCGTGTCCCTTGTCCGGTTTAACCCCTTCAAGTAAACCCATAGCGATGGCTCCGCGACTAATTCCTTTCATGAGGACATCTGACGTGTTAATTCCATGACAATAGCATTAAAGCATCAAGTCCCCTTTATCCCGTACGCAACAATCCCCTTACTCGGGTTTATGCTTCTGTCACTCAAGCAACCCAGCCTAAAAGAATCATGAACGTATTGCAACATCCTACAGCGGGAATCCCTCATGCTTAAGCGACACAAAGGGCACAATAGGACAGCAACATAACTACAAGCAAATTAAATCAATCATAGCAATTCATCAACCACCAATAGGACAACGAAAATCTACTCAGACATCATAGGACGGCAACACATCATTGGATAATAATATGAAGCATAAAGCACCATGTTCAAGTAGAGGGTACAGCGGGTTGCGGGAGAGTGGACCACTGTAGATAGAGGGGGGAAGGTGATGGAGATGTTGGTGAAGATGGCGGAGGTGTTGGTGTAGATCGCGGTGATGATGATGGCCCCCGGCAGCGTTCCGGCGCCACCGAAAGCAAGGGGGAGAGAGCCCCCCTTCTTCTTCTTCTTCCTTGACCTCCTCCCTAGATGGGAGAAGGGTTTCCCCTCTGGTCCTTGGCTCCCATGGCTTAGGAGGGGCGAGAGCCCCTCCAAGATTGGATCTATCTCTCTGTTTCTGCGTTCTGAGATCCTTCCCCTTCAGCGTTTCTTTTATATCTGGAGATCCGTAACTCTGATTGGGGTGAATCTTTCGCCCAGATTTTTCTCATAAAATTAGCTTTCTTGCGGCAAAAAAAGAGCGTCAACCGACTTACAGGTGGCCCACGAGAGTGCCAGGCGCGCCCAAGGGGGGTGGGCGCGCCCCCAGTCTCGTGGCCACCTCGGACACCGTTTCGCGTTGATTCTTCCTCCGGAAAATCCCAAATATTGCAAAATAATTCTCCGTCCGTTTTTATCCCATTGGGATTCCGTTTGATATTGGGTTTCTGCGAAACATAAAACATGCAACAAACAGGAATTGGCACTGGGCACTGCATCAATATATTAGTCCCAAAAATAGTATAATAAGTTGCCAAAAGTATATGAAAGTTGAAGAATATTGGCATGGAACAATCAAAAATAATAGATACGACGGAGACTATGAGTAAGGTAGACGTGGATGCTCGTTCTCCCAAAATTTCAACGAACCGTTAAACATCCTCTGCTCGGTGGAATTCGCCCGAGCCAATAAATGGGAGACGCGAAATTACCATCCGTTGTACATCGAGGGTAGGTTTGTAACTTCATCCAAGCACGCCTTCTCCTTGGCCGAAATGACATGTGCCAAAAAATTCATAAACCATGGTCGGAAAAACACGCTCTCCTCGCCCGAAATAGCTCGCGTCCACTATTTCAAAACACGCTCTCCTCGCCCCAAATCACTTGCGCCCACTATATTTCAAAACATGCCCTCCTCGCCCGAAATCGCTCCCGCCCGCTATTTTGGGAGAAGCAAAGTTACTCTACTACCCCCGACCCTCCGTACATAGACCCAAACCAAGAAGCCTAAAGGAAGGGGTAGAACTGTAACTCCCCCTCACATTTCAGACAAATGCGTCAGTAAGACATGGTTCCAGTCCCCTCCTAATCCCCCCCATTCATACCTCGTGGGTGCCAAATCACCTTCTCCCCCGGAAGCTCCCTTCTTGCGAGCCGCGAAACCTCAGCCCCTCTTCCATGGCGCCCCCCACCGCACCAATTTCACAGCCGCCCTCCTCCCTAATGCCGGAGACGATGTCCATTTATCGCCGTGCACTGGGTCGTCTGCCTCTTACTCTGTGCTGCTGGAGCTTCCTCGACGACGGCCGCGTGAACCATACTGGAGCCGATTCACCCCGTTGTTGTTCACGGCGCCGAAGCGGCTCCAACTTCGGATCCATCCAGTGTCCCGGCGCTGCTTCCCCGTAGCCGTCGACCGTCGCGACATCATTGTTTCCCTGCAGCCAGTCGCCAGCGCAACCGTGCTGGCCTCACTGACTCGGCAGCTGGACCTGCCTACTTCACCATGCCACCAGATATTGCACCCTCATCTCAAATCACTTTATTTAGGCGTCAGTTGTCTGAACTTTTATTATGGGCCAGTCGATTCCCAATGGGAAGCAGCACCCCTCGAGGCGGCGGAGCTCCTAGGCTGTCGGTTGGCTGGTGTCTAACGTAAGGGTGCGGGGCTGCAAGTTCACCGTGGAAGCAGCGCTTAGATGGCTATCTTAGAGTTGCGTGGGTTGAAGGTACTGCCACCACCGGATCTAGATGACGGGGAGTCTTTGTGGATTGGCCCGGGGCGGCGCAACCACGGTAGTTCGGTGGGGCGGGGAGCGGGGTTTTGGCCGGGGCCACGGACGACCGAGGCAGGCTGCTCTACCGTTGGTCGCTGGCTCTTCGGGGAAGATTCCGAACAGTGTCAGCAATAGTCTATCATTTGACATAAAAACAATAATACTTCAAACATACGAACCAAGAAATTATGTCTTATCGAAATAACATAGCCAAAGAAAACTCATCCCTACAAAATCATATAGTCTGGCTATGCTCCATCTTCATCACATAAAGCATTCAAATCATGCACAACCCCAATGACGAGCCGAGCAATTGGTTCATACTTTTTAACATGCTTCTGCTTTTTCAACTCTTACGCAATACATGAGCGCAAGCCATGGACATAGCACTATGGTGGTATATGGTGGTGGTTGTGAGGACAAAAAGGGAGAAGATAGTCCCACATCAAATAGGCGTATCAACGGGCTATGGAGATGCCCATCAATAGATATCAATGTGAGTGAGTAGGGATTGCCATGCAACGGATGCACCAGAGCTATAAATATATGAAAGCTCAACAAAAGAAACTAAGTGGGTGTGCATCCAACTTGCTTTCTCACGAAGACCTAGGGCATTTTGAGGAAGCCCATCATTGGAATATACAAGCCAAGTTCTATAATGAAAAATTCCCACTAGTATATGAAAGTGAAAGCATAGGAGACTCTCTCAATGAAGAACAAGGTGCTACTCTGAAGCACAAGTGTGGTAAAAGGATAGAAACATTGCCCCTTCTCTCTTTTTCTCTCTTTTTTTTCTTTTTTTTTAATTTTTTTAGATTCTTTTTTGGTGGGCTTCTTTGGCCTGTTTTTTTATTTGGGCTTCTTTGGCCTCTTTTATTTTTCATAAAGTCTAGAGTCTCATCCCGACTTGTGGGGGAATCATAGTCTCCTTCATCCTTTCCTCACTGGGGCAATGCTCTAATAATGATGATCATCACACGTTTATTTACTTACAACTCAATATTACAACTCGATATCTCGAACAAAGATATGACTCTATATGAATGCTTCCGGTGGTGTACCGGGATGTGCAATGATCTAGCATAGCAATGACATAAAAAACGGACAAGCCATGAAAACATCATGCTAGCTATTTTACGATCATGCAAAGCAATATGACAATGATGGAACTTGTCATAATAACATAATGGTGGAAAGTTGCATGGCAATATATCTCGGAATGGCTATGGAAATGCCATAATAGGTAGGTATGGTGGCTGTTTTGAGAAAGGTAAATTGGGTTTATGATACCGGCGAAAGTTGTGCGGCACAATAGAGGCTAGCAAAGTGGAAGGGTGACTGAGGGAGTCCTGGATTAGGGGGTGTCCGGATAGCCGGACTACCATCATCAGCCGAACTATCATCGACCGGACTATCATCATCGACCGGACTCCAAGACTATGAAGATACAAGATTGAAGACTTCGTCCCGTGTCCGTATGGGACTTTCCTTGGCGTGGAAGGCAAGCTTGGCGATACGGATACGTAGATCTCCTACCATTGTAACCGACTCTATGTAACCTTAGCCCTCTCCGGTGTCTATATAAACCGGATGGCTCTACTCCGTAGGACACAACAACAACCATTACAATCATACCATAGGCTAGCTTCTAGGGTTTAGCCTCCTTGATCTCGTGGTAGATCCACTCTTGTAAACATCCACAATATCAATATCAATCAAGCAGGACGTAGGGTTTTACCTCCATCAAGAGGGCCCAAACCTGGGTAAAACATCGTGTCCCTTGTCTCCTGTTACCATCCGCCTAGACGCACAGTTCGGGACCCCCTACCCGAGATCCGCCGGTTTTGACACCGACATTGGTGCTTTCATTGAGAGTTCCTCTGTGTCGTCACCGATAGGCTTGATGGCCTCTTCAATCGACAATGATGCAGTCCTGGGTGAGACTTTTCTCCCCGGACAGATCTTCGTATTCGGCGGCTTCGCACTGCGGGCCAACTCACTTGTCCATCTGGAGCATATCGAAAGCTACGCCCCTGGCCGTCAGGTCAGGTTTGGAAGCCTAAACTTCACGGCCGATATCCGTGGGGACTTGATCTTTGATGGATCTGAGCCACAGCCGAGCATGCCGCGCTGTCACGATGGGCACGACCTAACTCTGCCGCCAGACAGCACCTTGGAGGCCGCACACGAATCCGCTCCGACCCATAGTCCGGAACCGATTGCTCAGATCGAGGACGGATGGTTGGATACCGCCTCGGGAGCTGCAACTTCTACGGCGATGGAGCCGAATACTTATCTTGTCCCGCATAAAGCCCATGACTCCGAGGTGCCGGACCCCCTACCGAACTCCGAACCTCCTGCGCCCCTACTAGTCGAATCCGATTGGGCGCCGATCATGGAATTCACCGCCGCGGACACCTTTTGGCACTCACCCTTCGGCGATATCTTAAATTCGCTGAAGCATCTCTCACTATCCGGAGAGCCCTGGCCGAACTACGGCCAGGATGGTCGGGACGCAGACAATGAAGAAATTCAGAGCCCACCCACCACCCACTTCGTAGCCACCGTCGACGATCTAACCGACGTGCTAAACTACGACTCCGAAGACATCAACGGTATGGACGATGATGCCGGAGACGATCAAGAACCAGCGCCTACAGGGCACTGGAAGGCCACCTCGTCACATGACATACATATGGTGGACACCCCAAAGGGAAGCGATACCGAGGAACAACGGGACGTGGTAGAGGATAATCCCGCCGATAAACAACCAAAACGGCGACGTAGACACCGCCCTAAGTCCCGCCTCGATCAAAGCAGCATTCCTAACGACCCAGCGATAGAGCAGGGCAGACCAGCGGATGACGAACATACAACCAAGCAACCATCCGAAAAGGACGAACCGGATAATCAACCCCTTCACGGAGCAATCAACAGTCCGGACACACCACCGGAGCATTCGAACCTTCACAAAAGACTCGTCGCCACTGCAAGAAGTTTGAAGAAGGAAAAAACGGAAGCTCAAAACAGCGGAAGACATACTCAGAATGAAGTGGAGCAAAATACTCAAGACCGCAGACAAATATGGCAATGGCCATCAAACAAAGAGCTACCCGAAGCACAAGCTGCTGCCAGAATTTGACGAGGAAGCCATAGAGCCCACACAGTTAAAAAATAAAAAGGCCGCCTGGCCGGATAGACGGCCAGATGACAGGCCAAAAGCGACAAGCGGCGCCGCACATAAGCCGACTTATGATCCTGGGAAAACGGACGGCCCAACTAGGTCCATCTACGGGTCAAAAAGGAGGGCCCCAGGAACTAACACAACACGACAAGTGTTCAAAGACAGCGGCACACCCAAATACAGGGGCGCCGCACACCCGCTATGTTTTACCAATGAGGTGCTGGATCATGAATTTCCAGCAGGGTTCAAACCCATAAACATAGAGGCATACGACGGCACAACAGACCCAGGAGTCTGGATAGAAGATTACATACTACACATACACATGGCTAGAGGAGATGATCTCCACGCCATAAAATACCTACCCCTCAATCTCAAAGGGCCAGCTCGGCATTGGCTCAAAAGCCTCCCAGAAAACACTGTTGGAAGTTGGGAAGAGCTTGAGGACGCGTTTAGAGCAAATTTTCAATGGACTTATGTCCGCCCTCCGGATGCAGACGATCTGAGTCATATAACCCAACAACCCGGAGAGTCAGTGTGCAAATTCTGGAACAGGTTCCTTACCAAAAAGAACCAAATAGTCGACTGTCCGGACGCGGAAGCCTTAGCAGCTTTTAAACACAACGTCCGAGACGAATGGCTCGCCAGACACCTCGGCCAAGAGAAGCCAAGAACAATGGCCGTGCTAACAAGCCTCATGACTCGCTTTTGCGCAGGAGAAGACAGCTAGCTAGCAAGATGCAGCACCAGCGACCCGAGTACATCCGTGATCAGAGATGGAAACGGAAAATCACGGCGCAGGAAAGATCAGCGCCGGAATAAAGAAAAAAGCCCAATGGGCACGGCGGTCAACGCCGGATTCAAAAGCTCGCGGCCAAACAATAAAACACTGCCTCTTAAGGACAACAGCGACGAGCTCTCAAATTTAAACAAAATTTTAGATCGGATATGTCAAATCCACAGTACCTCTGGATGGCCTGCAAACCATACCAACCGAAATTGTTGGGTTTTTAATCAGTCTGGAAGACTCAACACCGGACACAAGGGGCTGGATGCGCCAAGCGAGGACGATGACGAACCCCACCAGTAGAGCCCCGGAAGTCAAAATACTTTCCCACAAGAAGTCAAAACAGTAAACTCACTTCATGTGATAGTACGGAAAACCAACACGGCACTCGCTAAGACAAGTGTCGCACGGCCCACCCCAGCGGAACACCGAGATTGGATGTCAAAACCAATCACTTTCGACCATCTGGATTAGTCCAGAAGTATCCAGAACGCAGGATAGACTGCCCTGATATTGGATCCCATAATAGACGGACTGCAATTCATGTAGGTTTTGATGGACGGCGGCAGTGACTTAAACCTGCTATATCCGGACACAATCCGCAAGTTGGGATAGACCCTACTACAATTCGGCATAGCCGCACTTCCTTCAAAGGAGTGGCGCCAGGCCCTTACGCCAGGTGCACAGTTTCATTATTACTAGAAGTTGTGTTCGAGTCACCTGACAACTTCCGACGAGAAAAGCTAACCTTTCATGTCGCCCCATTTAAAAGTAGCTATCAAGCATCACTGGGACGGGAAGCTTTCGTCCGCTTCAATGCAATACCACATTACGCGTCTCTTACGCTTAAAATGCCCGGTCCACGTGGCATCATTTCATTAAAAGGTCGCCTGAGACCCCGGAAACGGCTGGACGAGTCCGGAATAAATAAGCTAGGGGCTACCTAGCCACACACCCCTTCACAAGGGTTTGTACATATAAGCCATAATGAGCTAGCATAGGCTCAGCTTTATTAATCTATATTTCAATTTTTTATGCACTTTCTCGCACGATTTCTTTTCAAACTAAGTTCCTCTCTTTTTACAGATGAACAGCATGCACACCCGTCAAGGATACGACACAACGGAGACACAGGCGCAGACGTGCAGTAGGGACCCGTTACAAGGACTCTTTTCAGACTAAGACCCTACGTAAACCTTTCTTACTGTCTCTTGTTGCTATAATCCCCTGGTTTCTCATTATAACCAGAGTGGAGACTGGCGTTTTGGCATTGGCCGCACCAGAAGAACCTGCCCGTACCTGGACACAAGGGGCTTAGGGCATTGTTTTGCCCGCTATTGTAAATACCGAACACCTACGGGAGTGTTCGGCGTCTCGAGTTAGGCCTTATATGCATCAGCTCCGAATCTTGTCTTTGGTCAAATGTTGGGTTTGCCCGGCTCCTGTGTTTTCCTGCCTTACGTTCCATATCATCGGCTAACGCGGCACCAGGAGAACTACTGCAATTGTGCTCCAATTCGGCTGGGCGAGCACCTCAGTAGAGAAAGCCGAAAACTGACTGTCATGATACAGCGAGAGACTGGTCAACCACTCGATCGACCATGGGAATGTTTAGAATTCCTTCGCTTTGACGAAGGGCCGTTTCCCGGCCAGGCACATACGCGCCCCAAATTCGGAGAGCGCGGTGCCCCCAGGGGCTATGTCGTAGCCCCACCCTCGAACTCCATGGCTAAGTGAAAGTGATAAAGCATTATAGTCCGGTTGCCCCATTTGCTACGCTACCACCTCCTTTACAGGACCGAGACGTCGGATTAAGTGTGAAAACGCGCTATTTTTTGCGAACACCCCCGCACCTTGTGCGTGGGGGCTGAAGCCGACGACTGCCATCTTTCAGGTTATACACACGTATACATGAACGGCCGCATAGGAGATATTCTATTACTTGAATGCACAAGTATAAAAGGCGCTTACATCATAAATATTGTTTTACATCATAAAAACGTTCATTCGAACGTAACATTTTTTGAGAACTGCGACTCTATTACATGAGCACCATGCAGCACTTCGCCAAAATAGTGCTCGGCGGGTAACCGGTTATCTTCCGAACCCGGGGTCGCAACAGCGGTGGCATCCATCTCTGTCCAATGTGTCTTCACATGGGCGAGTGCCATCCGCGCACCCTCTATGCAGGCCGACCGCTTCATCGCCTTGATATGCGGCACCGCTCCAAGAAATTGCTGCAATAAGCCAAAGTAACTCTTCGGCTCGGGCCTATCCGGCCAGACATGGGTCACTATATCTGTCATAGCAAGCCCGGACAACCTATTTAGCTCAGCCCACTGGCCAAACAGTCGGTCAGCGGAAGTGAACACTCCAGACTATGGAATTGAGACCAAAACAGCTCTTCCATCTTGTGATCCTTCTGGCTTCGAAAATGCACAACGACTTCCGCCGCACTCGCTGCTAAGTCCATATAAGGGTCCTCTGGACCCCACAGTTGGCCCAGCTGAGCATACTTTGGATCCGTAAACCTTCGGCGCAGCAGAAAAGGCTTGCCAGCTACAATTTCTCCGGCCTGGCGCAGCTCTTCCTTTATAGCCCGCATTGCAGAGCGGGCATCCTTGGCTTCGGCCCCGCTAGGCGCTCCTTCCCAAGAGCCTCATTGCGGTCGGTAGCATCTTTTAACTTCATGGCCATTTCGGCCATCTCTTCCCTGCTCCGGCAGTGTGCGGCCCTTTCGGCCGCTAACTCCTCGGCCGCCCTCGAGGCTGCCGCATTACTCCTTCTGGCCTGCTCCTTGGCTTGAGCAAGTTTGGCCCGAAGGCTCTCCACAGCAGCGGCACTATCTGCATGTCACACACATGTTGTAAGGAGCTGGCTTCGGCCCCCTTACCAAGTGACCGCACAGAAACACTTACCTTGTGACTCATCAAGTCGCCTGTTGACCAGCGTGATGTCCGCATGTGCAACAGCGAGTTGCCGCTTTAGTTCAGCAACTCCATCAGTCCGGCTGGCCCCCAGACGACCCGCCACCTGCATCGGCACGGCGGAAATTTAAACCTGCGATTTTGATCCTCGGCACACTGTCGATTTCGACAACCTACCGAGTCTTAGGGGCTACTATCTATACAGGGCGCATTCTATATGCAAAACTGTTAAAAGGTGTGTCATTTTTACGTACCTCAAACCCCGCCAGCAAACTCCTGACGGCATTGTGCAACCCGCCTTCGGCGGACGAAATCCTTTCCATCACCATGCTCATCAATGCATGGTGATCTTCTGAGATAGACGCCTTCTCAAGCAGATCCTTCAGCCATACACCAGTTGGCGCCGAACTATCCGGCTTTGCCAAACCCGGGGGCTCCCTCCGTGACGACACTTCAGGCTCGTCCGCCCTATCCGACAGCGCCCCGGACGGAGGTGTCTCGCTCTCCATCATCTCCGGACGAAGGTCCCCCGAAGACGACCTCATTTGCGAAGGACGGAGATCCGAACTACAAGGTAAAAACTTTAGTTATCCTCAGAAGCTCAAATAGGGATGTCCCTTATTATAAAACTCCTTTCTTTCTACTTACGGCTCGTTGGAGGGCTGACTCTTTAAGGGAGATTGTGCGGCCAGGGCCTCCCCGGACGCAGGACCCTCTGGTGAAGATTTCTTCCCCCTGTTTAGGGGCTTTTTGCCCCCGGGTCCTCAGAGGCAGTCCTCTTCTCCCCTTGGAGGGAAGGATTCTCGATCCCCCCTCTTTCAAGAGCCTCCTTAGGCGAGGCAGTAGCTTTCCAACTTTCCCCTTCGCCTTCCTCTGGAGGCGCAACCTCAAGCATCCGGACCAGCACGGAATCCGGCGCGGTCTCGGGGAGGGGGGCCGGACACCATATCAATTTTGCTTCCGCTATCCACTCCTGTTTAGAAGGAAGTTGGTCATAAGGCGAATCATCGAAAGGCAAATAAACGGTATGTCTGGACTTGGAACTACTTACTTGAGTATCCGGGCGATTGCAACTTAGGCCAGCATCCTCGGTCAATTCCGGACGCGCCTCTTGCGATCCGAAGAATAATTTGTACATCTCCAGGGGTGTCATACCCATGAAGTGTTGAAGAATCCGTGGGCCCTCCGGATTGAACTCCCACAGCCGGAGAGGGCGGCGTTTGCAGGGCGGAAGACGCCTAATCAGCATAACCTGGATTACCACCACCATATCAACCTCCCTCGTTTGGAGATCTCGAATCCGGCCTTGCAGTAGGGGCACGTCCTTTGACGGCCCCCAGTTGAGCCCTTGGGTGACCCACGACATCAACCATCGTGGAGGTCCCGGGCGGAATAAGGGCGGCGGCTTTTGTTTGCGGCCCCTCGGAACGGTAATATAGAACCACTCTTGCTGCCACAGGTCGAGCTCCTCTTGGAAGGAGCCAGCGGGCCACGGGGCATCGGCCCTCCTACTTATGGCCGCCCCGCCGCACTCCGCTTGACGCCCCCCGATCATCTTCGGCGCCACATTGAAGGTCTTCAGCCACAGGCCGAAGTGAGGGGTGACGTGGAGGAAGGCTTCGCAGACGACAATAAATGCGGAAATATGGAGGATGGACTCCGGAGCCAAATCGTGGAATTCCAACCCAGAGTAAAACATGAGCCCTCTCACAAAAGGATCCATCGGGAAGCCTAAACCCCGACGGAGGTGGGATACAAAAATGACGTACTCGCCGGGCTCGGGGGTGGGGATGGTCTGCCCTTCGGCAGGCAACCTGTGCGAAATCTCATAAGCCAGGAACTTGGCCTCCCGCAGCTTTAGCACGTCCTCCTCCGTGACGGAGGAGGGCATCCACCGGCCCTGGAGGTCGGAACCGGACATCGTTGAAGGTCCGAAGCGCTCGAATCTGGAGCTCTATGTGCTGGAACTTGGAGCGGGGAGAGGATTCGATGGAGGATTGAAGAAAAGAAACGAGCCTTGGTCCCATTATAAAGAGGGAGAATACCAAGAGCCGTCTCCGTGACCGTTTGGGACTCGCCTTCGATAGAGGGGGCGTGGCGACGGGCGTGGTTGGGTTGCCCACGTCCGTATTGATGAGAATCCCAGATTAAGGGGGAACACGATCTCTGCTTCGACAAGACGTGCCAAGGAAACCGCTTCGCTAAATGCGCTACGGTGGTAGAGTAAGAAACGATTCAAGTAATGGCTTGGTAGTGGCGTGACGTCATGCCGCAAAAAACGTCAGCAGATTGAACTTGTGTATATATTATTCTCTCTACGGTGGAATGTGGAATTTATTTTGCAGAGCCGGACACTATCCTGGTGTTCACAATCTTCTATCATTCGGAGGAGGAACCCGCCTTGCAATGCCAAGCAATATACGCGCCGGACTTATCGTCATTGAACCCTGGTTCAGGGGCTACTGAGGGAGTCCTGGATTAGGGGGTGTCCGGATAGCCGGACTACCATCATCAGCCGAACTATCATCGGCCGGACTATCATCATCGACCGGACTCCAAGACTATGAAGATACAAGATTGAGGACTTCGTCCCGTGTCCGGATGGGACTTTCCTTGGCGTGGAAGGCAAGCTTGGCGATACGGATACGTAGATCTCCTACCATTGTAACCGACTCTATGTAACCCTAGCCCTCTCCGGTGTCTATATAAACCGGATGGCTCTAGTCCGTAGGACACAACAACAACCATTACAATCATACCATAGGCTAGCTTCTAGGGTTTAGCCTCCTTGATCTCGTGGTAGATCCACTCTTGTAAACATCCACAATATCAATATCAATCAAGAAGGACGTAGGGTTTTACCTCCATCAAGAGGGCCCGAACCTAGGTAAAACATCATGTCCCTTGTCTCCTGTTACCATCCGCCTAGACGCAGAGTTCGGGACCCCCTACCCGAGATCCGCCAGTTTTGACACCGATAGTGAGTGTGCGTATATCCATGGACTCACATTAGTCATAAAGAACTCATATACTTATTGCAAAAGTCTACTTAGCCCTCGAAGCAAAGTACTACTATGCATGCCCCTAGGGGGATAGATTGGTAGGAAAAGACCATCGCTCGTCCCTGACTGCCACTCATAAGGAAGACAATCAAAAAAACACTTCATGCTCCAACTTCGTTACATAATGGTTCACCATACGTGCATGCTACGGGACTTGCAAACCTCAACACAAGTATTTCTCAATTTCACAATTACTCAACTAGCACGACTCTAATATCACCACCTTTATATCGCAAATCTATTGCAAGGAATCAAACATATCATATTCAGTGATCTACAAGTTTATGTAGGATTTTATGACTAACCATGTGAATGACCAATTCCTGTCATCTCTCTAAATTGATATAAGTGAAGCAAGAAAGTTCAATTCTTTCTACAAAAGATATGTCCATTCTCTAACAAATATAAGTGAAGCAAAAGAGCGTTCTACAAATGGCGGTTTTCTATGTGAAGAGAAACAGGCAATCCAAACTTCAAATGATATAAGTGAAGCACATGAAGCTTTCTATAAAGCTATACTCAAAAGATATAAGTGAGGTGTGATGAGCATTCTATAAATCAACCAAGGATTATCTCATACCAGCATGGTGTATAGAAGAAAAATGAATACTAAATGCAAAAGACGCTCCAAGACTTGCACATATCGCACGAACGAAACGAATACGAAAACATACCGATACTTGTTGAAGAAAGAGGGGATGCCTTCTGGGGCATACCCAAGCTTAGACGCTTGAGTCTCCTTGAATATTTACTTGGGGTGCCTCAGGAATCCCCAAGCTTGAGATCTTGTCTCTCTTCCTTTTCCTCATATCGAGACCTCCTCGTTTAGACACTTCATCCACACAAAACTTCAACAGAAAACTCGATAAGATCCGTTAGTATAATAAAGCAAATCACCACTCTAAGTAATGTTGCAAACCAATTCATATTTTTGTTTTTGCATTGTGTCTACTGTAATATAACTTTTCCATGGCTTAATCCACTAATATAAATTGATAGATTCATCAAAACAAGCAAACTATGCATCAAAAACAGAATCTGTCAAAAACAGAACAGTCTGTAGCAATCTGAATATCCACCATACTTCTGTTACCCCAAAAATTGTACCGAAATTATGAAAAATAAAAAAGTTTTACATAAATACATTGCCAAAGGAATCAGACCCACTTGATGTTGCAGTTAAAAATGTAAAATCGCGCACTATAGCCAAAGTTTCTGTCCTGCACCGTACAACCCAACAAGCATTGTAAACATCCTAAAGGCAAACCTTGGCACATTATTTTTATAATACAATGGAATTGTACAAGGGGATAATTATTTTTTATTAAAAGTTTCTGTAATCAAGATTCACAAAGTTTCCGTGAGCATGAACAAAGTTCAAGGAGCTCTCCCACTTCAACAATGCTTGTCTTTCTCACTTTCACTTTCCTTTTTGAAAAGTTTTTAGGTTCCCCTCTTTATTTTTATTTTGTTTTTAAACTATATAAAATAACACAACAGAAATAAATGACTCTCTAAAACTTCCGGGTTGTCTCCCTAGCAGCGCTTTCCTTAAAGCCCTTAAGCTAGGCATATAATGCTCAAGTAATGGATCCACCCGGATCCCAAGGTATATCAAAGCCAATTTTAATTAACAATGATTTGTAATTTAGTAGTGAGCACAAAGTAATATATCATGCAACAACGAAGTCTAACCCTCTTCCTATGCATCGGCATGTCATAAAAGAACAATTCATGCACACATAGTAAAGGCCAATGCATAGTATAAGCAGTTTCTTGCAATTTTATCATATTGGAAACATAGAGAAGTGGAGATATAGTTCCTCTCTCATAATAATTGCAAGTAGGAGCAGCAAGCACATGCATATTATATCTATAAAAATCATCATGTGTAGTAGTAAAACGCAACCCATCAATATAATCCTTAATAAGCACAAACTTCTCCGATATAGTGTAGTAGGGAGACTTCAAAAAGATAATAGGACTATGATGCATGGGTGCAATAGCAACAATTTCATGTTTAACATAAGGAACTATAGCAAGTTCATCTCCACAAGCATAATTCATATTGGCATCTTGGCCACAAGCATAGCAAGCATCATCAAAAAGGGATATTTCAAGAGAATCAACGGGATAATAGCAATCATCATAGCAATCATCCTTCGGTAAGCACGAAGGGGAATTAAACAATGTATGAGTTGAAGAGTTACTCTCATTAGAAGGTGGGCACATGTGATCAATCTGCTCTTCCTCCTTTTGTTCTTCGCTCTCCTCATCATCTTTTTCATCCAATGAGCTCACAGTTTCATCACTTTCTTCTTCCATAGTTTCGTGCAAAATATTAGTCTCTTCTTGGACAGCGGAGACTTTCTCAATAAATGCATTAATATAGTAATTGTATTCATAATTTTCATAGCAATATCTAAGTATAGCAAGATTTTCTGGTCTATAAACTAAATCATCAAAATCATCAAACGCTTTAAACATAGATTCAACCTCATAAGCACCCATAAAAGCAACAAATTCTTCTATGTGTTCCACATCATAGTAATCATAGATACCATTAGCATAAGAAGCTAAGGTTTCATTATCATTGAATTTGCATGAAAAGGGAAGGTGTGGAGCCTTCATCCTAGAGCAACAAGTATAATCATGTATCACGCATAGTTGATGAGCATACCAACGCAACATAGAAATTTGATCCCATAATAGTTTCCCTTTTTGTGTCAAGCGATAATCCCTAAAGTATTCATGTTCATCCAACGTGTCTCCCATAACATAATGGAATGGGGTTTTCTCAGGATTATTAAACTAGTACATAATTTCTTTCACATAACGAGCATCGAGGGTTTTAGGAGGTTCCCCATCTCCATGAGTAGCATCTACACCTATTTTTTTTGGTATTTCGTGTTCCATATCCATAACTAAAGATAGAGAACAACTAAGAACAGCAAATAAAAATTACTTAGTGATAAAGCAAACAAGCACACACGAGAATATTCACCCCACGCTATGACTCCCGGCAACGGCGCCAGAAAAAGGTCTTGATAACCCGCAAGTATACAGGATAGTTTTAGCTTCTTTCGATAAGTAAGAGTGTCGAACTCAACGAGGAGCTAAAGGTATAAAAATACTCTCTCATGTCCTATCGGAAACTGATACTACTCTACACACGCTTGGCATTTGCTTTACCTAGAACAAGTATGAAACTAGTAGTACTTTGTAGGTGTTGTTGGATAGG
This sequence comes from Triticum dicoccoides, assembly GCF_002162155.2. NCBI lineage: Eukaryota > Viridiplantae > Streptophyta > Magnoliopsida > Poales > Poaceae > Triticum > Triticum dicoccoides. The sequence continues at coordinate 462,886,959 of NC_041387.1, read as the reverse complement.
TTTGCAAGATAATAACGAATGCGTAAATAAAAGCTAGGGGCTGTTTAAATAAAGATGCAATAAAGTAAATAAAGCGAGTGTGGAAAAGTGGTGGTAGGAGTTGTGAAAGTGTCCCTAAGCAATTGACTACGTTACTAGACCGATAGCAAGTTTTATGTGGGAGAGGCATAAGCTAACATACTTTCTCTTCTTGGATCATATGCACTTATGATTGGAACTCTAGCAAGCGTCCGCAACTACTAAAGATTAATTAAGGTAAAACCCAACCATAGCATTAAAGCATCAAGTCCCCTTTATCCCGTAAGCAACAATCCCCTTACTCGGGTTTATGCTTCTGTCACTCAAGCAACCCACCATAAAAGAATCATGAACGTATTGCAACACCCTACAACGGGAATCCCTCACGCTTGCGCGGCACAGAGGGCACAATAAGACAGCAACATAACCACAAGCAAATTAAATCAATCATAGCAATTCATCAACCACCAATAGGACAACGAAAATCTACTCAGACATCATAGGATGGCAACACATCATTGGATAATAATATGAAGCATAAAGCACCATGTTCAAGTAGAGGGTACAGCGGGTTGCGGGAGAGTGGACCATTGTAGATAGAGGGGGGAAGGTGATGGATATGTTGGTGAAGATGGCGGAGGTGTTGGTTTAGATCGCGGTGATGATGATGGCCCCCGGCGACGTTCCACCGCCACCGAAAGCAACGGGGGAGAGCCCCCCTTCTTCTTCTTCTTCCTTGGCCTCCTCCCTAGATGGGAGAAGGGTTTCCCCTCTGGTCCTTGGCTCCCATGGCTTGGGAGGGGCGAGAGCCCCTCCGAGATTGGATCCATCTCTCTGTTTCTGCGTTCTGAGATCCTTCCCCTTCATTGTTTCTTTTATATCTGGAGATCTGTAACTCCGATTGGGGTGAATCTTTTGCCCGGATTTTTCTCATAAAATTAGCTTTCTTGCGGCAAAAGAAGAGCGTCAACCGCCTTACGGGTGGCCCACGAGAGTGCCAGGCGCGCCCAGGGCGGTGGGCGCGCCCCCTGTCTCGTGGCCACCTCGGACACCGTTTCGCGTTGATTCTTCCTCCGGAAAATCCCAAATATTCCAAAATTATTCTCCGTCCGTTTTATCCCATTTGGATTCCGTTTGATATTGGGTTTCTGCGGAACACAAAACATGCAACAAACAGGAACTGGCACTGGGCACTGGATCAATATATTAGTCCCAAAAATAGTATAAAAAGTTGCCAAAAGTATATGAAAGTTGAAGAATATTGGCATGGAACAATCAAAAATTATAGATACGACGGGGACATATCAGTAAGGTAGACATGGATGCTCATTCTCCCAAAATTGAACGAATCGTTAAACATCCTCTGCTTGGTGGAATTCGCCCGAGCAAATAAATGGGAGACCCGAAATTACCAACCTATGTGGGACACGCATCAGTTGGCCCGTTGTACATCAAGGGTTGGTGAGGGAGTCCTGGATTAGGGGGTATCCCGACAGCCGGACTATATACATCTAGGCGATTCTTGGCCACGAAGGGTTTTTCAGAATAATGGTTATGATAAATATAAACAAAGTGTCCGGCTTTAAGGTTACTTACTTGGGCGTCAAGGCGATTGCAGCTTAGGCCCGCATCCTCAGTGGTGTCCGGACACTTTACTTGTGGTCCGAAGAATAATTTGCACATCCGTTCGAGCTTCAGGCCGAAGAAGTGCTTAATAGTCCGCGGACCCTCCGGATTGAACTCCCACATCAGGAGAGGCCGGCGTTTGCACGGCAACATCGGTCGGATTAACATCACCTAAATTACGCTGACAAGATTTATGTCACTCTCAATAAGCTCCCGGATGCGACTTTGCAGTACTGGTATATCACCAGCGGGCCCCCAATTCTGTCTTGCGTCGGTCCAAGACGCCAACTGTGATGGAGGGCCCGAGCGAAACCCGAGGGCGGCTACCCACTTTGTGCCTCTGGGAGCCATAACATAAAACCACCTCCGTTTCCATACATCGGATACTTCCGGAAAAGAACCCTTTGGCCATGGGGCATCGGTGTTCCTGCTTATTATGGCACCTCCGCACTCCGCATGTCGCTCCTCGATCATCTTCGGCTTCACATTGAAGGTCTTGAGCCATAAGCCGAAGTGTGGGGTGACATGGAGAAAAGCCTCACACACAATAATGAACGACGAGATATGCAGGATGGCGTCTGGAGCCAGATCATGAAAATCCAACCCATAGTAGAACATGATCCCCCTCACAAAGGGGTCGAGGGTGAGGCCCAGGCCTCGGAGGAAGTGGGGGATGGACACAACGCTCTCATTGGGCTCCGACGTGGGGATAACTTGCCCTAGAGTAGGAAGCCTGTGCTGGATATCGGCGGTCAGGTATCCGACCTCCCTAAGCTTAGTAATGTCCTCCTCTTGGATCGAGGAGGCCACCCACCGGCCTTTTGCGTCGGATCCGGACATACTAGAGGATCTGGGGTGTTGGAGCTTAGGTCTTGGGTGTTGGAGCTTAGGTCTTGGGTGTTGGAGCTCGAGGTGCGAGAAGGAGCAAGGGAGGTGGAAAGAGGCGTAGACCTCGACTCCTTTATAAAGGGGAAGAATATCAAGAGTCCTCAGCGTTACTGCTTGAGACTTATCCAAGACACACGGAGTCATACCAACGGTCGTCGTGGGGTCACACATGCCCATATTGATGAAAGATCCCATAATAAGAGGAACACGATCTATGCTTTGGCAGGACATGCCAATAAAACTGCCTCGCAATGCGAGTCGAGGTGGAGCAGGAAACCCTGGTTCGTGTTGGACCAGGCCATGATGCAAGGGCACGACATACAAAGATTGTCAGCAGGACGGATTTATGCTATGTTCAATACAATGGCGTGTGAAGATCGTCGTAGCAGATCCGGACACGGTTTACGTGTTCGATAATAACCTTGGAGTATTCAGAAAGAGGAACCCGCCTTGCAATGCCGAAGACAAGACTGCGCGCCGGACTCATCGTCATTGAAGCCTGGTTCAGTGGCTACTGAGGGAGTCCTAGATTAGGGGGTATCCGGACAGCAGGACTATATACATCGTCCGGACTATTGAAGCGTGAAGATACAAGACTCAAGACTTCGGCCCGTGTCCGGATGGGACTCTCCTTTGCGTGGAAGTCAAGCTTGGCGATCCGGATATTATATTTCCTTCCTTGTAACCGACTCCATGTAAACCCTAGCCCTCTCTGGTGTCTATATAAACCGGAGAGGATGGTGCTTAGGAGGCCGATCACATTTACAATCATACCATCATAGGCTAGCTCCTAGGGTTTAGCTACGATCTCATGGTAGATCTACTCTTGTACTACTCATATCTTCAATATTAATCAAGCAAGAAGTAGGGCTTTACCTCCATCGAGAGGGCCCGAACCTGGGTAAACATTGTGTCCCTTGCTTCCTATTACCATCAGCCTAAGACGCACAGATCGGGACCCCCTACCTGAGATCCGCCTGTTTTGACACCGACAGTTGGTTCGTAACTTCATCCAAGCGCGCCTTCTCCTCAGCCGAAATGACATGTGCCGAATAATTCATAAACCATGGTCGGAAAAACACGTTCTCCTCGCACGAAATAGCTCGCGCCCACTATTTCAAAACACGCTGTCCTCGCCCAAAATCGCTCGCGCCCAATATATTTCAAAACACGCCCTCCTTGCTCGAAATCGCTCCCGCCCGCTATTTGGGAGAAGCAAAGTTACACTACTATCCTCGACCCTCAGTACACAGACCCAAGCCGAGAAGCCTAAAGGCAGGGGTAGAACTGTACCTCCCCCTCACATTTCAGACGAATGCGTCTGTAAGACATGGTTCCACTCCCCTCCCAATTCCCCTCCCCCCCATTCATACCTCGTGGGCGCCAAATCACCTTCTCCTCGGGAAGCTCCCTTCTTCCGAGCCGTGAAACCTCAGCCCCTCCTCCACGGCGCCCCCACCGCACCAATTTCACAGCCGCCCTCCTCCCTAATGCCGGAGACGATGTCCATTTATCGTCGTGCACTGGGCCGTGTGCCTCTTACTCTGTGCTACTGTTGCTTCCTCGATGACGGCCACGTGAACCGTACCGGAGCCGATTCACCCTGCCGTTGTTCATGGCGCCGGAGCAGCTCCAACTTTGGATCCGTCCAGAGTCCCGGCGCTGCTTCCCCATAGCCATCGACCGTCGCGACAATGTTGTTTCCCTACCGCCGATCGCCACCGCAACCGTGCTGGCCTCACCGACTCGGCGGCTGGACCTGCCTACTTCACCATGCTGCCAGATATCACACCCTCATCTCAAATCACCTTGTTTAGGCGTCAGTTGTCTGAATTTTTATTCTGGGACAATCGATTCCCAATGGGAAGAAGCACCCCTCGAGGCGGCGGAGCTCCTAGGCTGACGGTTGGCTGGTGTCTAACGTAAGGGTGCGGGGCTGCAAGTTCGCGGTGGAAGCAGCGCTTAGATGGCTATCTTAGAGTTGCATGGGTTGAAGGTACTGCCGCCATCAGATCTAGATGATGGGGAGTCTTTGTGGATTGGCCCGGGGACGGCGCAACCACGGCAGTGCGGTGGGGCGGGGAGCGGCGTTTTGGCCGGGGCCACGGATGGCGGAGGTAGGCTGCTCTACCGTTGGTCGCTGGCTCTTTGGGGAAGATTCCGAACAGTGTCAGCCGGGAGCCACAAGACGGCCATCAAGCCATCCGGCATAGATCGGACAGTGCCAAAAGAAAAGAAAATCGTGTGACCCCAATTTAGTCTTCAGTCAACAGATGTGTGACCAATCTCATACCTTGTTGTTGATCTCTTAGTGTAATTCTTCAGATGAAAGAGATATGTCGTTCTTAACATTATGCGTTATCTGCATCTTCAGCCACAATGTCTTCTGACTCACCACAGCTGCTCCAACAAGGGAACATACACCAGAAGGGAGCTCTAGTCCCCACTCAACAGTTCCCTGCATCGAATGCGCGTGCCCGACATGGACAACCACAACAACTACAGGGTCATCGACAAGTCACCACATGATGCTCACTCGTATGGATGGCGGCCAGATAGGTTGTACCCTCATCTTACTTGTGTGCAATGTTTATGGCTTTGTTATTCATCTAAGCATGGAAAATATATTATCTCATTTCACTATATATTCATGCTGATCTCCTACGGGTCTTGTTCAGGAGTTAACGTTGTTCCATAGTTCATCTAAGATGCTTGTTCTTTAGGTAACGTTGTTCCATAGTTATCATCCATCATCCAATGCTATCCCACAGGCTGGTGATTATAGTATTATACCACTTCTAGTATTACCTATGTTGTTCTTTAATACTTTTGTGTGCCATCTAGTTAATCTCGAGTACAAACGTTACATATTCTGTAGCTTTCGTCTGTGTTCTCCCTTTAGTTTTTGAGACATGTTGCTGCTAGTTAGCCCCAGTCCTACTATTTGTGTCGTCTCCTACAAGTACTCATTACATAAATCTAACTACTAGTTGTCTTCCATGCATGTCAGATATAACTGCACACACTGATATATCCACAAGAACCTCACGGAGCAATGTAAAGGCCAATAAACTTGATGTCAGTGATACCCAATATGATGGAACATGTAAAGGTAGTTCTTCCGAAGACTTGCAGAAAGATGATGAATCCTCTTCACCCCACAAGGTCCTTGCTCTAACTTGGCCTATGATATGGGTACAACATGCATATAATGTCCTCAAGTGTATCTACTCTGTTGCAATGCCATGTGCTTAGCATCATGCATGTAATATGTCATGCCTTCCTGTTTTTCAGTACCTATTCCATTCATGATAACATGTTTTCAAATTCAAGTACTGTAATTCTACTCTATCGCAATTCCATCTGCTTAATTTGGACATCATGCTTCTGAATATCTTATGCATTGTTATTCGTCAGTATGTACTTCATTTGTCTACCATACCATGTTTTTTTACATTGAAGTGTTGTTCTAGTGCTCTGTTGCAATGCCATCTTAGTTTCCCAATCATACACGTGTATGTTGCCTTAGTTTTTTCTGTACGTATTTGCTAGCATACAGTTTTACATTCAACTAGTGTTCTTTTTTACTGTGTTGTCCTGTCGTATCCCTAGCTCTTACACCATACTCCCTCCGTCCGGATTACATGTTGCTGAAATGGATAAAAAAGGATGTATCTAGAACTGAAATACGCGTAGACCCATCCATTTTTTTCCGGATGGAGGGAATACATGTCAATATGTCATGCCTTTCTATTCTTCAGTACCTATTCCATCTCTCTGCTATAGCATGTTTTATAATTAAACCACCATTCTTCTATACAAGGCATGCAAGGGGAACACGACTATGTTAGAATCTGAAGGGTTACAAACAAGGCCTTTGCAAAAGATCCAAACGCTAGGAGATAATAAACCAACTCCAGTTTTTATAGATACTGCTCCAGCACATAGAAACCCAACTCCTACTGATAATAAGCAGATTCCAGTGGCCAAAGAACTAGTCCGCTCCAGTCCAGCAAAAATATGTCAACTCCATTCTAAGAAGCGTGTGCGTATCCTTTCATCATGAAATTTTATAGCATGCTGATCATATTTTCTACATGTTTCCTACCCATCTCTCTTTTAGAAAATAAGCTTAACAGATAGAAGAATTTCTGCACTGGTATCGTCTGTGAGGAAAGATTCTTGCAGGAATTCTTTGTGCTCCAATGTAGATGTAAGTACCTGTTGTATATCACTATATTTTTACATCAGCATGTATTTTGTTAATCGGCGTGAATCCAACCTTTATCTGATCTAAATTTAGTTGTAGCAAAATGTATGATTAAAGGCCACAATGTTGATTTTGTTAAGGAAAACTGCCTGGTAGTTTTGCATCTTGAGCTGCATAAGTGTACTATCTCATATGAGTGGTTTTGAATACTTTGGTTCTGCAGTGGGTTTTCAGTGTGTGTTTTACTGTGTTATCATGTCGTATCCCTAGCTCTTACACCATACTCCCTCCGTCTAGATTACATGTCGCAGAAATGGATAAAACTGGATGTATCTAGAACTGAAATACGCCTAGACCCATCTATTTATTTCCAGATGGAGGGAATTGTCGGTGTACAAAAAGAGGGGTACACTTTTTGTACCCCTATAACTGTGCACGGGCAGTCTGAGCCACGGACACCACCGCACTGAGCAAGGCAAGGGAGGTGAGCTAAGGTAAGGCCGAGGCTCGAAAGGAGCAGAACGATGCCAAGACCAAGACCACAAAGAGCAAAGGGGACGAAGCGGACTCCCCCGGCAAGATCCTTGCCGGGGGCGGTTTTAGCAAACCCGGCAAGACCCTTGCCGTGGCAGCTCGCCCCACACCTACGGAGCGAATCACCCTTGAGTCCACTGGCCCCGTGGGGCAAGGATTCGGGAGACATCCCCGTGGTGGCATGCAGATCTTTGTGAAGACATTCAAGATCAGATACACACTATAGAAGATGACGACCCTTGGCGGGATCCCAGCCAAGGAGGACCACAAGGCCCCCGGCAAGAGCCTTGCCGGGGATGACAGCAGGCGCCACGTCAAGACCCTTGCCGGGGCCCCGGCAAGACCCTTGTCGGGGCTACGGCGAGGCCCTTGCCAAGGACACCCGTAGGGCCACCATCAGGCCCACGCCAATTCCAACCTCTACCACCATTCGCATGTTGCTGCCGACCCAACCAGTTGGGCAGGCACCTGCGTGGTGGCAAGCGGATCTTCGTGGAGACCCACCGATGTGCCACCTCAGCTACCTGCCTGCCTACATGGCACCACGGGCACCGCTGGCCAGGGCGCGTGTCGACGCGAAAGGGATCGGCGACGGACAAGACTGGGCTCTCCCCGTCCCCGATAAAGCAGGGACACCTAAGCAAGATGCATTAAATGCGCCTTGTCATGTAATGCGAGGGATAAACTCGTATCATTGTGCCCTTTCCACCTCATGTGTGCCACTGTGGCAACCCCTTTCCCTATAAAAGGAGGCCCAAGGCGACTAGGAGGGGGATTCGGCTTTTTGGAGCTCCTTACGCCCCATTGCTAGCCCGAGAAGATAGATAAACAAACCACCAGAGCAGGAGTAGGGTTTTACGCATCCTCGCGGCCCGAACCTGGATAAAGAACCCGTGTGCTATCTGTTCGATCCGCCCTTCTCACAACCCCGCGCCCCGCAACCATAGTAGGGATTCTCGTGATCCCATAGGTGTCGTCCTCGCACCGACATCTTTGGCGCGCCAGGTAGGGGAGCGCAGTTGTGAGAATCGACTCTAGCAGTTAGTTCGACGCCTCTTCATCATCATGGCGCCCAAGAAGAAGATGACGGTGGCGGTTGGCCCGTCGGAAGCCGTACATCCCGTCCTGACGCGGGCGAGCAGGGGACCGGTCACAGAAAGGACCCGGGGCGCCGTTTGCGAACACCAACACCATCCCAGCAGCCGAAATTTGGGAGGCGGCGATGTTCGTGCGCCTGGTAACGGGCCGCACGCCGCCAAATCCAAAGACAGAGCCAGGCCCTCCACGAGTGGCGCGGGGCCTTCCAGGATCGCTGTCACCCCGCCCAAAGGCGACGCGAGGGCTTCCAAGACTCCCACGTGACACCGACGGTGCGCTCCTCTCAAGCGGCGCACGACGAACGGCGTAATCACGCCGAGGACCCGGTCATTGCCGCGGAAAGAGCCCCGAGCGCCACTCCCGGGGTTTAGAAGACCTGCCCGCCCGCCGAGGCGCTGGTGAAGATGGCATGCGACCGCGGGGTCATGATAGAACTCCTTCAGACATGGTCAGAAGTGGAAGCGCGTCGTGATCCGTGCAGGTTTCGCTGCCACCAACGCCAGCAGAAGCCCTGGCGCGCGCGCAGTTGCTCCTCGATTTCCCTCCCACTACGGGGAAACTCGACGAATGGAGAGCCACTATCCGAAGCCTTGTTGCGATGGCCAACAAAGACGAACCGAGTCCGGTGGAGCCCTCGGGTCGACGCTCCGACGGAGTCCCACACACCAGTGGTACGAGAGCCGACGGCGCCGCGACCACGGTGCACTCGCCTCCTCCTCGCCCGGTACCGCGGACGCCAACCTGTCGCGACGTCACGGGCGACGAGATCTCAGTAGCATCGTCCGACCCGCGGGCCCACTGTGACCAGCGCCAAGTTCTTCGGGAACGAGAACATGAAGACGCTCGAACCACTATCGAGCGCCGGCGCGGAGCGCGCCACCAATCAGACTGGCGAGCAGGGCCTGCTGTGAGCCACCCGGCACCGGGGAGCCCTGGAGGCCAACCTTACGCGGTAGGCTGTCCGGCTTTTACCCGTGAGCTGTGGCGGTTCCAGTGGACCACTCACCGCACCTTCAAACCCGACGTGGGCGAAAAGTACAGTGGCAAGACCCATCCGTCTGAGTTCCTCAGTGTCTACACCATCACGATGCAAGCTGCCGGAGCCCGCGACGATAAGGTGCTTGCGAATTACATTCCATTGGCTCTTAAACCCAATGCCATGTCATGGTTGATGCACTTGCCGGTAGACTCTATTTCCCCCTGGTCGGATTTGTGCCATGAGTTCGTGGGCGCCTTTACTGGAGGCCACCAAGCCCATGGCCAAGCAAGCGACCTGCATGTCATTCCCCAGAAGGGAGGCGAGAGTCTCCGCAAGTATATTCAGAGGTTCAGCCGGGTACAGTACAATATCCCTAATGTTCACCTTGCCGCCATCATCAGCGCGTTCCACCAGAACGTGCGTAACCGCAAGATGCGTGAAGAGTTGGCAATGAACAAGGTGAGAGATGTAGCAGAACTCTATGTTCTTGCTGACAAATGTGCCCGAGACGAAGAGGGAAGGAAGTACCCCGGCGAAGATGCCGGCGTGGAAACCGACTCCTCAGATGAGGATACTGCCGCCCCAGCGAAGAAAGGCCGCCGCCGCAACAGGAAGCGCAAAGGAAAAGCCGTGCTTGCCGTCGAGGGATCCGAAGACGTCGGCTCCACAAAGAAAACCAAGGCAGATGACCCTGGCAAGGAGGTTGCCGGGTGTGTCGCCTACCAGGCCTTGGTAGCTGCCTAGAAGCAGGGAAACTCCGACAAGCGATACTGCAAGATCCATCGCACCAAGGGCCATGCTCTCCAGGACTGCCGACAGGTTGAGCTCCTCGCTGAGAAGCAGAGGGATGAGTATGAGAGGCGGGACAAGGAGAAGGGCCCAGACGGTGCTGAGGGGTCCGGCAAGAAGCATGACGGCCAGGCAGGCCATCGCGGCAAGGATAAGCAATAGGAGAGGCCCGGCCGGGGCCGTGACAGAAAGCCAAAAGACGACGATCACGAAGAGGACGACGAATCCGGCGACCAAGAGTTTTAGAAAAGCTACAGAGGCCATGTGCATCGACGGCGGCGCCTCGCTGCATACTTCTCACCGCCGGCTTAAACAGTGGGCGTGAGATATTACAGCGGCAGAGCCGTCGTTTGATGCCCAAAGGCCGCTGAAGTGGTCCAGCACACCTATCATTTTCGCACTACTGTAGTCGGGTGCTTGCCATTGTTGGTTTCACCAACAATACGTAACCTCAAGGTGACGAAGATGCTAGTCGATGCCGGGGCCAGTCTGAACTTGATCTCGCCTGCCGTGATCGAGAAACTGCAGATTCCTGATGGAGACCTCGAAGAGACGGGCACGTTTCAGGGGGTCAACCCAGGAAGAAGCCAACCCAAGGGATAGGTCACGCTGCCCGTGAGTTTTGGAAGCGACCTGAACTTCAGGACAGAGAGGATCGTGTTTGATGTTGCAGAGATCCCCTTGCCCTACAACGGGATCCTTGGCCGCCCAGAACTGGCCAAGTACATGGCGGCGTCACACTACGCCTACAACACCCTGAAGATGCTAGGACTTATGACGATCATCACCATCCCCTCCGACAAGAAAGATGCGCTGGTTTGTGCTGACCAACTATACCAGCAAGCAGTTGCAGCAGCTGCCGCCGCTAGGGCACTTGCTCCTGCCGTTGGGACCCCAGGAGGGAAAGAGAAGAAGAAGACCGGTGAGACCTCAGACACCCACTCCGGCAAGCGCACCTCTTCGGAGTGTAGCGCTGCCATTGAGGACGTGCCAGAGAGCTCCACCAGCGGAAACAAGAAGCCCAGGGCCGTACCGCCGGGAACCAAGAAGGTCTCTGTCAATGAGGATGGCACGGGAGGAGCTTTTACCATAAGCTCCACCCTTGACGACAAATAGGAAGACGCGCTCGTCACCTTCCTGCGGGCGAATGTCGATGTGTTTGCATGGCAAGCTTCAGACATCCCTGGTGTTCCCAGGGAGGTGATTGAGCACCACCTTGCTATCTGCCCTCATGCGTAGCTCGTCAAGCAGAAGGTTAGAAAGCAAGCTTTGGAACGACAAGAGTTCATTACTGAAGAGATCCGAAAACTGGAAGCAGCGGGTTTGGTAAGAGGAGTGCTCCATCCAACGTGGTTGGCCAATCCAGTCGTGGTGCGCAAGGCAAATGGGAAGTGGAGACTATGTATTGATTATAAATAAGGCTTACCCTAAAGACCCCTTCCCGTTGCCGCGCATCGACCAGATTGTTGACTCCACGGCTGGGTGTGATCTGCTGTCATTCCTCGACGCCTACTCCGGCTACCACCAGATCTTCATGACAAGAGAAGACGAAGAGAAAACAGCATTCATCACCCCATGTGGTACGTATTGTTTCATGCGGATGCCTTTCGGGTTGAAGAGTGCTGGTTCGACGTTTGCAAGGCCGGTCCAGATTGGTTTTGAACCCCAGCTCCATAGAAATATGGAAGCTTATATGGATGACATAGTGGTCAAAACCAAGGACAGGGCAACCCTCATACCAGATTTGCAAGAAACATTTGCAAACATGCGCAAGATCAATCTCAAGCTGAACCCTAAGAAGTGTGTCTTTGGCATCCCGTCCGGCAAGCTTCTCGGGTTCTTGGTGTCACAACGTGGGATAGAGGCCAATCTGGACAAAATCAAAGCTATAGAGCAGATTGAAGCACCCAAGCGAATCAAGGATGTGCGTTGGCTTGTTGGTTGCATCGCCACCATGGGCAGGTTCATTTCCAAGTCTGCCGAGCGCGCCCTTCCCTTTTTCAAGATCCTAAAAAAGGCGGGCCCGATGGAGTGGACGCCAGAAGCCGAAGCAGCATTGCAAGGTTTGAAGAAGTACCTCTCCTCCGCGCCACTACTAGTTGCGCCTAGGCCACAGGAGTCGTTGCTGCTATACCTGGCGGCAACGGACCAGGTGGTCAGCGCCGCACTGGTGGCACACAGAGAGGTTAACGACGAGGATATGGCAGCGGCAAAGCCCGACACCACCAATGCAGAGACGACACAGGCAGTTGGCGTGCCGCTGAAGAAGAAAATGATGCAGCACCCAGTCTACTTTGTTAGTTCCCTCCTGCAGGGGGCTAGATCGAGGTACTCCGGCGTGCAGAAACTGCTCTTCGGCCTTCTTATGGCCTCGAGGAAGCTGCGTCACTACTTCCAGGCACACGAGATCACTGTCGTCACTCGCTTCCCTCTGCAGCGGATATTGCACAATTCGGATGCAACGGGAAGAATTTTGGAATGGGCATTGGAGCTGTCCAGCTTTGGCCTCAAGTTTGAAAGTACCTTGACAATTCAGAGTCGAGTCCTAGCGGAGTTCATCGCAGAATGGACCGTGACGCCTGACAAAGAAGCCCAAGAGACTGCTCTCCCCGGCAAGGAAGCAAGTTGTGATTGGATCATGTACTTTGATGGAGCTTTCTCCTTACAAGGCGACGGGGCTGGCGTACTGCTTGTCGCGCTCACCGGAGAGCACCTCAAGTACGTGATCCAGATGCACTTCCCCGGGGAGGTGTCAACCAACAATATGGTAGAGTACGAAGGGCTGCTTGCCGGTCTTAGGATCGCGGCGGACCTCGGAATTAAGACACTCATCGTCAGGGGGGACTCGCAGCTTGTCGTCAAGAAAGTCAACAAGGATTACCAGAGCCCGTTGATGAAGGCCTACATCGATGAAGTGAGAAAGCTGGAAGAGCGTTTCGACGGTATACAGGCTGAACACGTTCCCTGAGCGGAGAACAATATCGCCGACTACCTGTCCAAACGCGCTGCCCTCAAGCTACCTGTGGAACCAGGTACCTTTTTGCTTCAGCTAACTCAGCCATCCGTTGATCCATCAACAAAGCAGAATAAGAGGAGGAAATCAAGGCCCGGCAAGTACTTTCCCGACGATCTCCCAGGAGCCGCCGGCAAGGATGTTTCCGAGGATACTGAGCCCGCCACGGGACGACTGGCTCCGGCGGAGCATCAAGCTCTTGCCGTCGAGACAGCCGCTCCTATAGCGGAGGAAATGCCTTTAACCCTCGCCGTCGAGCCCCACGCTCCAGCATGGGCACAGCATACCGTCCGATTCCTCCAAACAGGGGAACTTCCTGAGGAGCAGGAAGAAGCGGAGAAAGTAGCCCGTCGCTCTACCACGCACCAGTTCGTCGATGACGTCCTGTACAGAAAGAGGCCGAACGGTGTGAAATTGAAGTGTATCCCTCGAGAGGAAGGACTGGAGCTGTTGGCGGAGATACACGGAGGCATATGTGGATCCCACATTGGGTCAAGGGCCCTTGCCAGCAAGGCATTCCGGTAAGGCTTCTTATGGCCCACCGCCCTCCAGGATGCGACGACACTAGTCACCAGGTGTGAAGCGTGTCAGTTCCATTCAAAGAAGCTCCATCATCCATCCCAAGCCCTTCAAACCATTCCTCTCTCCTGGCCCTTCTCGGTCTGGGGGCTCAACATATTGGGCCCTTTCCCCCGCGCTGTCGGGGGCTTTGAGTACTTGTACGTTGCAATCGACAAGTTCACAAAGTGGCCAGAGGTGGAGGCAGTGAGGAAGGTCACAGCTCAGTCAGCCGTCAAGTTCTTCAAGGGACTAGTGTGCCGTTTTGGCGTACCTAACAGGGTTATCACCGACAACGGCACCCAGTTCACAAGCCGCACCTTCATGCAATATACCCAAGACCTTGGCAACAAAGTATGTTTTGCTTCCGTTGCTCACCCGCGAAGCAATGATCAAGCTGAGAGGGCAAATGCTGAAGTACTGCTAGGCTTGAGGACCAAGACCTTTGACAGGCTGCACAAGAGTGGAAGGCACTGGATTGATGAGTTGTCGACGGTTCTTTGGTCGATCAGGATGACGCCAAATCGAGCCACCGGCCAGACACCTTTTGCCTTGGTATACGGGGCGGAAGCAGTTCTCCCCATTGAACTCATATACGGGTCACCTCGAGTGCTCGCTTATGACGAGCTTGAGCCAGAGCAACTGCGGCAAGATGATGCAGTGCTCCTTGAAGAAGATCGTCTTCGGGCGGCTGTAAGAGCAGCACGCTACCAGCAAGCCTTGCGCCGCTACCATAGCCGCAAGGTTCATGCCCGGAGCCTTGAGGAAGGCGACCTTATCCTTCGGCGTGTTCAATCGGCCAAGAATTCCAACAAATTGATGCCAAAGTGGGAAGGCCCTTATCGGGTAATACGAGTCACCAGGCCCGGTGCAGACCGCCTGGAGACCGAAGATGATGTTCCGGTGAGTAACTCCTAGAACATTGAGCATCTTCGCAAGTTTTACCCATGAGGCACGGCTTGTCGGGCCCCCCGGCAAGCCACCTTTTGTACAAGCATTGCGGATGATGCATGTAACCCTTTGTACAAAGCCAGGCGCAGACCCTGAGCATAAATAAATGAAGCGCCGGCACCCTAAATTATAGCATGCATGCTAGGTAAAGTCTCGTCCTTGGTTAGGGTTGATAGTGCTTAGCGGCGACTAACCCCTAGCTTAGAGGTCGAGTGTGCGTCTCTTTGCTGTTCTTTTGTCTTCTTTGGTTCGCAGGACTCGCAAATATCCTTGTCGAATCACTTGAGGATGATAGAGAAAAGAGGGACAGACTGACATCTAAACCCCGGCAAGCCAGTATTGCCGGGGGCTGCGAATACAAAGATTCGCCCACAGCAAACCAGAGTTGTCGGGGGCTACAGCTTGAGATAAGTTCTTCATCCCTTATCATGCATTCCCTTATGGACTGAGGGATGTGAAACCTTGTTTTTTCCCAAAGCTACCGTGCTCCCCTAAAACTCTAGGCCCTAGGACTCGTTTCTGGGGCCAAGTTTGGTCGTAGTCGCGGCAGCAAAAGAATGAAACGAGGAGCCTGAACCCACCTCATCCCTGCCTCCGCCAAAAGCGTGAGAAAGGTCGAGCGAAGTGGGAAGACGGCAGGGCCTGTTGCCGGGCAAGGAAATGTTTATCTTGGGGATATCAAGGATTTACTCCTTATCGTGGGTTCTACCCGCAAACAAATGACCCGGCAAGCATCCCTTTTTCATTAAAAACATTCCACTCAGGTACAGCCCATGGGGAATGAAAAACATGAATGGTGGGATTACAAGTTTTAAATTCAGCTAAGGCCTAAAGGCTTACAAACTAAAAAGAGATAGGTGCCCGTAATCCCTTTCTTGTCCCTCTCCTCAGGAGGCAGGTCAAGGA
Source organism: Triticum dicoccoides (assembly GCF_002162155.2). NCBI lineage: Eukaryota > Viridiplantae > Streptophyta > Magnoliopsida > Poales > Poaceae > Triticum > Triticum dicoccoides. The sequence continues at coordinate 462,871,389 of NC_041387.1, read as the reverse complement.
GGCGAAAAGGGCAAAAGGGGTGCCTAGGCGAGCTACGGGTGGTAGGAGGCACCAAGAGAACATCTCGGTGACCGTCCGAAGGCTAGATGGTGATGGCAGCGCCGGAAGCAGAGCTCAAAGACGAGGCGGCAGGACGTCAGCACGCGTCGAAGGCGTCGGTGCCCACGTACTCCGATTTGACGGCCTTGCCGCCCACCCTCTTCCTCTTCCGCAGCCTCCCAACGTTAGCCGCCCAAGGAGACGACCCCGAGAAGTTCAGGAAGTCGGCGACACAGATGATGGGATCGCCGGTGCCGCACGGAGCGGTGCCCGGCAGCTAGTCGGACCCGTCATCCTGCCGCCTGCTACCCTCATCGTCGTTGCCGCTGTCCTCCTCTTCACTCCGACCCGAGGAGGAGTTTTCGCTATCAGAAGATCTCTCCACGCAGCACCTTGCCCGAGTCCCGAAGCACCCGAAGACCTTGAAGGAGAGGAGGCCCACCGTCAAGCGGTGGATATGAGCGAACGTCTTCCACCCTTGACCAAGATACATCACGTGAGGGGCTGGAAAGTCAACACGAGCTCACGTACCGCTGATCCAACAGCCCCTCATGTGCAACCGCAATGACTCCGGTGGATCTAGCTCCAACTCACTCGCGAATGGAGTCGGGAGACGAAGACGACGGCGAGGCGGCCAGCGCAGCCTGACCAAGAACTCGCAAGGGTCATCCCCAACATGGCCCTCCATGGGGGAAGGAACTACTGGTGGAGGCGAGACCGGCGCGCCGCCCCGTTCTCCTCTTCACTGAGCGCCTCGGCCTTGACCACGGCCTCGCCCGCGGCCTCGCCCCCTCCCCCTTCCCCTCGCGGCTGGCTCTGCCACCGCAGGTGAAGGAGAAGGAAGGACGCGTTGTCGAGCGGCGACCCTCGCCGCCACTGTTGAAGAGCCAGGATTCCATCTCTCCATGGCGGATGGAGGGGGGCAGAAGCTGAAGAAAGGAGAAGATGGAAGAGTGCGGGACGCCATTC